>NC_064306.1:20671518-21012433 GCF_023373825.1 Bactrocera dorsalis | reverse complement strand
ATTTAGTGCTTCCCACTTTAATGAAACTATTTTAAACATATATGAAAAATATGTTCCGAAGTGTGTTGTTACTCAAAAAAGGAGTTCTAATTTATGGTTTTTTCGAAAGAATTATGTAAATTAAAAAAATAGAAAATCTCGTGCTTTTAAACTAAAAAAAAAAAACTGGTTTAGTTGCTGACTATTCAAAATATTCTAAATTGCGTCGGCAATTTGCTGAACTTAACAAAATATGTTATAATAATTATATAAATAAAGCAAAAAATAATATTATACGTAATCCAAAATTGTTCTATGTTTTCGTCAACTCCAAAACGCAGGATTTCTAACTTTCCGTCCGCTATGAAATATAAGTCTAGTATGTCTAGTGACAATCACACTATTGTTCTAATATGTTCGCTGAATTCTTAAGTCCAATTACTCTCCAAAATCTCCAAAAATGTTCCGCATCAGCACAAGTTATGTCCGATTTCTGTCATTAATGCGCCTACCATTTCCGAAAAAGACGTCCTTATATCAGTTGAAACATATTAGAACAATCATACAATTATGGCGCAGATATGATTCCCTCATACTTTCTTAAGAAATGTGCCAAATATACTCGTATATACCAACCCCTAACAAAACTATTTAACTCATCCCTTATGCAAGGCTTATTTCCACCCATATGGAAAAAGTCATTTATAATTCCTTTACATAAGAGTGGATTTAGGTTCATCTATTGAAAACTATAGGGGAATAGAAAAGTTGTCCTGCAATACCTAAACTTTTTGAAGCAATTATAACAGACGACATAACCTTCCGGATCTCTCCACTAATTTCTTGTTCTCAGCACGGTTTTCGTAAAGGGAAAAATCTACAATAACTAACTTGCTTGAATTTGTATCACATGTATCAGCTGGCTTTAGGGAGAATAAGAATACTGATGTTATATACACAGATTTCAGTAAAGCTTTTGATAAAGTAAACCATTCAATTCTTTTGAATAAACTTGATCTCCTTGGTTTTCAACCAATATTTTCTAAAATGGGTTGCTTCTTATCTTAGCAATAGAATTCAACAAGTCTTATTTAACGATACTTTTTCTGACATAATCAATGTTCCTTCAGGCGTTCCACGAGGTAGCCATCTTGGTCCAATTCTGTTTTCTTGTTATTTATTAATGGACATATCATCTGTTGTTAAGTTTTCAAAAGTCTTATTATATGCTGACGATGTAAAACTTTTTAAAACGTATACTTCAAACAACGAAAAAATGCCAGTTGCAAAGGTGCAGGGCATGCACCAACCTAGTTTCTTGGTGTGATAGAAATGATATGCCATTGAACCTTAAAAAATGTAAACACAATGTGCTTTCACGTAGATCTGTAGACCCAACTTCATACACAATACAAAACTTTTAGGTTTGGCGCAAGTATGCAGTTTTGCTGATCTGGGAGTAACCATGGCCCACAAACTCAATTTTAATCTTCACGTATCTTCCATGGTTTTTAAAGCTAAAGGCGCTTAGTTTTTGTTTAAACGTTGGTTACCAAGTCCATTCGGATAAGTTAGAGTCCGTTCAAAAACCATTCTTATTTTTTGCCTTAAATCATTTGCATTGGGATTCCAGTTTAAATCTTCCCCACTTACACTAACCGTTTAAAAATTATAAATCTCCCGACACTCGCTAGTCGTAGGGAGAAGATGCTTGGTATAATATTTCTTGTAAAACTCATGAATGGGTCAGTCTGTAGCCCATCTCTCTTATCTGATATTAATTTTAACGTCCCCGCTCGCGCTCTGCCAGGCAGTTTAGAACCCATACTTTTAAAATTTTGAGTTAAACGAACCATTCCGCCTTATATTTATGTCATGATTTCAAATTTTCATTCCAGCACATTTAATTTAAACAGACTCATTTTTTTACAATTAAAAAAATTATTTTATCTACTCTTAACAAGTAAAATTATTATATAAACTTTAATTTAAATTCTTAATTTTGACTGTTGAAATTTTGTTTTCTGTAGCTGAGCAGCTTAAGATCGCAACACTTAAAATTCTCTTGCCTTTTATGACTCAGCTAATTCCGCTCGTTCGCGAATTGCGCCCCTAGCGTCGGTTGGGCGGAGGGAGGGTAACCGTTGGGTATTTTTATATAAAGGGTGATTTTTTAAGAGCTTGATAACTTTTTTAAAAAAAAAAACGCATTGGTTCATGACATTTACTTTTTGAAGATAATTTCATTTAAATGTTGACCGCGGCTGCGTCTTAGGTGGTCCATTCGGAAAGTCCAATTTTGGGCAACTTTTTCGAGCATTTCGGCCGGAATAGCCCGAATTTCTTCGGAAATGTTGTCTTCCAAAGCTGGAATAGTTGCTGGCTTATTTCTGTAGACTTTAGACTTGACGTAGCCCCACAAAAAATAGTCTAAAGGCGTTAAATCGCATGATCTTGGTGGCCAACTTACGGGTCCATTTCTTGAGATGAATTGTTGTCCGAAGTTTTCCCTCAAAATGGCCATAGAATCGCGAGCTGGATGTAGCGCCATCTTGTTGAAACCACATGTCAACCAAGTTCAGTTCTTCCATTTTTGGCAACAAAAAGTTTGTTAGCATCGAACGATAGCGATCGCCATTCACCGTAACGTTGCGTCCCAACAGCATCTTTGAAAAAAATACGGCCAATGATTCCACCAGCGTACAAACCACACCAAACAGTGCATTTTTTCGGGATGCATGGGCAGTTCTTGAACGGCTTCTGGTTGCTCTTCACCCCAAATGCGGCAATTTTGCTTATTTTACGTAGCCATTCAACCAGAAATGAGCCTCATCGCTGAACACATGTTGTCGATAAACACATTTCGAACCGAACACTGATTTTGGTAAGAAAGTTCAATGATTTGCACGCGTTGCGCGTTCGTAAGTCTATTCATGATGAAATGTCAAAAGCATACTGAGCATCTTTCTCTTTTGACACCATGTCTGAAATCCCACGTGATCTGTCAAATACTAATGCATGAAAATCCTAACCTCAAAAAAAATCACCCGTTATAAATGATGAAGATGATAAGACGAGTTGAAATTCGATTGACTGCTTGTCTCTCCGTCTGTCCGTGCAGGCTGAAACATGAGTAAAAATTGTACACAAGTACATACATATGTTCTTTGGCAAAAAAGTACGGAAGAGTTCGTAGATGGGTGAGATATAGAACTGAAATTTGGTTTAAAGGATCACTGTAGTAGGGGCACCTGCAGGCTAAAAATTTTCAAAAAGTGAGCGTCGCCCTGCACTTTAATAGTTTTAAATTATACATCTCTCACACCGTTCAAGCCAAAGTAACCAAATCTTATAATACAACTACCGACAGTTGAAAATGAAGGAATTGGGAAAATATGCCAAAGACTTTTTGTGGACGTGGCAGTTGTCCGATTACATCCATCTACGATATATCTTAATTTTTACTCAAGTTACAGCTTGCACAGACTGACGGACGGGCGGACATACAACATTCACTCGGATTTCAATTATTAACGCTCTGGGTAGCCTAAGAACATCCGTTTGAAGGCGAGCTAAAGTGAGAAGGCGAAATATCCCCTACTTCGGGTTGTGCGCTGGGTTTGGGACCCGCCACGTAAAAAAAACACCCCCAATGAAAAAGCGTAAACAGCCTCGGATGAGAGACCCCCCTTGTGATGACGACCATGGCAAACGAAATAAGGACTACGAATTGAGGGCATGCACCTGGAATGTTCGGTCCCTTAATTGGGAAGGTGCCGCTGCCCAGCTGGTTGATGTCCTCGTGAAAATAAAGGCTGACATCACCGTCGTCCAAGAAATGCGATGGACGGGACAAGGACAGAGACGATCCTTAACATTTACCTTAGGTCCTTGTGACATTTACTACAGTGGCCATATAAAGGAGCGCAAGTTTGGTGTTGGATTCGTGGTGGGAGAGAGACTCCGTCGCCGAGTACTATCATTCACTCCGGAGAATGAACGTCTAGCCACAATCCGCATCAAAGCGAGGTTCTTCAACATATCGCTGATTTGCGCCCACGCCCCGACGGAAGAGAAGGACGATGTGACCAAAGATGCTTTTTATGAGTGCTTGGAGCGCACATATGAGAGATGCCCCCGCCACGATGTCAAAATCGTGCTTGGCGACTTCAACGCCAGGGTGGGCAAAGAAGGTATCTTTAGCACTACGGTCGGTAAATTCAGTCTCCACGAGGAAACATCCCCAAATGAGTTGAGGCTGATCGACTTCGCCGGGGCCCGAAATATGGTTATCTGTAGTACTAGATTCCAGCATAAGAAGATACATCAAGCTACCTGGCTGTCTCCGGATCGAAAAGAAGAAACGACTGCCGCGCTGTTGTTGACTCGGCTATAATCGCGTAAGTGGTGTCTAGTAAAGAAGAAGAAAAATGAGTCAAAATAATATGTTTTGAGCTGCATCGAAATGTGTACTCTTTATTTGTACTCTTAGGACTATCTTATTACATGGTTCTTACTTCTATTTATACTAACTAGTATCTTTACTTATTAGTAGTTGATAGTTTGTTTAGATACAGATTATATTATTTGTTTACATATACATATATTGTTTACTTACATAGATAGATTTGCTTTGTTTTAAGATAAGGTTGTTGTGGAATTAATGGTATGTTGTTTTGATACTTGTTTGTTGTATTGATAGTGCATTTTAATTGTTTCCAACTCAAGGTTGTTTGCATTCTGTATACTGAAATAGGGATGGAAAGAGCGCGAGCGGAATCGATTTTTGACTTTGGAATTGACTTCTAGGTTTTCGATTCTGGAAGTCAATTAATCAACCCCGATAGTCGACTTTTGTGACTTAAGTTGACTTTTTATAAATTAAGCAACTCGTACACGAAATTCGTTAGATATATCAATATTTTATTAAATATTTTTTTAGTTTTTAACCTATTATAAAAAGTATTTATGATTTCATTGCATACATTTTGTTATTGGATAATAAAATTGCTTTTTTTAATTAAAAACAAAAAATTTAAAAATAAATAACTACGAAAACCACATTTCTTCGCCGATTGATCTTAAAAATATTAGCTCATTAATGTGCTGAGGTGATAAGCGACTCCTCAACTGATTTGCGATAAGTCCTGCATGTGAAAATAATCGCTCACAGGGTACAGACGTTTGCAACTATTGGCAAGTACTTTTTAGCTACATTCCATAGATACGGATATTCATATTTCATACTTTCCCACACAGTGAACGGATTAGGATTTTGTTTCCGATCCGAAGACCATAAATCATCATTGTCATCGTTCGTTTTCTTCGTTTCTCCTTTTTCGCCTGTTGCGTGAAGTTGGCTGTTGATACTCCTCTACATTACGCCTCTATTACTTTTTGTAACTTGTGGGAGTAATGCAGAGGAGTATTTGTTTGGATTAAACAAATACTATGTACCGTATATTAAAAAGTTAATTACATCAATTACCGGCGGCAATATAAACATTATATTGTTATAGACCAATCAGAAAGAGGCTATTTATAAGGAAACACTTCGATTGGTACTTTATATTGTGCTTTTAAAAGTAATCTTATAGTGATTATCTTAATTCGTTAACTGTCAAAGTCATCGAGTAAAAGTCGATTTTAATCGATTCAAGACAGGCTTGAATCGATCCTAAAAAGTCAATTATTTCTAATAAAAGATCGATTTTCGACTAAAGTCAGAGTCGACTTTTCCATCCCTATACTGAAAAAAAATGTTGTTTTAATGTTTGTTACTATTATAAGAAATACGTTCTTTATCTCGCACACCGGCTGGGTTGGGTAGACGGCGTTGCTACTAACAAACGAGCGGCTGGTCAGTTGGAGAGTCAGGACAAACATTTTCGCACGAGGTGTTTCTGTAGCTGTGCAAGCCAAAATTGCAGCGTTCATTAGAGCAGACTAAGTTCGGTGTGAAACTCGGTAAATATGCGACAGAGGCGTTTGATATGATCAAGCAGGCTTACCCAGATGTTTCTTTAACAAGAAGTGGTGGCACAAGGCCTTTTTTGGAGGGCTGGGATGAGGTCATTGATGAATACCGGAAAAATGAGCAAATCAGAAGTGAAAACGCGAAGGGATCCAAGCAGCATACATCTCGGCTTCAATGCTTGGAAACCGCGCTGGCAGGGCTGCATCCTCGCAGAAGGAGCATATTTTGAAAGTTTTTAAAGAATTGTAACGTTTGGTTCAATAAATTTTTTTAAATCGACTCAGTCCTATTACTTTCCAGACAAACCCTGTGTAAATACTAAATGGTATGTATTTTCGTTAGGTGAATTTATTCCTATTTTGTTATAACTTAACGGTAGGTGAAAGGAGTAAAGTAAATAAGTGGATTATATATTTTGAAATAATATGAGTTAATAAAGTCTTAAATTATCACATTTGATTCTGTTTTTCGAACAGTGGACAGATATACATATGTACTTTGCAGAACTTCAAATATTTCTTTTGAATTAGGAGGAGTTCTTCTTGTTTATAGTTTTGTACGGTCTGTACTCACTTGTATTAGAATTTTTGTCAAAATAAAAGCTTTTATCATTGGATTCACATTTCATTCATTAAAAAGTATCTACCAAATGACTATATATATACATATGTATATTCCTTTGACTGACTTTAGAATATGTAAATATTTTAAGGATAACAGACGCGAAATTGCTGTAAAAAATTACAATTCATGGCGTTGCCGTCAAGCAAATTTTAACCAGCTATAATAAGCATTGCATTTTTAAGCAAGTTGTGTATTATTTAAAATGCATATTGGAGATTTTTATTTAGACCCGCACCGAGCCATTTGTTTTTTTGAGTAACTTTTGGTTAGGTTTCCGCTGTGCCCCACAACGACGAGAAGTTGCTAAGAAGATAGTGGTCAAGCTAATGAAAGCTAATATAATAATTGGCTCGGACGCAAATTTAAGGCACTCGGTCTGAGGGAGCTCAGACATAAATACTAAAGGTGAGTTACTTTTTGATTTTATTTGTAGCGAGGATCTATTTTTTTATCATAGGGGAAATTCCCCCACTTTTGTAACTGCAGGCGCGGAGGAGGTTCCTGACATTACCCCCGCCTCAAATAGCTGTACTTTTGATCTCGGACTGGAGGATTCTTAGTGACCACTCTTTACCGGATCACAGGTATATCAGCTTCAGTTTGGACGAAATACGTCCACTTAGCAAACCCTATAGGAATTTTAGAAACACGGACTGGGATATGTACTGCAGTCATGCCAGGTCGCGACAGCTCACAGCCATCGTGATTGATGAGTATGTTGAGGTATTTAGTGCAACGAGAAGAACCTTTTTTGAAAGTTCATGTCCTCTGAAAACTCAGAAAAGCAAGTGGAAATCCCTTTGTTGCACATCGGAACTTTTGAAGATCAGATCTTCAAGTAAAAAGGTGTTCAATAAAACCCACATAAGCGGTTCTAGCGACGACTGGGCACTGTATAAGAAAAGACTATAACAAGTCAAATTAGAAATAAATAAGGCCAAGCGAATTTCGTAGAGATCCTTATGTGAAGGTGTAGAAGGGTGCCACGAATCCCCAAAACTGAACTGGCCCTTCGCTCTTTGGAGACTCTCGACTTTACTCTTTTAAAAGTTGAAGTACATGAGCCCCATCCCTGACAGAAAGCTATCTTGAAAGTCCAATGTTGAGAAGAGGGTGAAGAAGGTACTGGTTGCGCAATATTTCTGTAAAAGAGCTATTGGGAAGTTCTAAAAATTGTGCTTTGACTTTACGAAACCGTAATTAAAGCCATACTGTTCTATTGTGTCTTTGTCTGGTGAAAGACGCTCGAAAAGCCACACTCGCTTAAACAAGCGAGTTCATTGGCATCAGCGATGCACTACGTAGAACATCAACGATGACTCTTAAGCACCAATCATCATAGCCGGCAAATGCTCAAGTGAGCTCAAGGCATCAGGTTGTGTATGACCTCGCTATCTATGGCATGAAGCTATTTTCATACAAAACTTGTCAGCGTGCCTGGCCATAGCGGAATCGTTGGAAACTGTAAAGCCGAGGAGGTCGCTAGAAAAAGCACCCTTACACAAATTCCATAGGGATGAAAAGGCGCGAGCTCAGAAAGCGTTTATCAGCAACCAGCACTTTTGGGCTTGCGCAATCATTCCGACCCAGAGTGAAACGCAAAAACTACATGGAAACACTGGCTCTTAGTAAGGTTCACATGGCCGCAAAGGTAGGTGACCTAACTGGGCTAACCTAAGCGGCAAATTATGATACAAAAAAATTAGCACCATGAATTACATTATTAAGGGGCAGCTAATCTTTAAGGAGTGGCAGTGACCACGACACCTAATAGGACATAATGTATAGTTATTTCCTATACAATTCAACCCATATCGCCCAAATTTGTACAGGAAAAACCCTTTGACCACCTCTTCCTACAGTAAGCGAAACGGATAATAACCTACTCCACATCCAATACAACAGTTTTGTTAGAAAGAGAAAAATAAGTTCTGAATCGATTTCATTCATTCTTAGCACCAATAATATGAGAAAAAAATATGCGTGTCATGAAGACACGCGATAGAAGTGAAACTGAATGATTGGATCGGCAACACAGTGATCGTCGTCAATGTTCCTGGGCAAGTGATTGACCATTGTATTGACATCCACTGGAACATTGATCACCTGCCCCAAAATTCCAAATTGTCCATGCACATGACGCAATCTGCGAATTTGCATAAATGGAATTCTAGGAGAAATGAGTCTCTCGGACACTAAATCTAACTTCGGAAGATGTGCAGGGATCGGGGGATATACAAAGCAATCAATTTCGACAATGTTGGAATTTTGTCTCTCCTCAAAGCCTGGCGACAGCAGGTGCATGCCAGCTCATTATTACTTCTGAATTCTGGAAATTTTTGTTGAAAACGAATTTCATTTTCAACGGATAGAGTCTTCAAGTCATTTCTAAACCATAATCTATCACATACATAACACGTAAAACCGAATGGATTATTTATAACATCACGGTGAAAGTTCTTATGTGCAGTTTTAAACTTATTTAAGTCTGAATATTGTAATCGATCACCACTATGTACTTCACAATCAGGAGGAGGATGAGTCGAAGTCGTTGCTAATAGTTCATTCTCTGGATTATTTACACTATCGTCCACACTGTCACGTAAGAGGTTAGCACGTGTTTGCCTCCGTTCCCTGCTATCTCGTTCAATTTCAGTTCTACTTTTTTTCCGTTTTCTATTCTGATCAATTCCTTCACTCGCCCGTTTTTTCTCCCGCCACGTTTTTGTCCTTTCTGCACCCGACTTCGGCATATTTGCACAAAACTCTCGATTTAAGTAATGAAGACACGCACAAAAACAAAATACAACAAATATGACCACTGTGTTAGAAACCAACAGCTGTTTTCCGCGATCGCGACGCCGCCTGAACGCAGAGAATGACATGAAAGACAGAAAGTCTTCCGTCTCATTCTCGCTCGATACACGAAAGCCTCTCACTCTTACTTACTACGTTAGAGCGAGCGTCACCAAAAAGGTTGCCGATCGAGATTTCAAAACCCTCCCATAAGAAGGTTTCACTTCAAAAACTGTCCTCTTCAATTTCAATATCTCTATTGGTTCTAGATTTATGTACCGCAAACCGAAAGACCAGATGAAAATTAGAAAGAAGCGTGGTTATAATCCGATTGGGTTAATTAAAATTAATTAGAAAAATAGTGTTATCCACCAAGTTTGTTTGAAATTGGTCGAATAGATATGCACTCCACCTAACATTTAGCAGTGTTCCGCCTAATTGCTTATTTTTTAATACCACTTTTCTTTTAAAACCTAATACTTCCATCATTTTTATCAACAAGCTAATGAACTTTTAGTAGTTTTAAAGAACTATTTTCTGGCCGTCGCACATAGGAGCATTTTCCTTCAAAATCTATTGATTTTTTTAGCACCTAAATAACCGTACTACAACGAACCGATTAAATGAATGACCCTCAGTCCGCTATATTGCAACACAAGTAGTCGGAATCTAGACTTCGTTTAGTACGCACGTCCTTATTCGTGATACTCTCTATTGTTCTCGAAATTGCATGTGGTTTTTTGTGTTGCGTGAAGTGAATTCTGGAAAATATTTATTATGGATTTTGGATAACATGGGATGTATATAACATTAATAATATAAATATTAATTTAGTTAATGTATTATTTTATTGTAGGAGGATGGAGTCATGTGTAGAAGTTCACGCAAGTGAGGGAAGCTCTCTGATCGCCATTCACTTGGGAGTGGCCAGAAACGATTCTTTTACATATGACTCAAGCAGCTCACGACTTCCGGTCTTAGACCAAGTATCCTCTGGGTAGCCAAAGAACTTCCGTTTGAAGGCGAGCTAAAGTTAGAAGGCGAAACATCCCCTCCGCGGGGTTTTGAGCTGGGTTTGGGGCCCGCCACGTAAAAAAAACATTACCAATGAAATAGAACAACAAGCCTCGGATGAGTAACCCCCCTTTTGATGACAACCACGGCAAACGAAAAAAGGGCTACGAATTGAGGCATGCACCTGGAATGTCCGGTCTTTCGTAATTGGGAAGGTGCCGCTGCTCAGCTGGTTGCTGTCTTCGCAAAAATAAAGGCTGACATCACCGCCGTCCAAGAAATGCGATGGATGGGACAAGGACAGAGACGAGTAGGTCCTTGTGACATTTACTACAGTGGAAACATAAAAAAGGAGCGCAAGTTTGGTGTTGGGTTCGTGGTGGGAGAGAGACACCGTCGCCGAGTACTACCATTCACTCTAGAGAATGATCGTCTAGCCACAATCCACATCAAAGCGAAGTTCTTCAACATATCGCTGATTTGCGCCCACGCCCCGACGGAAGAGAATGACGATGTGACCAAAGACGCCTTTTATGAGTGCTTGGAGCGCACTTATGAGAGTTGCCCCCGCCATGATGTAAAAATCGTGCTTGGCGACCTCAACGCCAGGGTGGGCAAAGAAGGTATCTTTGGCACTACGGTCGGTAAGTTCAGCCTCCGCGAGGAAACATCCCCAAATGGGTTGAGGCTGATCGACTTCGCCGGGGCCCGAAATATGGTTATCTGTAGTACTAGATTCCAGCATAAGAAGATACATCAAGCTACCTGGCTGTCTCCGGATCGAAAAACCACCAACCAGATCGATCATGTTGTGATAGACGGAAGACACGTCTCCAGTGTTTTAGATGTGCGTGCGCTCCGAGGTCCTAACATCGACTCGGACCACTATATTGTTGCAGCCAAAATTCGCACCCGCCTCTGTGCAGCAAAAACGCACGCCAACAAACACAAGGAAGGTTCGACGTCGAGAAGCTGCAATCACAACAGACAGCCGAAAGATTTTCCACTCGGCTTGCACTCCTGCTCTCTGAGAGCACTCGTCAACAACTCGGTATAAGGGAACTGTGGGACGGCATTTCAAACTCCTTACGTACAGCTGCAACCGAAACCATTGGTTTTCGGAAAGTGCAAAAGAACAGCTGGTACGACGAGGAGTGCCGTGTCGCAGCGGAGAGAAAACAGGCTGCCTACCTCGCAACGTTACGATCGACCACAACACGTGCGGGATGGGATAGATACCGAGAGTTGAAGAGGGAAGCGAGACGCATTTGCAAGCAGAAGAAGAAAGAGGCCGAAATGCGTGAATACGAACAGCTCGATAAGCTGGCCGACAGGGGTAATGCTCGAAAATTCTACGAAAAGATGCGGCGGCTTACAGAAGGTTTCAAGACCGGAGCATACTCCTGTAGAACCCCCAAGGTGATCTAGTTACCGATGCCCAGAGCATACTTAAATTATGGAGGGAACACTTCTCCAACCTGCTGAATGGCAGTGATAGCACAACACCGGGAGAAGGCGAACCCGATTCCCCAATCGATGACGATGGAGCAGACGTTCCATTACCCGGCCATGAAGAAGTTCGAATAGCAATTGCCCGCCTGAAAAACAACAAAGCGGCAGGGGCCGATGGATTGCCGGCCGAGCTATTCAAACACGGCGGCGAAGAACTGATAAGGAGCATGCATCAACTTCTTTGTAAAATATGGTCGGACGAAAGCATGCCCAACGATTGGAATTTAAGTGTGCTATGCCCAATCCATAAAAAAGGAGACCCCACAATCTGCGCCAACTACCGTGGGATAAGCCTCCTCAACATCGCATATAAGGTTCTGTCGAGCGTATTGTGTGAAAGATTAAAGCCCACCGTCAACAAACTGATTGGACCTTATCAGTGTGGCTTCAGACCTGGTAAATCAACAACCGACCAGATATTCACCATGCGCCAAATCTTGGAAAAGACCCGTGAAAGGAGAATCGACACTCACCACCTATTCGTCGATTTCAAAGCTGCTTTCGACAGCACGAAAAGGAGCTGCCTTTATGCCGCGATGTCTGAATTTGGTATCCCCGCAAAACTAATACGGCTGTGTAAACTGACGTTGAGCAGCACCAAAAGCTCCGTCAGGATCGGGAAGGACCTCTCCGAGTCGTTCGATACCAAACGAGGTTTCAGACAAGGCGACTCCCTATCGTGCGACTTCTTCAATCTGCTGCTGGAGAAAATAATTCGAGCTGCAGAACTTAATCGAGCAGGTACAATCTCTTATCAGCTGCTGGCGTATGCCGATGATATTGATATCATTGGCCTCAATATCCGCGCCGTTAGTTCTTCATTCTCCAGACTGAACAAGGAAGCAACGCAAATGGGTCTGGCAGTGAACGAGGGCAAGACGAAATATCTCCTGTCATCAAACAAACAGTCGTCGCACTCGCGACTTGGCTCCCACGTCACTGTTGACAGTCATAACTTTGAAGTTGTAGATAATTTCGTCTATTTAGGAACCAGCATTAACACCACCAACAATGTCAGCCTGGAAATCCAACGCAGGATTACTCTTGCCAACAGGTGCTTCTTCGGACTGAGTAGGCAATTGAAAAGTAAAGTCCTCTCTCGACGAACAAAACCCAAACTCTATAAGTCGCTCATAATTCCCGTCCTGCTATATGGTGCAGAGGCTTGGACGATGACAACATCCGATGAGTCGACGTTGCGAGTTTTCGAGAGAAAAGTTCTGCAAAAGATTTATGGTCCTTTGCGCGTTGACCACGGTGAATATCGCATTCGATGGAACGATGAGCTGTAGGAGATATACGACATAGTTCAGCGAATTAAGAGACAGCGGCTACGTTGGCTAGGTCATGTCGTAAGAATGGACGGAAGCACCCCAGCTCTGAAAGTATTCGACGAAGTACCCGCCGGGGAAGCAGAGTAAGAGGAAGACCTCCACTCCGTTGGAAGGACCAGGTTGAGAAGGACCTGGCTTCGAGTGGAATCTCCAATTGACGCCATGTAGCGAACAGAAGAAACGACTGGCGCGCTGTTGTTGACTCGGCTATAATCGCGTAAGCGGTGTCTACGCCAGTAAAGAAGAAGAAGACTATTTTATTGTTTTTTGAAAACAATAAATCATCAAAAAAACTAGAAATCTGTGAAAATGAGCGAAATCGGGCTACAATCGCGCTTACTTCCCGTATAACACATTTTAAAATTCCATTTGATTATTTCACTTTTCAGAACACAAATAAAGAACTAATTAATATAACGAAATAAAATTTTGCGGTAATAATTCCCTTAAAGTAATCGAATATGTGGACCCGATACCAATAGTTGACTTTTGACCGAAAATATCGTTCAATGTGTGATAATTGAAATTCACACAGAATCACAATAGTATTTCATTGTATCAAAAATGGGTTGAATCGGGTCAATACTTTCTGAACCCACATATACCTAATATAAAGATTTTACGAGGGCTTTCCGATAAATAACCGACCTAACCATGATGCACGCGACTTTTTCAAAATTTTTTTTTATTTTTCTACATAGTCTCCTTGTAACTCCACATACTTCTCCCAGCGATGCTCCCATCTCTGCAACCCTTCCAAATAGTACTTGGCGTCTTTGTCTGCAAAATACGAGTTCACGAAAGAGATTGCCTCCTCATTTGACGAAAATCTCTGGCCGCCGAGCGCAGTTTTAAGTTGAGGAAACAAAAAAAGTCGCTTGGTGCTAGATCCGGTGAATAAGGTGGATGGTCAAGCAGTTCGAACCGCAATTCGTGGATTTTCGCCATGGCGACTGTTGAGGTGTGAGATGGTGCGTTGTCTTGGTGGAACAAGACTTTCTTTTTTGCAAATGTGGCCGATTTTTCGAAATTTCTGCCTTTAGCTTGTCCAATAATGATGCGTAGTATGCTCCTGTTATAGTTTTTCCTTTTTCAAGATAGTCGATAAAAATAATTCCATGGCTGTCACAAAAAACACTCGCCATCACTTTCCCAGCCGAATACACAGCTTTAGGTTTTTTTGGGGCTGGTTCCCCCTTTTCAATCTACTGTTTAGATTGGTTTCGTCTACAGTTATCAATCGGCGCCAAAACTCGGTCTTATTGCCTCTAAACTGAGCCAACAGAGCGCTGGAAACGCGGCACCCAAAGCGCCCAAATCTTGGTTTAATATGTGACAAACAGTTTCTTTTGACATCTTCATAATCTCAGCTATTTCCCTAACTTTAATCCGGCGGTCGTCTAGTACCAATTGATGAACTTTAGCGATGTTATCGTTAGTGGTTACAGTTTTTGGACGCCCAGGACGTTCATCATCTTCCAAGCTCCTGCGACCACGTTTAAATTCAGCTGCCCAAAATTTTACGGTGGTAAACGATAGTGTAGAGTCACCATACACAGAGTCCAACTCATCTTTGATTTGTGAAGGCGTATTGCCTTTCAAAAATAAAAATTTAATTACAGCTCGATATTCAATTTTTTCCATTTTGGGGAAATCACCGAAATAGACTCACAAAAACGACTGTCAACAGATAATTGCGCAAGATAAATTTCTGAAATTTTGGCGAGTAGCTATTATAATATGCACAATTTGAAGTAGAAACTTTTTTTTCAGATGTGCCGCTAGCTTCACGTTGAGGTCGGTTATTTATCGGACAGCCCTCGTAGGACTTCTAGGTCATTTTATGCTGGATATATCCTCCAATATTTGAGTCATCTCCATGATGCAGAACATGTTTTATTCATAACTGTGTTTCTTTGCGCCTAAAATAGATATACTCGTAATTGCGCGAAATTTTGAAAAAATTCACAAAAAGTGTGGTGAATATAGCTCGTAAAAAGCTTACATAAAACTTGCCTACCCCCAGGTATTCCCCTTTTTTAATAATCTCTAGCACTTTCTGTGCATCTTCACAGTGCCAATAACGAGGACCAGAGAAACGTCCGGAATTCAATTCGTCTCGTCGTCCTTATCATTTATAAATACGAAAATATGGTATAACTCAAGATTTGTTTGAAGTAGACCGTAAGGTGTAAGAAAACGAATAAAAGGATGGAATTTGGAATGGAAACATCCCAGCAAATGCATATCATAGGAATATCCACTGGTATCCCTTTATTCCAAACGGGCCAACCGTTAATTTTTTAAACGTTGGAAGCTATAAAACGGTAACAGCAAAATTTGTAACTGCCGCAAAGGCAGAAAATAAGTCCCGCATTTATTTCGTTTTTTCTACCGAAATACTGAGTGTATGCATATACCATGTACATATACATACATACTAATGTATTTGTGCTATGTATGGAGAGAAAATTTTATATTTGTCGATTTGCAGTCTTTACTTTTTAAATCCCGGAGCACTCCCAAATCTTTAATTTTTTCTATATGGTATGTATGTACATTAAATTCTACGCTACAAAAACAGATTTGAATAACCATAACACAAGAGTTAACATCGCATATTATCAAATTACGTCTTTTATAAAGCGCTTCGATATCTTCGCAACATAGACACCTATCCATACACAAATGTAGTAGCCCACCGACGCACATTGATACAGAGCGGTATTGCATGGATTTTAATAGTACTCATCGACATTCATACATATGTCAATGAAATTGTGAGACAAAGTCTGAGGATTAATTTCGATGAAATTTCAGAATATTTATTGCATTAAAAGATAATAATTGTAAGTAATTTAAAATTACTGCGTTCGAAATTTATGAAGTTGAAAATTCGTATGCGCATCGACATGAAGAGTGGGAAAGGTGAGAGACCAATTAAAATGTCAGCGAAATGTAAACGCTTGAAAACGGAAAACAAATTATTTACAGGCATAATCTGTTTCGTAGGACAAAGCACAGGTCTTAAATTAATGAAAAGTAGTTAAGTTTGTCACAAAAGTTTAGACAAATTACATTCGGAATGTGCTAATATGAAAATATACATATTTAAAAAGGAATTTGTATTCCACTTAAGAAGCCTTTCTCCGAAAAAGCTCAGATTTATTGAGATAACTCAATTATTGCCTAAGATTATTTAATTATATTTTATCGCTAAGAAAGACAGCGTTACAAGCTGAACATCAAGAACGCGACGACTTATAGCCCACTGGGACAAATGTTGCAGGAGCGGTGGAAAATATTGGAGATGAAGCTTTGGACACCCTCTTCTCAAGGATGGACTCAGAACAAAGCTATGCTCAGAGCCAAAAGCTATGGCTGACGAACAGGATGGTTTAGCGGAATCAATATTCAGAGATGCAAGTATGACACGTTGCTAGCATGGGTGAGGGCAGCTGTCAGAACGCTTCCGATTCTATGAGAAAACGTAAAACTGGTGCCTAAGCACCATTCATGGAAGTATTATTAGAATGGTTATAAGCTCCTTGTGTCGCGAAATTCGGTTGTAGATTTTGTTGATTGAAATTGGAATCATTAGTTCCAGTATTTGGAAAATTAACATTTATATCCATTGGCTCAAATTGTAATTCCCGTTTTGGGTTGCAAAATTTTGATGGGGTTTTGTTGGTTAACGTTTCACTTATTCAAATTGTGATTAAGATTATGTTGATTATTTTGCCTGAGGTGATTGTGGTTAGAATTATTCTGGTTGTAATTGGAGTTTTGTTGTTGATAATTATGTTTGTAATTACTGGAATTTGAAATATTTTGTGAACTAATATTTTCGTTGGAATTTTGTTGTGTGTACTTCTTTTTAGATTTATATTTGTTTTTTTTGGGGGGGGGGGATGGGGGCTGAGTTTTCTTCAATTTTTGTTTTGTTTGAAAAATCGTTGGTTGGTGGAAGGTGAGCATATCCAGCTTCAAATAGTATGTCCATTGCTCCTTCTAAAGTGTTTGGATTCCTATATGCTAGAATAGTCTTCATGGGTTCGGGGATTTAGGATTTAAAAATATTTAGAGCTGTGTGAGAATTATTTTGAGCTACAGCATTTGCAGCTGCTATATCTTGTCCGAGGACGAATAAAGTTTTATTGTTGAGGCGTCTAAGTTTTCTTTTATCGCGTTAAAAAAGTCGAGACTCGTGGTTTTAAATGTAACTGCTCTTAGGCTTATCACCAAAATTATTTTGGAGCACTTCTTTTTACTTTTCTTTTGATTTTGATCATACAAGTCTTCTTCGGTATAATGAACTAAATTGGGTTGAAGGAATTTTTTTAATATAGTTAGTAAATTTGATAAAGTATCACATTAAATTAAATGTTGAATTTTTTCAAAGTTTGTTCGTTGTTCAGGAAAAGTGAATTTGTTTTAATAAATCGAGACTTATTGTTTAAATTGGTTTAGGGATTTCGCAGTTTCTGGTATTAAGCTTACTTTGTTGGTAAGGAACAGATCAGTCTACGTCCATAGTTTCGGGCCTATTAGATTTTATATTGGAATTCCTATTGAAACCACGATTTGAGTTGGGGTTTAGTGCTCCATTTGACGGGAATAGTACATTATTTTGGGATTGCTGTGATTGAATTATAAATTATTTTGATGGTTTATATTTCTTATATTATTTTCTCATTGCTTCCTATTGAATTGTAGACCGAAATTAGCTCAAAGTTGTTAAACTCAATTTGTTGAGCCTTATTTAATGCATTTGGCAAAGCTAGTGGAGCCAGTGAAAAGAGAATGATAGACAAAGGTGCATTGAGACCAGCATAAATACTCTTAATGAATTTTGTCAATTTTTGTTTTTCAGTTCCGTTGTCATTGAGGTTTGGGAGCGATAAGTCATGATGACTTTATTTATTAGTAACGAAATTTTAATGTGGTTTATTATACATAGAATCAATTCAAGTCGTTGAGTCCTGTTACAAAACAATAAGCTCTTTTTCAATTATGTGAACTGCGAAGTTTAATCGTGAAAGTATTGCTTCAAAATTTAACACTGTCCCGTAGTTAAAAAGTACGCCATTTGCGTCCGCACAGCAAATATCAGCGGCTATCTCGGATATGTAATTTCATTGTGTTGTTTGCGGTTTCCCGCCAAATAACATATTAACTGGGATTCCCTGAGAATTCTGGAGGAATTTTATTATTTCTAAAAACTCGTCGCAAATAATTTACCCTCTCTCGACGAACAAAAGCCAAACTCTAGAAGTCACTCATTGTTCTCGTACTGCTATATGGTGTAGAGGCATGGACGAAGAGAACATCTGATGAGACGAGTTTTCGATAGAAAGGTTCTGCGAAAGATTTATAGTTCTTTGTGCATTGACCACGGCGAATATCGTATTCGATGGAACGATGAGCTGTAGGAGATATACGAAGCCATTGACATAGTTCAGCGAATTAAGAGACAGCGGCTACGCTGGCTAGGTCATGTTGTAGAAATGGACGAAAACACCCCAGCTATGAAAGGATTCGACGCAATACCAGGGAAGCAGAGGAAGAGGAAGACCTCCACTCCGTTGGAAAGATCAGGTGGAAAAGGACCTGGCTTCGCGTGGAATTTCCAACTGGCGCTACGTTGCGAAAAGAAGAAACGATTGACACGCTGTTTTTAACTCGGCTATAATCGCGTAAGTGGTTTCTACGTCAGTAAAAAAGAGGAAAAAAAATTAATTTACGGATTTATAATTTCGGGTTCTTACTCAGTAAGACCATTTGTTTGTGTTATGTTATTCCAATATTGTTTGAGATTATTTTTTCTGCTCTCAGCCTAACTTTTAATTATTCACTATTTTGGCTTCTTACTCCCATTCATAAATTCAACATTATATACACATACGTATGTATATGTATATAATATTTGACATCTTCTTTTTTTATTCTACCCTATACATTCGTGGTTTTTAGCCTTTCCGTTTAGCTTCTACTTTTCTAACTTAGTGTTGAAGTAACTTGCGACTTCTTTTGAAAATTCTTTCACAGGAAAATAGTTTATTAAATTAAATTAATTCACAGTTATTTTTTGGAAAAAGTCTTTTAGTGATATTTTATATTGCTATTGTTGGAAAGGTGAAATTTTAAGCTTCATTTAACCAAAAAATTAAATTCAAGCAAATTGAAAAAAGTTACAGCTGTTTAAAAGTGAAAGTGATGAAGAAATTCGTTATATTTTGAAATTTTTGTATAAAAAAGAGAAGAATGCCACGCAAGACGGCAATGAAATATGAGAAGTTTACGGAGACGATGCTGTATCAGTTCGTGGTTCGCAATTTACACTGATGGAATAATGTCTCTAGCAAAAAAATGGCAAAATTGGTCGTCCAAAATAATACATATTTGTTTATTTATTTATTACACTGTGATAGCTTTTTTCAAAAAAAAAAAAAAAGACACGACCAAATTCGACGGTTTCCCCCTATTTCGGGACCTACGAATCGAACTGCATCATTTTTGTTGAAGTTTTTCATCAAAGTGGCCCATTGTAAGAGAAAGGCACATTTTTCTTCGGTCTCTAACTGTTTTAATGTTGACTTTTTTGGTAAACTTTCTTTGGCAAAGCTTCTCAGAATAAGTCCGTCTTTAAGTTCTTAGATGACTGTAAACCCCAAAATCAATGTTTTTTGTGTCCTTATAGCCAATATGTCGAAAAAACTGAAATTTGATCCATTTTTTTTTAATGTTTTTTCCCTCACGTTTCGTCAATATTTTAATTTACCCTTTGATACTTATACATTAAGTGACATCTTGTAATAGTACGAAACTTAAGCAAAGACAACGTTATCAATAAGTATCATAAATTTGTACACAATATTTAAATTAAATTTAATAAGACTCACCGAGTCAAGCTTTTTTCCGCCGTACCAATGCTCAAGGGGGGCGGCGACTTGGTGAAATCTTTCTCCATGCTCATCGGATTCAGTCGGAACTTGCTGCTCAAAATGGTCCTTGTGATGGTGAAGGAAATGAATTTTTAAGGACATATTCACACCTATTTCTTCAAAAGCGTCTACCATGTCATCCTCATATTTTTTCCAATCTTCAGACCGGTGCACTCCTAAGCAATGGTTTATAACGATCATAACGGAGTTCCAGGCAATTTTTTCATTTGGCCTTAGAAGTTCTCCGAATTTTGCGTTCTTCATAAGTTTTCTTATATCGGGGCAATTGAGAACACCTGAAAATAATGTATCAACATAACATTCGTTCTATTAAACGACTTAAAATAACTTATTTTATTTTCGCAACGCTTAGTCTTGGAAATATTTCTGTCAAACATTTAAAAGCTTCGGCATCTCTATTTATTGCTTTTATGAAATTTTTGACAATTCCCAATTTTATGTGCAGTGGTGGTAGCAAAATGTTATTAGCTGGTATCAGCGGAATATGGATAACATTTGCCACATTTAAATGAAATTCTGTGCGAAGCTTCCAATCAAGCATTCTATATTGGTTTCCGCGGTACCTTGTGTCCCAATGACAAATGAAGCACATATTTTTTGTGTATCCTGTCTGCAAACCAGTAAGCAAGGCGATAACTTTTAAATCCGCACATATCTTCCATTGATGCTGCTGATACTGAACTCTGTCCAAAATTAATTTCATTGCTTCGTATGTTTCCTTTGTGTTGGAGCTTATGGCGATTGGAACCGGATTTTTTGTGTTATCCACATACATCAATACTGTTTTTAAACTATTTTTCGACGAGTCAATAAACAAGCGCCATTGCTCTGGTTTGTACTCACAGTTCATGTATTGCATAAGACCAGGAATATTTTTACAATACGAAAAAGTTTTGTCGCCATTAACCTCAAAGAAATCTAAAAGCTCCTCCTGTCTTTTGCGGTATCCATACACCTTCACATCTTTAGACAATATATTTACCGAACGAAGATGACATGTTAGGCAAATCGCTTGTCTTTGCGATAATTTCAGCTGTCGTACCATCGTATTCAAACGGGCTTGGGAAATCTCCAAGTGACGACATGGGCTTTCAACTTCGGTTCGGTTATACATTGTGAGTAGATCTGTAGGCTCGGTGGAAAATGTTGGCGAATCGGACCATTTTCTGAGTGAGATACTGGTAGCTGTGCAGATTGAACACTTTTGTAAACTGTGTTTTTTTTGTTGAGTCCTGCAAATTTGTTCTTGCACGCGTAGCAGTTACCAGTATGATGCCCTTGTGGATCTATCCAAATCATTGGGATGCCGAACCCCATTTTTAAGCACAGTCTTTTTGACCAGTTATGCAGGTTGTTGCTGCATTGCGTGCAAATGGTATTTGGCACCCAATCTACGTCTCTTATAACGGGCAAATCGAAATATTCCTCGTAGATGCCGGCAGTTCCCGAAGATATTTTGCGCCTACTCCGAGGGCTTGTAAATTTTCCACATACGTAGCAGAACAACGATAGGCCAATTGGACACTTATTCATTTTAATTTATTTTCTTAATATACAAGGCACTAAAACAATGTTCTTTCCGCGAAGTCAAAGTCAAATTAACTACTGCAATCTATACTTAAATTTTGAATCTTAGGCAAGCATTTAACGTTTCTTTCAAACGTTACTTGTTGTTATTTCTTATCAGTGCAGTGTTTAAAAGCTTGACTCGTTGCTTGCTGATTTGTGTTGGACATTGATACATATATAGATGAGTCTTATTAAATTTAATTTAAATATTGTGTACAAATTTATGATACTTATTAATAACACTTATAAGATACAAAAAAAAATAAAACAGCACACAAACATAGTTAGTGTAGCTTTTTTAAAAAATACAAATTTTGTTAAGTTTTTTTTCTAATGGTTAGTTTGTTCAGAACGTTGTCTTTGCGTAAGTTTCTTACTATTACAAGATGTAACTTAATGTATAAGTATCAAAGGGTAAATTAAACTATTGACGAAACGTGAGGGAAAAAACATTAAAAAAAATGGATCAAATTTCAGTTTTTTCGACATATTGGCTATAAGGACACAAAAAACATTGATTTTGGGGTTTACAGTCATCTAAGAACTTAAAGACGGACTTATTCTGAGAAGCTTTGCCAAAGAAAGTTTACCAAAAAAGTCAACATTAAAACAGTTAGAGACCGAAGAAAAATGTGCCTTTCTCTTACAATGGGCCACTTTGATGAAAAACTTCAACAAAAATTTTTGTATGAAACCATGATTGTAACTCAAAAAAGTAATGATGCAGTTCGATTCGTAGGACCCGAAATAGGGGGAAACCGTCGAATTTGGTCTTGTCTTTTTTTTTGACTATCACAGTGTTATTATTACAAATATAAAAAAATAAGTTGAAGTTTGATTAGAAATACGAAAGACTTTTTCGACTACCCAATATTTCATATTTTCATTTCAAGCATTTCTAATATTTTGCTTTATTAATTGACTTTGTACACTTTTCAATTTTTTTCAATTTCTATTTCTCTTTTGCATTTTAGTTTTTTTAACAAAAAATAATATGTATGTTTTCACTTATTTTTTATATTATTACTTTTTGTATATATTGTCATTAATGTATGTAAAACAGCTGCCACTTAGTAAAATTTAAACAAGTTTGTAAATAATAATAATTTTTTTTTTTTTAAATTTTTTTTTAATATTTTGATTTTTTCACTTTCTTAACTTTTTTGACGTTGGGACCGAATTAATTTACTTCCCTTTATATTAATAAAAACTTTGTATCTTTCACATAGCCATTTGGCTATTTCAATCTTTATTTTAAGCAACAACTGAATTGAAACGAGAAATGGCCCATATTAAGAATGAGTAAATCAACTATCCGCTGACAAAAAAGATGATTACTCTCTCTGGAAAAGTACCAAATATATGAAACGTCCAACAAGCCACGTTGCACCATTAAAAATTGTTTCCAGTACATGGGCTAAAAGTGATTTTGAGAAAGCTAATGCGTTTGCAAAACACCAGCTGAAACCTTTCGTACAAATAAGAATAGTGAAATGTCGTTCCTCAGAAGTATTCAACAAGCTCATGCAACAATCCCAGCAACCACCATTTGTGAAATTAACAAAGAAACGTTAACTTCGGCTGCACCGAAGCTAAAGTACCCTTCACAGGTATATTTCTTTTAGTAACTATGTGTTCAGTTTGTATGGCAGCGATATGCTATAGTGAGCCGATCTGAACAATTTCTTCGTATATTACATTATTACCTTAGAAAATGACCTGTGGCAGACGGACAGACGGACAAACAGACAGACATATGTAGCTAAATCGACTCAGCTCAACATACTGATTATCTATATACATATATGCACTTTATAGGGTCTCCGACTTCGTGACAAATTCAATATACCCTGTTCAGGGTATAAAAAGCTTAAAGTTAAGAAAGCAGCTGGATTCGATCTAATTACAGCCGAATTGTTAAAGAAGTTACTATACAAATTGTTCAAATATCATTGAACATGCTTAGTTATTTAGTATCAGTAAATCCGAAATACTATTAAAAATAAATATATATTTTAAGATAATATTAAACACACACTGACACACATTTATAGAATTGTACGCTTGACAACAATATGCTTGAATACATACAAACATATACACATACACATATATTTAGCTTTTAATATAGTTTTCGAAAATCTTATATGTATATAAAAATAAGTTGGGTTTTTTGTCTGTTCGCTATAGCTGACTAAACCTTTGCATGAAATGAAAAATGGGCTGAACCTCTTTGAAGGGAATGAGGGTGGTTTGTAAAAAAAAAATTAGGAAATTTTAATTTTTAACTGACTTATGAGCGTAAATTAAAAAAAATCATTAGACAGAGAATGTTATTTCACTTTAGGTAAACTTTAACCCATTGATAAGGGCAAGAAAGTTTTCAGAATTTTCGAGGAGAATATACAATACCAAGTGTTTCTCTTTGTTAACATTTTTTTAACAACAATTAGAATAGATCGGATAAATTTTACAAATAAAAGTTTTAAACATTATTTAATTATTTTCAATACTAAATTAAATACATGAACTTATAATATAAGAGGCAACAAAACAAAGAATTTAAAGGAATATTGTCGTGTCCAGTGAGTGCATATTTAGCAAATTTATATATGTTTATGCTTGATTGGATTTTGTTTCTTGAAATTAAAATTATTATTGTTTGAAGTGGATTTTAAGTTGATATTCGCAGATTGCAGATTTTGAATAATGCCACCAAAACATGATACGAGGGCTGCTATATATATTTCTGGCCTAATAATGAAAATAGGCATATTTATCAACGAAAATGTTTTTTTTTTGTATTTTTCGTTGGATTTGGCTCGTCTTGGAAGACCCACACGGTCGATTGCTGTTTTGTTTCGGGCTCATACGCATAGATCCATGATTCGTCACCTGTGACGATCTTATAAACGTCTTTTGAAGCACCACGATCGTATTTTTTCAGCATTTCTTTACACCAATCCACACGAGCCTTTTTTTGAGCGATTGTCAAATTGTGCGGGATCCAACGAGAACAAACCTTTTTTTACGGCCAGGTGTTCATGCAATATCGAATGTATGTTGGTGGGAGAAATGCATAGGCATGCCTCTATCTGAAGGTATGTTACATGACGGTCTCTCATTATCAGTTCGCGTACGGCATCGATGTTTTCTGGCACAACGGCTGTTTTTGGACGACCTTCACGGAATTCGTCTTTGAGCGAGCGTCGGCCACGATTGAATTCGTTGTAACAGTTTTTCACAGTGCTATAGGATGGTGCTTCATAGCCATACAAAGATTTTAATTCATCGATGCACTCTTGTCGTGATAATCCACTTCGAAAGTTGTGAAAAATGACCGCACGAAAATGTTCACGAGTTAATTCCATTTTTTGGCCGAGATGAATTTTTTAATTCCCTGTAAATAAAACAATTCACGATTAAATGACAAAACGTTCTGAGTGATGTTATGCTAAAAAATGTCGAACTTTCCAATGGGAATGTCAGATTCCACCTGGCAACACTTAGTGTTGCCTAGTCCAGAAGTATATATAGCAACCTACGTAATTTTAGGAGACGTTCGCGTGCAGCTTCACAGGTAGCACTTAGGAGAACACAGGAAAAAGATGTACAGCATTTGCAAAGAAATTTAGTTGATCAGAAACGTGCTAAACGTAAAAGAATTTTGCAAAATATGACTCGTGTTTTAGGAAATTTGAATCGAGCAGAGTTCAATTATAATAATACATTTGAATATAGTTTGTACGCATCATTATACTCTCGCAACAAAGTTGATAAGGAGAGTATTATAGTTTTATTCACATAACGGTTGTTTGTAAGTCCTAAAACTAAAAGAGTCAGATATAGGGTTATATATACCAAAGTGATCAGGGTGACGAGTAGAGGTGAAATCCGGATGTCTGTCTGTCCGTCCGTCTGTCCGTCCGTCTGTGCAAGCTGTAACTTGAGTAAAAATTGAGATATTATGATATGACTTGGTACACGTATTTCTTGGCTCCATAAGAAGGTCAAGTTCGAAGATGGGCAAAATCGGTCCACTGCCACGCCCACAAAATGGCGGAAACCGAAAACCTATAAAGTGTCATAACTAAGCCATAAATGAAGATATTAAAGTGAAATTTGGCACAAAGGATCGCATTAGGGAGGAGCATATTTTGAAGTAATTTTTTTGGAAAAGTGGGCGTGGCCCCGCCCCCTACTATCTCGGAAACTACTATAGCTATGCCAACCAAACTCTATAGAGCCGTTTCCTTCAGGCATTTCCATATCCAGTTCAAAAATGGAAGAAATCGGATAATAACAACGCCCACCTCCCATACAAAGGTTATGTTGAAAATCACTAAAAGTGCGTTAACCGACTAACAAAAAACATCAAAAATACGAAATTTTACGAAAAAATGGCAGAAGGAAGCTGCACCCAGGTTTTTTTTTAAAATTAAAAACGGGCGTGGCGTCGCCCACTTATGGACCAAAAACCATAACTCAGGAACTACTCTACCGATTTCAATGAAATTCGGTATATAATATTTTTTTAACACCTTGATGACATATACTAAATATGGGAGAAATCGGTTCTCAACCACGCCTTCTTCCAATATAACGCTATTTTGAATTCCATCTGATGCCTTCTCTGTATAATATATACATTATAAACCAATGATCATAGCGGAATAAAACTTTACTCAAATACGGTATGTGAGCTGAGGTATTCCTTGTGGAAAAATTGTTGTGATCGGACTATAACTTTTCAAGGTCCCTGATATCGAACACGAAGAACTCAGTGCCCAACCTAACCTAACATAATTTTTCACCGAAAATATCGGTAAATCTCTCAGAATTTAATTCTAATTAATTTTACAGCAAAATAAAAAAATATGTAAATGACGGATAATGAAATCTCGATTATCACTTTATCGTGCGAGAGTATAAAATGTTTGGTGACACCCGAACTTAGCCCTTCCTTACTTGTTTAATATTAGATTAATGTCTGTAGTTTGTGAACATTGCAATGTATTCAAATTTAAAAATTAAACGCCGGGGTTACGTTCTGCTAATGGAAAAGTGAAATTAGGAGTTACATCTGAGTCGAAGCATTTTTTGGCGAATGTTCAAACGTATAATTCAAGTTTCAAAATGACTTCGTTAGATGCGACCAATATCATTCGTAATAACTTCATGCCAACTTTTAAAGTAATTTCAACCTTTTAAGGTAACTGGCATTCGTTCTGATGAAAATTAATTTTACGTACTTTGCAAAAATGATGTTTTTTTTTACAATTTTACACTACAGATTCTAGGCCAGATTTACAATAGATTAGGTTCATTATTGCCATTCGCTGATGCAAAGTATCAATTTTTGCAAATTCATTTTGTTGGGAATTTCAATATTGAAGTTGAACGTCGTTGCTCTATCACTTTAAGCGAGAAGAGAAGTTGTTGAATGCCTACAAAATTTTTTCCACGATGAAAGTGAATTGGTTCGATTGACTATAAAATTGTCTTTCGAGCTGGTAAAACTCCTGTTGGGGCGCATGCAAAGAGATTTAATGCTCCTACGATTGATGAAGTTGTCATTGTTATTGTCGGAGATGAGTTTCAGAATTTACAACGTGTTTCTGGAACGCATCATTGCTATGATGCTTTACAATATCCGATTATATTTTGGCAAGGAAAGGATGGGTATGATTTTAATGTCTAAATGATTAATCCATCGAATGGTGAGTGAAAACTACATCAAATCTATTGGGAAATATTTTGTGTTATATTTGGTTGGATTGTTTCAAGGTCAGCTCAATGATTTATTATTCATATCGTTTGATAATCCGCCAAAATGAGATTAATCATATTTTGCATTGTCGACGACTTTTCCATTAGTATGCTGTAGATATGTATGCAAAGATTGAAATTGAGCGATTGAATTTTATTCGATTTAATCAGCAAAAATTACGCACCATTTACGTGATGCCATTAACAATGATGGAAATGTGAACGATCTTGAAAAAATTATTATTTTGCCATCTTCATACACTGGTAGTCCACGTTATATACACGAATATGCACAGGACGCAATGACTTACGTACGACATTACGACCGACCTGATTTGATTATTACGTGCAATCCACAATGGGATGAAATTAAATATCCCTTATTTTATGGTCAATCGCCAACAGATCGTCACGACCTAACAGCACGTACATATATTCAAACAAACATTGAAAGTACTCATGGATCTCAGTATAAAAATTCATGCGTTGTTAAATGTACTCTGTGGTGTGGCAGAAACGCTATTGATGAAGTTGTCTTGGTGATGAAGTTGATGATGTCATTTCTGCAGAAATTCCCGATGCACCGTCAGATCCAGAATGGTTTTATGTTGTTGTTAAAGACATGATCCATGGCACGTGTGGAGTGTTTAATGTTCATTCGCCATGCATGGTTGATGGGAAGTGTACGAAATGAAATCCAGGAGCTTTGCTTTCGGACACTGTTACTGGGAATGACGGCTATCCGGTAAATCAACAGTGATTAAAGTAAGGAGTCAAGATATCGAAGTAGGCAATCGTTGGATCGTAGCCTATTCTCCGTTGTTGTCAAAAGTGTTTAAATAATTTTGGCAGCGAAAAAATAAAGATGTTAATGAATTAAATACAGCTATATACGAGGGCTGTCCGATAAATAACCGACCTAACCATGATGCACGCGACTTTTTCAAAATTTTTTTTTTTATTTTTCTACATAGTCTCCTTGTAACTCCACACACTTCTCCCAGCGATGCTCCCATCTCTGCAACCCTTCCAAATAGTACTTGGCGTCTTTGTCTGCAAAATACGAGTTCACGAAAGAGATTGTCTCCTCATTTGACGAAAATCTCTGGCCGCCGAGCGCAGTTTTAAGTTGAGGAAACAAAAAAAGTCGCTTGGTGCTAGATCCGGTGAATAAGGTGGATGGTCAAGCAGTTCGAACCGCAATTCGTGGATTTTCGCCATGGCGACTATAAGGTGTGAGATGGTGCGTTGTCTTGGTGGAACAAGGCTTTCTTTTTTTGCAAATGTGGCCGATTTTTCGAAATTTCTTCCTTTAGCTTGTCCAATAATGATGCGTAGTATGCTCCTGTTATAGTTTTTCCTTTTTCAAGATAGTCGATAAAAATAATTCCATGGCTGTCCCAAAAAACACTCGCCATCACTTTCCCAGCCGAATACACAGCTTTAGGTTTTTTTGGGGCTGGTTCCCCCTTTTCAATCCACCGTTTAGATTGCTTTTTTGTTTCGGACGTATAATAATGAATCCGAGTTTCGTCTACAGTTATCAATCGGCCCCAAAAACGGGTTTTATTGCCTCTAAACTGAGCTGGAAATGTTCATGCGCGCACGTTTGTGGTCTAGCGTAAGCAAACGCGGCACCCAACGCGCGGACAGCTTTCTCATGCCCAAATCTTGGTTTAATATGTGACAAACAGTTTCTTTTGACATCTTCATAATCTCAGCTATTTCCCTAACTTTAATCCGGCGGTCGTCTAGTACCAATTGATGAACTTTAGCGATGTTTTCGTTAGTGGTTACAGTTTTTGGACACCCAGGACGTTCATCATCTTCCAAGCTCCTGCGACCACGTTTAAATTCAGCTGCCCAAAATTTTACGGTGGTAAACGATGGTGCAGAGTCACCATACACAGAGTCCAACTCATCTTTGATTTGTGAAGGCGTATTGCCTTTCAAAAATAAAAATTTAATTACAGCTCGATATTCCATTTTTTCCATTTTGGGGAAATCACCGAAATAGACTCACAAAAACGACTGTCAACAGATAATTGCGCAAGATAAATTTCTGAAATTTTGGCGAGTAGCTATTATAATATGCACAATTTGAAGTAGAAACTTTTTTTTTCAGATGTGCCGCTAGCTTCACGTTGAGGTCGGTTATTTATCGGACAGCCCTCGTACGTACAACATAATCTACCAGGTTATGCGGTTTCATATAAATCTTTGGATACTGCAACGAATAAAGAAGATGATGTGAATTATCCTATCGAATTTCTGAATTCGCTTAATTTGCCGGCAACTACGGCTTTGTAGTGGTACAAGAATAGCTGTTAAAAAGTAATTGGAAATGTTATTGAAGCAACGATTTTGATCGGGAAATTTAAAGGTGAAGACGTATTTATACCCGGATTCCAATGATTCTATTTGATTTGCCGTTCGAGTTTAAACGTCTGCATGTTCCGGGTCGTCTTGCTTTTGCCATTACCATAAATAAACCGAAAGGCCGGTCTTTGGAAATTTGCGGTATATATTATATTTTGGATATTCGGTTTATTCGCATGGCCAACTTTATGTTGCTTGCTCGCGGGTTGGAAAGCCAGCGGTTTTATTTATTTATACCGAGAACAAAAAAACTAAAAAAGTTGTTTACCATAGAGCGTTGAAGTAGCTAGTAATAAAATCTTTCATTAAACAAATTATATTGCAAAAGTAGTAATTTTATTTCATAACGCTCTACGAAGCGGTTGGGGTTCAGCTAGTACATAGTGTTACGAATTTACTCCTTGCTAGTTTTACTTTACTAGGTTCTTATCTCTGGATTGACAAATAAAATCAAAAGCCGTTTAATTCACTTCAACAAAATCTCTTTATTTTACAACTCGTCTACACTATATCAGTTTACTCTTAGCACTGGTTGATTACGTTGGCGCTGCCACGGCTTATATAGCCACGCACTTCTCGCTGATGCCGACGTGTCCTTCTAGAATATTGCGTCTGGAAATTACAAGAACATAATGCTATACGGCGCCAAATGCAGCTATTGTTTAGACAAGCAGACAGCCGTGGCGCCAGACTCAGCAATTGTTTATGTAGACAAGCATGTCATTTGTTTCGACATGTCTATTGTTTCGACAAGCAGACAGCCGCGATGTCTACAACAAGACAAATGCTATTCCATATACCTACAGCTATTGTTCATAATAAGGGATGCATATAGCAATACAAATACAACTTAATACTACTTTTGTAACAATAGTATACATTTAAGTAATGAAAGTGAAAAATAAAAATCATAATATTCTCTCTCGATACAAGTCTATCATTACCCTCTACCAGCGGTAAGGTTTGTTAGAAACTACACTGAGGTAATAACACAAATGTTTACTGAACCTCGCCTATATTTTCAATACACCAATCCGTCTGACACATTTTCCAAGCCTTTGGAAAGTTGTCGAAATTGTTATGGTTCCTAAGCCAGGAAAGAATCCTCATGTAGTCTCGTCATATAGACAATTTTCACTACTTCCACAAATCTTAAAATTTTTTTTTTAAATTAATTCATTAAATATTAAAAACTAAAATCGATGAAAATCAGTTAATGCCATCGCATCAGTTCGGTTTAATAAACAAGCATTCAACAATAAAACAAATTCATAGAATAACATCCGTAATAGAAAAATTCCTGGAGGAGGGAAACGTATGCTCAGCTGCATTCCTTGACGTTGCATAAGCGTTCGACAAAATGTGGCACGAAGGCCTTACGCAAAAACTAAAGTCATGTCTTCCGATTGAGTATTGTCTAGAATCGTATATCGACGTGAAATTTTTTCTTGTAAAACAAGGAAATGAATTCTCCAAATTGAAAGAAATTGAAGCAGGAGATCCTCAGGGAAGTATCTTAGGTCCCCTTTTATATATTAAGTATACAAGAGACTTACCGTTATCACCAAACAGTATGAATACCACTTTTGCTAATAACGCAATACTATGCGTCGAAAAAACAGCAGAAAAAGCTGCGCTAAACCTGCAACATGCAATCAACTCTAAAGTAAGTTGGACTAAAAATGGAGAATAAAACAAAACGGTGACAAGACGGTTCATGCAACTTAAAAAAAAAAAATCACTCATCAATCTATAAGTATTCTAGAGGTCTGCATACCATATGCAAATACAGCCAAATATCTTTGCATCACGCTTTATGTCAGATTACGTTGGAAATCTTCTTTTAAACACATGCCTCTCTAGTCGATTATGTCGAAAAATACCACATAGTTTAGTTGGAAGCTAAAATATAAAGGAATTAATTATATTACATATGTATATGTATACGAGGTGTGTTCAAAAAGTATCGCGAATCGTAACTGACAGTTTTCTTCGATTGCAGGGGCGTGGTGCATCATGAGTTCTTGCCACAGGGAAGAACGGTCAATAAGGAATATTACCTGCAAGTTATGCGCAATTTGCGCGAAGCAATCCGCCAGAAACGCCCGGATTTGTGGAAGAACAAAAATTGGCTTTTGCACCACGATAACGCCCCTGCTCACACACATCGTTGCTTGTGCGCGACTTTTTGGCCAAAAACAACACATTAATGATGCCACAGCCACCGTATTCCCCAGATCTGGCCCCCTGTGACTTTTTCTTGTTCCCTAAACTGAAGAGGCCCATGAAAGGACGACGTTACGCTTCTCTTGACGAGATAAAGACGGCATCGAAGGAGGAGCTGAAGAAGATAAAAAAAATGATTTTTTGAAGTGCTTCGAAGATTGGAAAAACCGTTGGCACAAGTGTATAATATCTCATGGGGATTACTTTGAAGGGGACAAAATAGATATTCATGAATAAATAAATAATTTTTGAAAAAAGTTATTCAAATCGAACTGCTCGTTAGTTTTTGAAACTAGTTTTAGTGATATCAAACATTGTTAAAGTTGTATAAATGTTTCTAATAATTTCTATATATTGTAAGAGCTTGGATTAAAGTATGAAAGGGCTAAGTTTAGATGCATCCGAACAGTTTATACTCTTGCAAGGTGCACAATAATATCTAGTTATGTGGGCACTACATCAAGTTTTCGTCCAATTTTTTTTATTTTGGACACAAAGATACACTGTTATGAGTAAAACACGCTCTGTAATTTTACTTGATATAACTCAAATATTGGCCGATATATCTAGCATAAAATCACCCGGAAGTTCGAAAATCTTTATATAAGGTATATGAAGTATTGACGATTAAACCTATTCTTGATACACATAAACACTATTATCAGGAAAGGATTCTGTCTGAATTTCAAATGTATATTCGGTATATAGGGGTTTGAACACTTTTGATTGGATTCAGACAATTTTGTATCATAACGAATTATTAGTGCACAATTTTATTCTATGCCGCTATGTCTGAACTTGGTATCCCCTCAAAGCTAATAGACAAGGAGACTCCCTATCGTGTGAATTCTTCAATCAGCAATAGAGAGAAAATAATACGAGCTGTAGAGCTAAATAAAAAAGGTACAATGTTCTATAAGAGTGTGCAGTAGCCGGAAGAGAGAAAGGTTTTGCGGAAGAATTCTGGTCTCTTGCTCATTGGAAACGGCAAATACCGCGGTCGAAGGAACGATGAGTGGGAGATATATGACGACATTGACATAGTAATTTTTAAAGTCAAAAGTATGCTCAATAATGTACAAAAGGTCCGTATAAAATTACTCAATCCATTTTAAGAAATAAATTCACAAAAATAGTCATTTTGTTCACCATGAAACTTATAGAGGGCGTGGCCTCTACAACAGCAAAAGGTTACAAGAGTATAAAATTTTTGCGAAAGATTTAAACATCTATTATTGGATAAAATCGTAAATAAAAAAAAACAATCAAACTTTGTGTTCTGTTGACTTATCTTGGGGGCACAGACTAAAGAAATGCTACTAGGGTTTCATCAAGGTACCTCAGGGACAATCGGTAATCATATGGAGTAAAGTCAACCGGGTGTTGGAAAATCCTAATATTAGTTGTATGGGAGCTGGGTCAAGTTTTGACCCAATTTTGTAAATTTTAGGCACAAAGATACAGTATTATGAGTAAAATACGCCATCTCATTTTCATTGAAATAACCCACATATTGGCCGTTATATGCGGTATGAAGTCACCCGGAAGTTGGAAAATCTTTATATTAGGTATATGGAGGTTGAGGGAAGTATTGACCCTACTCAATCCAGTTTTGACACACAGACACATTATTATCAGAAAAGAATTGTCTATGAATTTCAATTATCAAGCATTGAACGATATTTTCGGTCAAAAGTCAACTATAGGTACTGGAATCTAAACACTTTGGGTCCGATTTAGCTAATTTCTGATCATAAGATGACATTCTTTCAAGGCTCTATTCGTACAAAATTTTATTTTATTATATTAATTGCTTTTTTATTTGTACGCAGCAAAGCCATCAAATGGAATTTAAAATTGTGTTATATGGGAAGTAGGCGTATTTTAAAGGAATATTATATACTTAATGTAAAAAAAATTTACTTAAAATCGGTTATGCGGGTCAAGAGATATGGTATTTCACAAAAATGGGTGCAACACCCATTTTACAATGTTTACCCCAGCTCCTAGAAACCTCTTTCGTACCAACTCTGGTGTGAAATTTAATGTCTCTGGCGCATTTAGTTTTTCATTGATCGCACTTTAAGTAGGTTTTAACCATTGTCATGCAGTCGGTAGGAGTATTTGTCTTGAGCGAATTTCGTCATTTTAGCATGTTCGATTTAGAAGATATGTACATTAAATTTATTAGAGGGAATGGCCACGCCCATTTTTTTAAACGTTTAAAGATATATCTTAGTTTAGTGTTTAGTTATGGCATATTATAGGTTTTCGTTTAATTGTGTTTTTATTGGCAGTTATCCGATTACGCCAATGTACGAACTCATTATCACTTTTTTGCTAGGACAGACATACAGACAGTCACTTGGATCTCAACTCACTTCATCATCCTTATCATTTATATGTTTAACCTTATACCTAACTCGATTAATTTTAGGTGATGCAAACAATCGTTAAGTGAACAAAACTATTATACCCTGTAGCATATTATATAATATGTATAATATTACACTGTATGGAAAGAATTATGTTGACATTATTTTGTGAGAGCTTGAAAAACGATGGTGCAGGTTTTCAATATCTCAAAACAATTTTTTCCCGAATGGTCAGAAATTGATAGAAATGTTCCTCTTTCTTATATTATGACGTATGGAACTTTAAAATTAAAGTTGAACAAAGCTGAAAGAGAGTTTGGCGAATTGGTACGTCATAGTTATTTCGGGCAACATTTGAGAGCTTATTTCTACTTATAGAGCTTTAGGATGTCCTTTGAAATTAATTTTATGGACTTGCAGACAGATTCCTCTCCTGGAAATTTTGAAGCAGTATCAGAATGAGCTTGTGAAATATTACACCGTTATATACCATAAGACTTCAAATAAGATATGCAAAACTCCATTGAACGTTGAACACAAAGTTAGGTAGCCAGATTACTGAATTCTAATAAGATAACCCTGTTTTACTTAGTAGGGATGCTTTAATTCACTCATATTTTAAGAGTTCATACATTTTCCATAACCACTGCTTGCAGTTGTGCTTAGTTTGTTGTCCCACCCATGAATCACACTTCTTGATTTGCTCGCAATACAAGTTATGAAATATGGGGGTTCTCTTCTTCGGCAATCTTTCATTAATTATTGGATCCGTATACTCCATGACGATCAGAACAATTCACGATAAACCACGTACCGCATTACAGACGCCCGTTGGGTGCAGCCTTCTAACTGTAACTACGGTAAAATATTATATATAGATATGTTACATACATACATATATTATATAATACTTATTACGTTCATAAGTAAAGTTTAAATGAAATGTAAGATAACATATACATACATATGTTGTAAAACATTATCTTCTAAAAATAGTTTTACGGATTCATAATTGTGTCCCAAAATGTAAGTAGTAGAAGAGAGTTTTCTCTCATTGTTCATCATGTGCGGATTTTTCTCTTACTCTCTTTAGTTTCGCGCATGTCACCGAGTTCTTCAAGAGCGCTCATATTCCTGCTTACAATTAGTATATATGTATGTATGCACACAAAAACCCTACTCTCTAATCATATTTTAAATTCGTTTTTCTGCAGAAATTCCATTGCATTCAACGTCGAGATGCTAGCTTACTTAGTACCATCAAATGTGTTTAAAAATTATTAATTTCAAATAGAAACTCTTGCACAGCAAATTGTATTTCCTCGATTCCCGTTAGCGGAATAAAAGAAATGGGTATACGTATAATATGTGTGTAAACCACATATTTTACACTTGTGTGAGTTATTATCTGTCAGTGAAACTAAATCCGCTTAATCAATTTTAATTGATTCAATAATAATGCAAAGCTTTGATTTCTGTTACGCTATGCCAATCTTTATCATACTTGGAATCTAAGTCCTTCTCCATCCCAACTCTCCAAAGCAATAACCTCATCTGAATTGGTCTACATGAATATGTTCCTATTACCATACTAGTACTGTGGGTAAAATTATGGAATCGTTTTGAAGTATTATTACGCACCAAAACCTAACCTACCGCACGGAATATACTTATAGTTGGATGATTTTATGCTAACCATGTAGTAGGTAAGAGTCTACGAGCAAAGTGGCAATAAAGCACACATCATAAAATACTTGACACTTTAATCCAAAACATCCCTCAGCAAGACAACAAAGTCTGAGCTGCCTCAGCTTTCAATGATTTCTTAACCACGACCGGTTCACAACTCGCACTAAATTTAAGGAATCCGGTGAATGTATGTACATATGTACATATGGTATGCCAGTCTGATTTAGGTTTGCTGGTTGTAAGAGAAATACGGCCACAGGAAATTGAGGTTGTAGAATATGTCTTTTGGAATATAATATTATCCTTTGTAAATGTTTATTTATCTAAAACTCAGTAAAATCTAAACATTTCCGAAAATACTCAAAAAAGGTAAATAATACCGAAATTGTAGAATGCATATCAACATATGTAAATTAGGGATTCTCTATGAGAATATTTAAAATTTAATTTAAAATTTAAAAAATGGGCAACAGTTTATACTTCCGTAATTTTCACAGATCAAACGTGAGTAAATAATGTATATATCGGTTAAAATCGAACATTTTATACTCTTGCAAATTGCAAGAATTGAATGAAAGGGAACTACTTTAAGGTGCAAAATGCCATAATGTTGCCGTTGACATATGTACATATACTTCTATGCTACATGGATAAAATTTTCATTAGCCGATGTTATTACTCCTTTCCGCGTCACACTTATCACAGTCGTATACAGAAGTACATTCCGTCGCTGTTGTTTATAAGTTGTATATACATCCATATAAAGGATGATCAATTTCGAGGTTCCCTACTTTTTGAAAGAAAAATCACAAACACTTAAAATTTAATGGTAAATTTTTACAGGTATTATCATGCAAACGAACATTCTTTGGCATTTATTTTTTGAAGTTGATATCTTTCATGTTGACCACGACTATGCTCAGATGGTCCATCCGTTGAGTCCAATTTTCGATGACATGCTCGAGCATTTCTTCCGGCAACTGGCGAATGACAAGCGTGATGTTTTGCTCCAAAGCCTTAATCGAAGCAGAATTGTCTGGATAGACTTTAGACTTTAAATATCTCCACAGGAAAAAGTCTATCGGTGTGATATCATATGATCTTGGAGGGCGATCGACCGGCCCAAAATGTGAAGTTATCTGCTCACCGAAATGTTCTCTCAATAAATCCATTGATTGATTCGATGTGGGGGAAGTTGCGCCATCTTGCAGAAACCAAATGTTGCCGAAATCACGAAATTCAATTTCAGGTATGAACAGTGACAGTTGTCATGGTGCGATAACGGTCGCCAATGACGATTAAGTTTTCAGTGGCATCATTTTTGAAGAAATATGGACTGATTATTCCTGCGAACCAACTGTATTTTATACGCCTTTAATTTAAAATCGCGACGTAAAATGCGCCAAGTCGTTCCACACCTCAGACCGAGTTGCTGTGAAAGGCGTCGAATCGACTCTTCATGGTCTTCATGTACACTCTCACTCTCTACACTGCGTGCTGGACGTGGTCTATTCTGTCGAATATTTTCCTAAAATGAGGTCTGGGTCTCAAAGTGAGTGATGATGTTGCAAATAGTACTCTCAGTTAGTCGATTATGTTGACCATAAGTTGAGCGAAGCGTACGAAACACATTCTTGACAGACCGAGAATTATCGTAATAGAATTGAAGATTTGTAAACGTTGTTCGCACAAGTCTTTCCATGATGAAATGCTAAACAATGCTGGACAAAAATAACATGATAGCTTGACACGGCTCAGGCGTGATCTGTCAAAAAAAAAAGCTATTAAAAAAAGTATAATTGTGTAGCGTTTACTGCGGGTTTGTGGTTGCGATTTTTTCCACTTATAATTGTGATTGGACCAGGAATAAAGGTATGCCCAACTTATTCTAGTGTCAGAGCGCCTCCAAATTTCTAATCTTTATTACATTTTCCATTGTCACCAGATCGTAAAAAATAATAGGGGTATTCTCTTGCTCTTGCAAGATTGCAGATTGCAAAAATACTATACCGAAATATACAAGGGCACGAAAGCACCCATTGCAGAATCTTGTGATATATGAGCGACTGATTCAGTCAATTTATTGTAAATGACTATTATGCATGGCTATTGTGAATTGGCGCACCTTCTGCATACATTTATAACAAAAAAACTGTAACAAAACTTTATAATTTAAATAGAAATTATGAAATCTAATTAAAATTTACTTTTCTCAACAATTTAACGACGTAATATGTCTTTATGTAAAATGGCAACTACAACAGGGTTGCAGTTTTATTTTTGCGTGACATTGCACGCAAATACACATGGGTTTAGGTCTGAAATATTTTACAGCCCTTGCAAATATTTTTCTGCGTGTGTTTGTTGTTGTGCCGTTGTAAATCTGCAATTCTTGCACCGTGCACCGGGTTTTGCAAGAGCAAGAGAATACCCCTAATATTTTTATGCATTTAAATTAAGGGGGAGCCTGCTTTAGAGGATTCAAAAAATCGATTTTTGTTAGGAGGGAAAGAAATAATTGATTAAAGCGAAATTTCTAGGGTTTATAGTTATATATATAAGCATCATCCGCAAATTTTTTGAAAACGAAATTTTTTAAACACTGCCTTTGGGAAGCAATTGCCCCATCGCATGTGCATTTGCCGGTCGGCGGACAGAATGTAGGTCCCGATTTCTACTTTCTGAAACAAAGAATTTAAAGAGATTCATATCTTATCTTCTAGTTAGACTAAGTAAATAGCAAAAATAGTGTATAATAGTGTTTTTTTTAGTTTAAATAGAAGATAATTTAATGCCAAAGATAATTTGCCGCAATTTCATAAGACGTTTAATTTTTTTCTCTATCCTACTCGTCAATTAAGAAAAATCGTAAAAATAAAAAACCGAGAAATCGCGCGTCAAAGTCTGCCCAAGCGCTCATACACCTGTTAGACGCTCGGCCACTATTTCCCCTCTAGCTGCGACAATATTAACCAAACCATTAAAAAATAAAGAGCTTTAATTTTTAGAGCAATATTTATCTTGTAGTTGCCGAAAAATTATATCATACATGTATCTATTTGAAATCACTCAAGGATTTTTGAGCGGTTGCCAACACATTCAACAAGCTATGAAGGTGTGGCTGCACCTATACTCCAGCAACACAAAGAAGCCGCACGAGTTTTTTCACTCATAAATCTTTACTGCCAACATTTCATTTTCTATTACACATATACACATCGCTCATTTGCTGCAAGACCGGCATAAATCAAAAAACGTGATTTTTGAGTTAATGCTGCAGAATTGTTCGTTATATCATACTTCATGTTGAGTGAAAAATTCATATAAATACCTCTTGTATGCTCCGCTTGAGAAGAGGTGTAAGGTTGGAGTCACCTTGTAGGGTTGTAGTCAGTTGAAAACTTTAAACGTGTTTTCTGGAAAATCGATTTTTTTGACTTATGCCGGTCTTGCAGCAAATGAGTGACATGTATTACGGACCCTACCTATTAAATAACAATTTGTTTGGGTAATCCGATTAGGTATGGAAATAATAAAAGGACAAACAAAAAAAGGAATTATCCACTGATGGTTAAGCTGTATTAAGGTTCTACTTAGTTTTATGAAAGGGGTACGTATCGTGCTACAAAAACAAATCGTAATAACTTTTTTTAATTAAAGCATTACATTTATTATATTTGTGTATTCCAATATTATTGGAGCTTCACAATAACCGAATTGCTGGAACCAAACGCTATTGAAAGAGATACGTCTTCGGCGCAGTTCTAGGTAAAAAAACTTTTTCATCATCTTTAAATAACGGTGCCCATTCACAGTTACTGTTAGACCGTTTTCTTCAAAGAAGTATAGCCCGAAAATACACCTTGATGAAACTGCGTACCCCACTACGATTCGTTTTTGGTAAAGTTCCGGCTCGTGGATTATTTCTTGACCGTCTGCTAACTCCGTTGCGAGTCGAAACTCTTAGATTTGCTTGAATTGACGATGCAACAGCTGCGGTTCTTTCTTGAGAACGAAAATACGTATCTCGATGTTAGGAACTTCTTGCAATACTTCGAGACTCGGCAACATGTTTACCAACCTCATAATGATCCGTCTACTTGGGGGAGTGCCGCCCTCTGAATTCCCCTTTGGATGGAAATGACGGATCGCAAAGCATACTGCTCTTTACGGTATCCCAAGCAAAAAAATTAAATAATAACCTGGCAAATAAAAAAAGGATGTCGGTTTCTGTTTGTAGCACGATTCGTGCACCACCCTATGTATATCAAATGAAATAGTTCCAAGGGACTGCACTAAGGGATATAAGATTTGAAGTTTACTCAGTTTGACAAATTTGTAAAATCCATTTAAGAACGTTTTAGATTAATATTAGTAATAAATGTATGAACTTAAATATTATATATCTTTTAATCATCCTCATTACTTTATTGAAAATTATACCGTCGTATTTTAGGGACTTTCCACTAGTTTTTTTTATACCATACGCCATACAGTACGGCCCTTTTCGCTTACGGACTAATTAATGGAGTATTTTCAAAAATTAATGGTTATATTACCATTACCATTTATTTATTATTAATATACCACATTACTTTCCCATTACGGCGCTGTGGAAAAAAATCAGCATAGCTGTCGATTGCTCTTTACACTGGGAAGATTAAGATAAAGTAGAAAGAACTACAACCATGAACACATATGTATATGTATAAATGATTTTCTTAAAAAATGTGTGGCTCGTGTACTCGTAAAAAATAATAAAAAAAACAAAACAGACATGAAGACAGGTATAGTTTGATTGTGGTTGCTGCCAATTCGCAATAATTTACTATAGAGCACAATTACTCGCAAAACTTTGTAGCCAACTTTCAAATTTGACACCCTTAACAAATATTTTTTCCTCCTGCTGTCGAGATAACATCGGAAGTTGGCAGTGTTGAAAATTATTTGCAACGAAGATTACATTAACCAATTTATTACATTGACCCTTACTTTTTATTATAGTGTTTGTGCATTTATTCTGCCCTATGCCCAGGCTGTCAAACTTTCGTGTTCTTTCCTCAGAATGTTGCCTTCTTAGCAAAAAAAAGTGTTATTTACATACAAGTACATATGTATATGGGATTTGCTCAACTCATGTTTACTGTTTTTATAATAATTTCTTTAAATAAAGTTTTTCTACTAATTGTGACGTCAATTTTGCTAAGGTCAATAATGGATATTGCGAATGAGTTGGTTGACATTTTTTGTTCTCTTGTCATGTAAAAAATTGAACATTTATATAATGGTTACTGAAAGTAAACAATTAAAAGATATGTTAAAATTAAATAAAATTTTTCATCACGTGAGTAACGATTTTTATACTTTTTATTCGAGTTATCAACAATTTCGGAGATCGCACCGTAGCCTTAATCCATGTGAAAGCAGATTCTTGAGAAGAAAAGAACGTGTGTAAAATTTTGGATTGATATCACAAAAGCTGATGGACTGTTTCGCGTATATACTCGTACATATGACCAAACAGCGATATGATTAATCGTCTCAGCTCATCCCGCTGATCTTTCTCCGACGTCTCCTTCTGAATGTTACAAACTTCGTGACAAACTTAACATACTCTGTTCTGTGTATAATGATACAATGACGAGGATACATAGGTTTAGGTTAAGTTAAACTGGCTTACTTTCACGTTATACTTGACCTACAGGTCCATTGTGACGCCAGATGGAGATTTGTTATTAATACGAGCAGAAGTTTTCATCATGCATGACGCCGAAGCTTTTTGCGAAGTTTACAAGAGACTTAATATCTAATTCTGGTACTTCCTACAGCCCCTTGAATTGTGAAATTCCTAGATATCTAACCCACACAAATTATATAAATACATACATGGGGTGTTATTTTAGTGTTACCTATGTATGTCTTATAGAATTCGTCGTAGAATTAAACCAATCAACGTTATTGCCACAGGCAAAAGATTCACCACTATAACTAACTATTCCTTTATTCTATTGGAACTAATTTTTACTGACCGTCTCATATATCAATGGTTTGTAGTGCTAAATCAGCAATGATTGACACGTTGTACAGCAACGTTTGGTACGATATTGACGGGATAAGGTTGGTTATAATGGAAAAATGTTTAATGGGAACGCTAAAATTGTCTTCTCAAGGGCGAAATTCTATTTAATACTAAATAAATTTTAAAAAGAAATTTTTAAAAGAGAGAAAGCTTAAGCGGAGCTACTCCGACACTAATTGATGCCCTCGTAAAAGTAAAGCTGACGGACGGCTGATGTCTGAAATGCGATGGACGGGTCAAGGACGGAGACGAGTAGGTTATTCTGATATTTACTACAGTTGTGAAAGAGCGTAAATTCAGTGTGGAAGAAAGACTCAGACGTCGAGTCCTGGCTTTCACTCCTAATCGAAGTAAGCCAAAAAAATGAGACCCCACAATCGTCACCACTCGTCAAGAAACTAATTGAACCTTATAAGTGTGGCTTCAGGCTTGGAAAAATTAACAACCAAATATTTACCGTGCATCAAATTTTGGAAAAGAACAGTGAAAAGAAGATCGACACACTTAACCTTTTCGTCAATTTTAAAGCCGCCTTCAACAGCACGAAAAGAAACTGCCTCTTTGCGGCTATGCCTGAACTATGTATCTCCGAAAAGCTATATAATCGCCGATGATATTAATATGATTGGCCTCAACAACCATGTGAGCTAGCTTGTCTGGATGGTGGAGAACATTCCACTTTTGAAGGTTTTTGATTGAGTACCCGCCGGCGGAATCAGAAGAAGAGAAAGGCCACCACTGCGTTGGAGACATCTGGTAAAGGACCTGGCTGCACTTAGTATCCCAAAATTGGCGTCAAATAGCGAAAAGATGAAACGACTGGCGTGCTGTTGTTAACTCTGCTATAACCGCGTAAGCGTTGTTTACGCCAGTGAAGAAGAAAAAGAAGCAAACTTCATTATATTCCATCAACAACCCAACACAAACACTCACCCAGAATCCAAATACCCATATACGAATTTATATCGACTTGCCGACCAAGTTTTCTTTGTTCAAACCCAACACGCTGTGCGCAAAACCCACACACCGGAGTCAATTTACAATAAGTAACGAAAACTTTTAATTACCAATGAGAAACTCAGCAATACCGGTTCGCATCATACCACTGAGTTTACCATGTGTTTTATGCGGCATTTCTCAGACCTACCCTTTTTTTCTTGTGTTTACAAAAATAACAGACGACAAAGGCACATTGAGTTGCCAATGAGTCGTAAGTGGCAAATAACGCACAGCGAGGCACTGTGGTATTATTCATATATTATGACAAAATAATTACATATTCAGATAAGAAGCGCATATTTTCATTTATATACATACTATAGGACCCGTCCGCGCTTTACTGTGGCTGATACACAGATAATACTACTACTACCATCTATGTATGTATATGATTTCTTTGGTTGGATTATGACTATTAGTTAATGAGATATAGCATTTTTGTGAAGCAACTTGTGTTAATTTACAAAAAAATGGATCATAAAGCATTTCGTGTGTTCACTGCGTATTTGGTTTCAGTACTTTTCTAAAAATCCAAATACTTAGCAATTGTATTATTTTTGAGGAAGAATCTGTTTAAAATTGTACGCTTATATTCAAATGATTCCTACAAACATGAACTTTGAACAAATGCTTATGATTTAAAATATAATTTTTGTATTTATAATTTGTATTAAATTTTAACATAAAGGGATACAAAAATATCCTATGTCCTTACCCTGATTCTAAGCTATTTTCAGCCAAATCGGTTTAGCCGTTCGTGAGTTATAAATGGTGTAACTAACACAACTTTCTTTTAAATATATCGATGTATGTTGCATTTATGACAAATGAGTCATCGCTTTCAAAATAGGAATTGCATTTTTTCGAAAATAATACAAACCGTCATAAAAAGTCTGCGTGCATGCTTATATCTTATTTTCTTGTGCTAAAAAAAAAACTTTTTATGGCGAAAAACGTTCACGGCAATCGATAAAGTATATCTTGAAGAAGAACCATGATGTAGAAGCAATGATATAAATACTTAAAAGTACATTTGAAGCAAAAATCGAAAGGTTTCATCTTCGAAGTGAATACTATTTTCTATAGGATAACGACCCGAAACATACAGCAGATATAGTTAGACTTTAGTTGCTCTACAACGTTTCGAAGCAGCTTCGCCCCCAAAAACACCAGATTTGAATCTTAAATAACACTCATTGGAACGTAAAAAATGGCAACGCATAATTATCTCAAGGGATATTCTAAAGGATGTGCAGCACAAGGTATGGGCTCACGACCCTACGACAGAAACCTCTAATTATTTCATGCTCAAAAACTTTAGCTGACGTATTAAAACGTTGTATCCAAATTCCCAATAAATTCTAAGAAAAATTTGCAGCAATAATAACCTTATTCGCCTTTTTTACGGATTTTTTCTAAGGTATGTTCTATTTGTCCACAAATCTTGTTTTGTTTATATGTTTTATCAGTAATTTAATCACTTTTATTTTCAAAAAACTAAGTGTCTAATACTCTTTAATGAATACCAAATAAATTTTTTAAGTTTTTATAAAAAGTATCTATATAATTATTTTTTCCTGCAAACTATTGTAGTTGGTACCTTGCATGCAGATTTTTTTTGCCTAGTATATATGTATATATCGAAACATGGTGTACATGAGTATTATACATAGTTTCGTAATTCTAACGTTGCCTTACAACTCCAGAAACTAAACGAGAAAAATATAGAATAGAGTTATATAAATACATACATATATATAGTATATTAAAACAACACATTAAGCTTTTATATAAACCTTTATAAATAATCCTGATAAATATTGAGCGAAATGAATGGAAATCTCTTTATCGGTTATATTGTGGCTAGATGAAGCTCTGGACTGGTTGCATTTTTACATTACTCAAGTATATTCACAAACCATGCTCTTAGTTAAGCAAGATAACTAACAGATTGACAGATATATTCAATACGGAGTCTACTAAGATTGAAATTCGTTTTTATACAATATTGGCATTACGACATGTCATTAAATTAGTAATTAACTTACAGATTGACCGTCATACTATATAGGTATAGAGTCAAACGAAATTGCGAATATATTTATATTAGGTGTTTGGGGCTAGGGAAAGTTCTGACCCGATTTTACCCACGTTTGGCATCAAGACCTTCATTCAGATATATCACATATTGATCGATGTAGGTATGTATATACAAGGTGAGTTCCAAAGTAAACAAGACATTTTGAATCTAGCGCCCCCTTTATGGCGATGATTGCCTATCCCGTAGCAGATTGCACGAGTGGTTTCAACGTTTTCAAAGCGGTCGTGAGGACGTAATTAACGATCAACATGTGGGCCAATCAAATTCCGTGATCACCGGGAATTCCATCGAAACTGTAAGTGAATTCATCAAAAATCAGCCGAAATCATCATTAAAATTCATGGAAATTGAATTGAACATTTCCAAAACATCGATTTATCAGATTTTTACCGAACATTTGGGTTTACAAAAGGTATGTGCACGGTTTGTTCCACACAAATTGACTGACGACTAAAAATTGCTCAGAATCCTTCGAAGGACATCGTGAAAGAGGTCAAAAAGGTTCCTTTACAATATTGTGACTGGTGACGAAAAGTGGTGTTTCCAATATGATCCAGAAACGAAACGCCAGAAACGCATTTGCCCATGAGAGGAAAGCGTTATGCAAACGTGCCATTCAAAAGGCTTGCACCGGCATACTGGCGGCCATGACGGCCAAAGAGCTAAAACACGCGTTCGACATGCTTTTGAACCATGCAAAAAGCTGTATTGAAGCAGAAGGAGATTATTTTGAGTAAAATAATTTGATTTTGCCGAAAAAACCATTTGTTCTGTTTTTTTTTTTAAGTCCTGTTTACCTTGGAACGCACCTTGTAGTATAAAGTCAACCGAAAATTTCCTTAAAGTAAATATATGGGGAGAGAACGCAAAAGTGAAGGACACCTATTTGCTAAAAATGTCTAAAAAGTGGTTGTAGCTCCGCTCCTAATAGGTTTAATGCATATATCCTAAAAACTTCTAACGCTATATTCTCCAAACTGATTGAGGAAAATCACTTTCAGCCCCTCCTCAAACGATGCGAAAATGGATGAAATTGGATAGAAACTACGTCTACTTTCCATATAACGGTTATGTTGAAAACTACTAAAAGCGTAATAACTCATTAAGTAAATACGTCAGAAGTATTATCTATCACATTCTATATAGCCGAGAAGGTTATTTTTGAGCCCGTGAAAAATTAGGATACAACATTGCAGCACCCACTTTTAGTTAAAATCCCATACCTCAGGAACTACTGAACTGGTTTCAATGAAACAATGCAAACCGGTTTGAAACCGAACAAGTTTTTAAACCAACCCACTTTTATTTTAAAATGCGAAAGCCGAACCGAAACAAAAAAAACGTTAACTTCGGCTGCACCGAAGCTAATATATCCTTCACAGGTATATTTCTTTGAGTAACTATGTGTTCAGTTTGTATGGAAGCTATATGCTGTAGTAATCCAATCTGAACAATTTTTTCGGAGATTACATTGTTACCTTAGAAAATAACCTGTGCCAATTTTTGTGAAGATACATTGTCATTGATTCCGATCGTTCAGTTTGTATGGTAGCTAAGTATATGTTATAGCTTCTTGAAGAGTAAATGACGTTTGCAAAATTTCAAAACGATATCTTAAACCCTGAGGGACTAGTTCGTATATATACAGACAGACAGACAGTCAGACAGAGAGACATGCTGATCATTTATATACATATACTTATACTTCATAGGGTCTCCGACGCTTCCCTCTGAGGGTTATGAGCTTCGTGACAAGCTTAATATACAATAACAAAACTTATTAAACAACTTGGAATTGAGTGCCCAACTATACAAGGGCAATTCAGAATCTCGTGCATCTGGGTTTGAAAAATTATGTAACAATGAACGACTTTTTTGTAGTTTCTGTGCAACTTTTGCAACTTTCGAGGCTGATCAGTGAAGAAAAGCATTGTTTGTAAACAAAATTTTCGCACAAATTGGAAAATATGCCGAAAAAAAGTTTTAGGGAAAAATTAACTGACGCTTTATTTGATGAAGCTGCTGAAGAAATTATGGACATTAAAAGTAAGAAATATTTTTATGGCACATAGCACAAATTTCAAATTTCTTGATTTCTAATTTACACAATTTACAAAAATTTCTCCATTTCTTCTCTTTGTTTACAATGTTTTTATTTTTGACAACAGCTGATAATTTGCAATCTACGATCTAAAAATTGCGTTGCCTCCACCATGAACAAATATTTTTTGCACTCAAATGTTCATGCAACATACCCTGTGCTGGTCACTATTGCGCACAGCACCAATAGTTTCCGCAACAACCACTGATTTTGGTCGACCTTCAGGAAATTCGTGTTGGTGTGATCTGCGACCTCGATTTAATGCACTGGCCTTTGATGGAGCTTTATCCCCAAAAATTGAATTAAGTTCATCGCTGTACTGCTACTGAAAAAGTTGTGAAAAATAACCGCGTGACAGTGTTTTCGATTTAATTCCATTTTTTTGGCCGAGATAAATATTTCAAGTTACAGTAAACAACACACTTAAAAAAATCAAACTTCACGATCAAGTTGTCATGACGCAATTTTAAAGACGTGTGAAACAAAATATTCACAATCTCAATAAGACATGAACCCATATTGTATCGAGAAATAGCATCAAAACACTCAATGAATATGCATTTACTTATTCGACACAAATTCAGCACTTGAATACAAACAATCAGAAAACTTTTCGCTATCAATTGTCAATACCACGTCTGCAGCTTTCACAAAAAATCTGTTTATACTATATGCTTCTGTGTTAACACAAAAGCTGGCTCATGGTAAAGTAACGGGTGATTTTTTTGAGGTTAGGATTTTCATGCATTAGTATTGGACAGATCACGTGGGATTTCAGACATGGTGTCAAAGAGAAAGATGCTCAGTATGCTTTGACATTTCATCATGAATAGACTTACTAACGAGCAACGCTTGCAAATCATTGAATTTTATTACCAAAATCAGTGTTCGGTTCGAAATGTGTTTCGCGCTTTATTTTGTTCAGCGATGAGGCTCATTTCTGGTTGAATGGCTACGTAAATAAGCAAAATTGCCGCATTTGGGGTGAAGAGCAACCAGAAGCCGTTCAAGAACTGCCCATGCATCCCGAAAAATGCACTGTTTGGTGTGGTTTGTACGCTGGTGGAATCATTGGACCGTATTTTTTCAAAGATGCTGTTGGACGCAACGTTACGGTGAATGGCGATCGCTATCGTTCGATGCTAACAAACTTTTTGTTGCCAAAAATGGAAGAACTGAACTTGGTTGACATGTGGTTTCAACAAGATGGCGCTACATGCCACACTGCTCGCGATTCTATGGCCATTTTGAGGGAAAACTTCGGACAACAATTCATCTCAAGAAATGGACCCGTAAGTTGGCCACCAAGATCATGCGATTTAACGCCTTTAGACTATTTTTTGTGGGGCTACGTCAAGTCTAAAGTCTACAGAAATAAGCCAGCAACTATTCCAGCTTTGGAAGACAACATTTCCGAAGAAATTCGGGCTATTCCGGCCGAAATGCTCGAAAAAGTTGCCCAAAATTGGACTTTCCGAATGGACCACCTAAGACGCAGCCGCGGTCAACATTTAAATGAAATTATCTTCAAAAAGTAAATGTCATGAACCAATCTAACGTTTCAAATAAAGAACCGATGAGATTTTGCAAATTTTATGCGTTTTTTTTTTTAAAAAAAGTTATCAAGCTCTTAAAAAATCACCCTTTATAAGCTTGCAATGACAGACGGTACGAGTATATTTGGGCATATCGGCCAAATAGGGGAAAGAAATGTGCTGTTGGTTCACTACTCAGCCCGATGTCAAATAAAATGCAAATTAACGCAACATTATCTTTTACAAGTTTTCAAGAGTAAGTTAAAACAATATAAAATAATAATAATAAATATGATGCCAAAAACTTTTTACTATGATCTTCATCAATTGTTATCATCAAAAATTTAAAATTTCAAAATTTCAAAATTTTTAAAATTTTTATTTAAGTGATGATATATACTTACATAGAACAAACAATGAGATACGTAAAGAACATTTGTTCCATACAGTAAACAGGATCTTATTATCTTACCTTGAGTGAGAGCCTACATATTTAACCAATTGGTTCCTATCTGTCACTCTATCTGCCATCGTATACAGTAAACGTTGGCTGAGTGCTTATGCCCACGTAGATAGTACTCGTATGTACAAGGATTGATCGATCCTCTGTTATAATAAATTTTGGTTCACATTCTCTTCACTGTCATCTATTTCATTATTGGCCAAACATATCAATCAATATGTATTATATGTACAACAGAAATTCGATTTCAACTTAATATTTATACCCTGAATAGGGTATATTAAGTTTGTAACACTCAGAAGAAAGCGTCGGAGACCCTATAAAGTATATACTCGTATGTACTATATATAAATGATCAGTATGTTAGGCTGAGTCGATTTAGCCATACTAGTCCCTGAGTTTTTAAGACATCGTTCCGAAATTTTGTAAACGTCATTTTCTCTTCAAGAAGCTGCTCATTTGCCGGAACTGCCGATATCGGACCATTATAACATATAGCTGCAATTCAAACTGAACGATCGGAATCAAGTTCCTGTATGAAAAACTTTCACATTTGACAATGTATCTTCACAAAAGTTGGCACAGATTATTCTCTAAGATAATAATAATAAAGTAATATACGAAGAAATTGTTCAGATCGGCTTACTATAGCATACAGCCGCTATACAAACTTAACGATCGGAATCTAGTGCCGGTAAGGAAAACTTTTGCATTTGACAAGACATATTCACAAAATTTGGTATAGATTATTTTCTAAGGAAACAATGTAATCTCCGAAGAAACTGTTCAGATCGGTTAACTATAGCATATAGCTGCCCTTGAGATATATCTTCACGAAATTTGGTATGAGTTATTGTTCACAGAAATGATGTAATATCGGAAGAAATTGTTCAGATCAGCTGACTATAGCATATAGTTGTCATACAAACCGAACAATCGGAATCAAGGGCTTGTATGGAAAACTTTCGCATTTGACGTGGTATCTTCACGAAATTTGACATGGATTACTGCTTAAGGTAATAATATAATAATATAATCTCCGAAAAAATTGTTCAGATCGGATTACTATAGCATATAGGTTCCATACAAACTGGACACATAATTACTAAAAGCAATATACCTGTGAAGGGTATATTAGCTTCGGTGCAGCCGAAGTTAACGTTTTTTCTTGTTTTATATCTATTTATGTATGTATATTGATTTCCTATTTTATTGATACAAATCTATAACAAACGCAAACCTTTCAGTGTCTCGCGACAAAACAACCAATGAGCAATCCATTCTTTGGAGAATAAAAAATAACACATTCAGCTAATTACATATATGTATATGTACATACATATGATACATATACTGATATATACTCTATATCTAATCAATTATACTAAGTATGAGCCTGAGTTGATGTCGCAGTTTTACTACAGCTAAGATTACTTAAGGAAACTTTGAGCAAAACAGTAATCACGCAGGATTCATTTACGGTTATAACAAGCGAAGGCCAAGTAAACAAAAGTGAAAACGAGGCATAAAGAGCCAGTGAGCAGCGAGCTACCGTTTACACTTTCTAACTCAATCTAAAAATACCCGCATGTTATACTATATAAACAAACATACATATGTATATGTCCTGATTCCCTACTCTGTTCTTCAAGATATGTATGTAAAATTGGGTTCACAATTCCTTACCAATACATACATACATGCATACCATCACACCACACGTGATGATTTGCGAATAGATAGGACTTGAGCTTATCTCTGTATGCATAACGATATCATGGTCGAGCATAACTGTTGCAATCAAAATAATGCCTTCGGCCTTAAGATATACTCGCAACGCCGCCAGCTTATTTCCGTGTGAACTTCAAATTAGAAATGGTTAGCGTGTATTTCAATATCCTCCCAATGAATAATATAAGAGTTGGCGTAAAATTATTTACATACACATACATATGTAAATAGCTATACATGTATCTATATACACACCATGTAGTGAAAAATCAGACTAGTAAAGAATACTAATACTAGTTAACTACTAGACTTTATTGTCTAAATGGAACTCCATAAGTCAAACAATAATATCGGATAAATATATATATATATGTAGTACATATTTGTATGAAGATTAAGTTATGTACAAGTCATTGGTATGTTAGTTATTTACTTAATCGTTAAAACAAAAGTTCCAGTTATATTAAAATTAGCTAATTTTATTTCATTATACGTTTATCTTACATGTAGAATACATATGTAACCGAGGCGAGATATGTAAGTATATATTATTTCCTTTAATTCTTGTTAGGGAAGGGCACCAAAACAAAAGTTATTCGGATTATTTGACAAAATTTTTAAATTATTCCAGTTTGCATTCCTTAAATTGTGGCATTGCTTCACGGTGGTGGAGAGATAATTAGGTCATTCCAAATTTGACATTTAACCAGATTCGTTCCTTAAGATTGCGTATATTCTGTTCACCAGAGCACGTCGATTTCTTTTATATCCATTGGTCCGGAATCGGCGTTGAGAAAAACTGTGATGCCACATATCAGAATTTCATAGAAATAGAAAGAGTTCGGTACTGTTATTTATACATATGTCGGAATATGTCCATACATAAATTAAGCAAGAAAAACCGTTAACTTCGATTACAACGAAGCTTCAATACACTCCACAAATACAAATATGCTTTAAAAGAACTCGATTTTAAACGGTCAGTTTTTATTTTAATACAAAAGTTTTAATTTTTGCTTAGATCTCACGATTTCAAGTAAGGTATATTAAAAATACCCGTTTCATGCAAATAAGGATAGCCAGCTAAACAATAACTTTAATGTGGGGTAATTATCTACTTGCATATACAATATATATGAGCTCCGATAGCTCAAACGCGAGTAAAAAACTAGGTGCAACGCATTTCCATTCCGCTCGGTACAGTCTAAGTTTACCACGGTTTAGTGGATTTGATATCAATCGGCCGTTACATTGAAATATTTGGTTTTTTTGTACATAAAAGCCAACATAGCGATGCGTGTGAGGGCAATATCCATAAATGCTTTGTGTTCGCAGCATTAATGGAAGTTCCTAAATCCAATATCTTATACAGTACGAATACATTTATCGGTGTTTCTCCTGAAATTTATATATACTTATATAGTGTGCTGTACTGAAAGTTTACCGCGTACATATGTATATGTCTGAAATTATTTCAGGTATTTTGGCGCAAACAATAAGTCGAACAAAAGAATATAAATGGGGTGCGAAGTGGAACATGCGTAATGCTTTTTATCGCTCTCACAGTACTCAAATGCTAACAGAGCGGTCGAGACTTCGTGAAAACAAAAAAACAGACACATATATAACTTGTGGTTTGCTCTCCCAGATTTCTTGTGTCCGATGCTTAACTCAGCTTCCGCAAGCGCTCGTACAACATGTCGTATACGCAACTTGGCCTCGCTCTTGTCTGAAATAATGAAATCATTGACTACGCCAAGTGCGGATTCGCAGTTTTCAGTTTGACTACAACCACGTTATATGCTTCTTCGTCATGAACATCGGTGCACCGAAGTGCAATGTCAAATTAGCATAGACCAAATATTGTGTATAAGTTATTGGTGATAGAAACAGTAAAACATTTGCTAATATAATTATAATTCCTGTAAGAATGTGCATATATGCCAATTTCGAAACAACTTAAAAAATATATAGTTATAAATATTATAGCCATTGTAATGAATGCAATAATCAAAAATGTGTTTGACCGATATCCAATTTAACTCTGCAGATGAGTTTTCTAAGCTACGACATATTCTGTTGCATCCGCATAGCACATATTTACATGGAATCTCAGAGTTCGGTTTTGTATTAAATATGGAAGTACAATGCAACATAAGAAAAATGTCACTTCATGCCAATTAAGGTCAGTATGTGTGTCAATAATTGATTAACTTGAATGTGTTTTAGTTGATTGAAAATTCACCATCAATTCACTGTGCACACAAATAAGCATACATATGTATAAGTACGTACGTTGCTATACATATACTGATGCACGTACAATAGATATGGACGCAAATATATTTCTTTCTGAAATTTTATTTTCAAAGGCATACCCACTTAATGGTGATATTCTCACGGCTAATAATTCATTTATCCTTTAAATACCGATCAAAAACTCCAAGAAATCGTGGAAAAATAACGCATATGTTCCAATAAATTGTTCCTCAGAAATTAAATTTGATTGATGTCAACTTATACTCTTACATGTTATCAAAATCATGATGAAATACAAATACAAGAAGCTGCTCACTATATGATATATCTGCCATACAAACTCACAAAGGTTGTACGTATCACCCAAACCTAAGCGAAATAGACATAGTGTTATATAACGTGTGATCCAAGTAGAGGAACTTTTTTCAATAGCCTTTTTTTGACAGATCTCCCATAAGTCGGGTCAAGCTGTCATGCTATTTCTGTCCAGTATCGTTTGGTATTTCATCATGGAAAGACTTACACCTGAACAACGTTTACAAATCGGTGAACTTTATAACGAAAATTCACGTTCTGTAAAGAATGTGTTTCGCGCGCTTCGCTCAACTTGTGATCAACATATTCGATCCACTGAGCGTACTATTTGCAACATCATCACCCATCTTGAGACCCGGCATTCATTATGATATAATATTCGACCAAATACATCGCGTCCAACACGCAGTGAAGAAAATATAGCAGCCATAGCTAAAAGTGTACACGAAGACCGAGTAGAGCCGATTTGGCTCCGTTCGCAGCTACTCGGACTGACGTATATAACGACTTGAACCATTTTACGTCGAGATCTTAAATTGAAAGCATACAAAATATAGTTTGTGCAAGAACTGAAGACGCTCGACCTTCCCAAGAGACATGGCTTCGTTCTATAGGCTCTTGAAAAGTTCCAAGAAGATCCGACGTTTCGGGCCAAATTTTGTTCAGCGATGAGGCCCATTTCTGGCTCTGTGGGTATGTAAGCAAAATTCCAACTTTTGGGATAAAAAGCAATCTGAAGAGATTCAAAAGCTGGCATTTCATCCAGGATAAACAATGGTGACCGGTGAACCGGTGAGAACGTAACCGTCAATGGAGACCTCTATCGCGCTATGATAACCGATTGTTTGATACCTGAAATCGTAATATCGACGACATTTGGTTTCATCAATACGACGCCACTTCCCACACATCGCATCAATCAATGGATTTATTGATAGAACACTTCAGTTAACAGATAATTTCACGTTTTGGGTCGGTCGGTTGACCTCCAAGATCATGGGATGCCACACCGTTAACTTTTTTCCTGTGGGGATATGTAAAGCCAAAAGTCTATGCGGACAATCCCGCTTTGGTCCAGGCCTTGGAGCAAAACATCACGCTTGTCGTCGCCAGTCACCAGTCGAAATTGCGAACAAGTCATCGAAAGTTGGACTCAATGGATGAAGCACCTGATACGTAACCGCGGTCAACATTTGAAAGAGATAATCTTCAAAAAATAAAAGAAAAAGAATGTTCTTTCGAATTATAACATTCTTGATTTTAAAGTTTCTGTGCTTTTGTTTATAAAAGTAGGGAACCTCGAAATTGATCACCCTTTATATATATAAAAGACCAGGGCAAAGAAACAAGTTCAAATCTGTCTGTCCGTCAGGTCATGCAGTAACTTGAATAAAACTTAAGATTTCTTGATGACACATGTTCGTGGTACACATGTTCCCTAGTAAAAAAAATAAGGCGGACTTCGTAGATGGGCGTAATCGCCAGTGGTCCGATTACGGTACTCAAAACGACATTAACCGGAAACGTATAAAGTGCCATAACTAAGCGCTAGAATAAGGTGTGGAACTCTGATTTGCCATAGTGAATCGCAGTAGCTAGGTACTGTGGGCCAAAATTTTGAAAAAGTGGGGTGACGTCGCCCTCTAATAGGTTAAATGTACATATCTCTCAGACGATTTATGTTACAATAGTCAAATTCACTCGGACTAAATCCGTTAATAGCCTCTACCGACAATGTAAAAATGGCTGAAATCGAAGGATAACCCCGCTCACTCCCCAAATAACGATACTGATTAAAAGTACTAAAAGAGCTATACATCAATTACTAAAAACAACAGAGACATAAAATTTACACCCGAAATGGCATGTGAAGGCTCTATGGGAACCGAAGTAAAAATTTGACTATGGGCGTGACACCGCCTACTCTTAGGTAAAATCACATATCCGACCGATTTCAACCAAATTTGATATGTGATACTTTTGTAACATTCCTATGTCAAAGTGCGAAAATAAAAAAAAAAATCGGACAACAACCACGCCTACTTCAAATAAAGCACAATTTTTGTTTCCATTTGATTATTTCTTTTTCCAGTATACAAATCAGAAGCAATTTATATAAATACCTTTAGAGTAGCCACCTAATGATCAAACATTTTTCAAATCCAACAAAACTGTTCAACCCCACTGAGACCGTGTAGTATTCGCAAGTTCTCACGCAGAAATGTTCGTGTTTTGTTTGTCGGCCGCAGATTCTTGGCTGTCTTGCTGCTAAATAAATGGATCGACAATGTTCCTCAGCTTTTTGTCTTCGATTTCGGAACGTTATAAGCAGCGTATTTATCATATTCGATGCCTTTGCAAGATTGATCGATTCTTTCCGAAGAATCACGCTGAGTGAATGAGTTAGAGATAGAATATCACATAGGCAAAAAACTTCAATTATAAACTGAAATTTGCAGACGGCTGTGATAAGTATTGTTGATCTTCCCGCTATTTCCTTATTTTTTCAGTTACTAATTTTTGTATGTTGGAAAACTTGGAGGATAAACCGCGAGAATGTATCAATCGAACAAATGACAGATGGAACTGAATGCAGCATCTATTTCAAGTTCTCTATCAATCTGATTAGATTTATTAACAATTAAATATGCATACGTTGCTACAGTGTGTAACTTCAGGGGAATCTTAGCATGAATATTACATTCAAAAATGGAGAAAGTCTTTAATTTCGTTTCTGAAAAAATGAAATGGTAAATTTCGTTTACTTTATATTTTTTCAGAATAATAGAATTACTAATGAGCCATTTAGCTCTTGGGGGAGAAATTTTCCTCATTGCCCCACTGGTATATGTATATACAAAATTGCTTGGATTTCGATCCTCTTGTGGACGTTTTACACCTTAAAGTATTTCCACCCCACTCAGCACTTCCTTACTTGTTTAATATAAAGTTATACCACCGTCTGATGTAACTGCCTGTGATTATTGCGAGTTGCAAATTTTTGGTTACACCCGACTTTAGGCCTTCCTTACTAATTCTGATTTCGGGATTAAAAATCAAATTTTAATTTTTTACTATTAAATTAAAAAATTAGCTTTTTAAATATAATGTTTAATTTTTGATCTCAAACATCTTGTGTTAAGTGCGTTAACTCGATGAACATAAACGTTACAATTATTATATTTTACACAGAAGATGGTATGAAAGGCGTCATGTGACTCGGTAAAGAAATTAAAAAATGGGCGTGCTACTTGGCTACTTGGTGAAAAATATGCATTCAAGTATTTTATAATACCTACCCTTTCGGAATTTATTGTTGAAAATACGTTTCCTACGATAAAACTTAACCACTTAGCTTTGAAAAAACATGAATTTTGAAGCTTTTAAAGAAATCTTCAAATAAGTTTTACACAAATCGTTTTTTTTTTTTTTGGTTTGCTTTTAAATCTAAGTGAATAGTCACCGTGTCCACTGGTACTTATCCACAAGTACGTGTTCAGCATTTTGTAGTTTGAAATAACTTTTGACCGAATTCTCAAACTTGTTGTAACATGCGTAAGTGAAATTAGAGTAGTATTTAGAAAGCATCTTAAGGACAAAAAATCGTTTCACCCTAAGGGACATGGCACAAGTTTGTCAACTTTAACACACGGAAATACTTCAAGTGTCGTCCCTCCTTTAATGAGAGAGAGAGTTTCTTAGCAATATGTAAATTCTTGACGTGTGTGAGCCAGAAGGCACATTTTGGAATTTGGAATTTTAGCATAGTATATTTTTTAAATAACAAAGCGACTAAGTTATAGCGAATGTTAGTATGCAAAACAACAACAATTTTTAAATCTTATTGTTCCTGTCATCATGTAAAAAGCTTGCATTTGTTATTCGTTAAATACTGTTGCCGAATTGCTGAAATAGGAAGCAGCGATAAAGTTAGAAGTATAGTGCAGCACCTTTTTCAAATTTCAGAGTTGTATTTATAGCTGTCGTGTGTGTACACCCTACTTTTATGAATAAAAATTAAATTCTTTCTTTAAATTGTGGGTGAGTAATACATATTTACTGTCATTAGATAAACTTATGTCCAAATACATGCATATGTATTGTACATTTGTATGGCATCAGTAAGATTAACTAATAGCTGAAGAGAAAATGTTTTTGGGACAACAATTTATAGAAATCTTGATAGCAGCTTAATTTAACATTAATTATACTTCGTACTGTAAATAGACAGAATTAGTGAAAAATAGGTATTTATACATAAGATTTGCGGAATACCATACCTAGTTGAAACACGCAAGCTTTAATTTTTATACTCTTGCAACCACCTAACAATTACACGTATGATTTAAAACTAAACGAGATAGATATAGGGTTATACTATACATATATAAATGGTCAGGACGACGAGAAAAGTCGATATCCGTTTGACTGTCTTTCTATCCCTCCGTCCGTCCGTATGTGGGTCCCCTAGTACAAAAAAAATGTTTCGAATCGCCACTAACCGAAAACATATAAAGTGACATCACTATGCACTAAAGTAAGATAAAAAGCTGTAATTTGGCGAAAGCGTTTGCAGTAACAAGGGGCATTTTAGAAAATTGGACGAGGGCGGCTCTAAAAAGTTTTATGTACATATCTCCTAAACCACTTAAGCGACAAGAACTAAATTTGCTGAGTACAAATCCTATAAGAACTTCTACCGATATACACAGGAACATTTTCCTTCAAAAAGCGAAAACAAATTTTTCTTAGTACCTAAGTAACAAATAGTCGGAACCTAGGCTTCGTTCAGAACGCACGTGCTTATTCGTGAAACTTTCTATTGTTCTCGAAATTGCAAGTGGTTTTTTGTGTTGCGTGAAGTGAATTCTGGAAAGTATATGTATTTTAAAGATTAATTTAGTTAATGTATTAATATGTTTTTTTTTTGTTTGTTCGGAAAAACAATGAATCATTAAAAAACAAAATTTTTTTTTAATTTTTTAGAAATTAGTGTTTTTGTCAAGCTATAAATTATTTTTCTCAGTAAACTACAGGGTGTCTACTTATCATATAAGCTTAAACATTTTCCCCGTCTTTCTCCCTTTAAAAAAGCGCTTTGAAAAAAGTTGGTCACTTGCATAAAATAAGTACTTCTTTATTTATTTATTTTTTTTTTTAATTAAATACTGAAATCCTGCAAAATTATTATACGGGTGGTACATATATAGATGGTATAAGGGGGCTCTATCGGAGCCGGTGAGAAAATTGGACAATGGGCGTGGCACCGCCCTTTATCTGGTGAAATCCCATATCTCGGGACCCGACTGACCGATTTCGACAAAATTTGGAACTTAGCATTCTTTTCATATTCCTATGTCACCCTGTGAAAATGAGCGGAATTGGACCACAACCACGCCTACTTCCCATATAAGGACTATGATTTGAGGGCATGCACCTGGAATGTCCGGTCCCTTAACCTTCCTATACTCGCGCACGGTGTCACAGACCGATAGTTTGTACCCCTATAACATATTTTTTAACAAGAAACACATAAACTATTACTATTATTTTAAAGTTTAGAATGTAATGAAACAAAACAGTATAACTAAAAGTTATTTTATTAATTATTTTACCGACTTATAGTTTATCACAAATCAGTCTTAAAATTTGAGATTATTTTCTTAAATACTAAAAAAAAATTAAATAAAATCTGAACTTCTTTTTAAAAACAAATTAAACTTCTTATTAATAACAACAAACATATCAATGAACATATTTATCTATGTTTGACTTAGTTTTGAGCCTGGCCATAGCAATCAGGGCATACGGTTACAGCATGCTCCAAACAAAAGTATTTTCTTGTTAGGGTTATTCTGCAGGTATATTATAAACGTATTTATACCCGCTACATTCATTAAGCTGTAAAATATCACCATTGGCCATCTATTTGTCCCACGTGCGACGTTGTAAGTCTCACACATTTTGTCTACGCTATCAACTCCACCTTTGGTTCTATTGTAGTCCATTATAATTTCCGGTTTACCTGTATCTTCATTGATCTGGGCATCATCGTGCATGCTGGATACGAGAAGGACATTTTTGCCTTTTTTTGGTACATAGGATACAAGACTGCAATTGCCTCGGTGCCCGAATAAACTAGATTTTTCGGCTCTTCCTCGTATTTCCGTGAAATGTTTAGGCAATTCTCGTTTGTTTTTACGAATCGTCCCAATGACTGTCAATTTGTGTTGAGACTCAAGCTTATCTATCAATGGAATACTAGTGAAGAAGTTATCACATGTGATATTACGCCCAGTATTGTGAATATTTTCACTCAATCGCAAAACCAAAGCCAAAGCGGAGTTATCAAATTGGTTTGGCCCGTCTGGCCCCAACGTCCCAACGTAAACTTCCATGGTGTGGGTATAAAACATTTTGGCATCTGTCAACGCATAAATTTTGATTCCATATTTGTTGGGTTTTGATGGAACGTACTGGCGAAAGTTACGACGCACATTGGGATATCTGTGGCCGAAATTCAAAAATTTCATGTTGTCTGATTTGAATGAAAATTTCACAGTTTGTTACCAACTATCTATACATTATTTTCCCAAAGTATTAGGATTCTATCTGCATTAGTTTTTTGTCCAGAAATACCCAAAGTTGGTGAATGTAGAGAACATCAAAATTAGCAAAAAATTTACTCAAAAGTCAAATCATTGATACAATAAAACAACTATTGAAATTCAACTTTGTTATTATTTTTCATTTATAATATGTATCAAAGAAAAAATTTGCATCAAAATCCATTGAAAAAAATAATGCATAAAAAATTTTGTGGAACAACATAATTTGGACGTCAAAATTTCAATGTTCTTCAAATTCAAAGTGGTGCATCTTTTTAGCGCTGTCTACCGCTGTCGAAATACATATACAGAATTAAAGCCTGAAGTCTCAGCTAAACGATAAAAAAAATTCAGCTGCCCCAAATTGCCCCCCTTGAAAAAAACAATGTCAGAATGTCACGAATATGTAAAAAAGTTGCTAAAAGAGACTTGATAAAAGAGAATTTAGTTGTATGGGAGGTGGGCGTAAAAGTGGGCGGATATTATTGAAATTTAACACCAACATATATAATGTCATAAAAATGCTATGTACCAAAAATCAGTGCTGTAGGTCAAAAATTAAGTTTCACCTTATATGGGAGGTGGGCGTAAAATAAAATTTTTTAAAAAAATTTTTTCATTTTTTTCTTGATTGGCATCCAAAACAATGATTTACCAAATGTCATTGTCCAGCGACAACTCCTTATATTTTTAGCCGCAGTATGCCCTAGCAGAAACCTATGTACGACGTCCTCTAAAAGTCAATTGTAACATACTGAGACACGCTGTAATATTTTTTGAACTTTCCCACAAATATATCAAACAACTCTCTAATAGGTGCCAGTTTATCCAGTTTTATTCTCTCTTCTCGAGTATCTTTACTGTCAAATCTGAGGCAACGCATCAATAGAAAGAACCTGGATAATCCCATAGTCAATTGAAATATCTCCGGGGATGACCCGTCAGTTCTGAAAAAATCTTTGGCATTTAAACGAGCGTTCCATCTGACTCCAGCAAACAGTAAAAGGCCTAAAAAAGCTTCAATTTCAATATTGTCTGTGTTGGCGCAGCCTCTCTCTCTTGTGAAACTATGCTTCATGCGATTAATTTGTTCATTAGTGTACTTTACTATCAGGTTGATAGTGCCCTCCGAAAAAAAGCCGCCACAGCTCACCTGGTTCCTTCAAATTTCTAGCTTCTCTTCTAACGCCTGGAAGTTGAGTAACTATATTTCTAGCACGTCGCCTAGGTGGGTTTGAGGCAGGAGATTTATTCCACCTTGTCTGTCCATCTTTTCCTAAGTAAAAATCTTGGGATCGTTCATTACGTTCTTCTTTAGATATCTCGTCATTGTCATCGTCTTGCTCGGTATCGTATGTCTCTTCTTGTACCTCCACGTTATCTTCCACCTCACTGCCATTTTCGTCTTCATAGCATGAGCTAGAACTTAATTCTTCCAGCAACAATCTGATTTGATCATCGTCCATTTTGATATGAATTAAAACCTAAAAAAGAATGATAAACTTAGTCAAAATATAATATAGAGCAACATACATACATATATTTTACTATATATACTTTATTAAGTAATCAAAGTCTGTAAAAATATACAAATGCACGAAATAAATTATATTAATACTTACACAAAAAGTTACACCTATACTCGCGTCGGTCTCGTGGACCGATTGGTGATGAATGCTACAACACGTGTGTTTCGCCCGAACGCGCGGCGTGCACTAAAACGAAGTTAACCACAAATCCGGCAGCTAGCAAGGAACTCAACTTCTTAGGAATTATCTGCATAAAAATAATTACGAAAATGTGTTTCGTCGGTCTCACAGACCAACATATCGCTGATTTGCACTCACGCCCCGACGGAAGAGAAGGACGATGTGACCAAAGATGCTTTATGAGAGAGGCCCCCGCCACGATGTCAAAATCGTGCTTGGCGACTTCAACGCCAGGGTGGGCAAAGAAGGTATCTTTGGTACTACGGTCGGTAAATTCAGCCTCCACGAGGAAACATCCCCAAATGAGTTGAGGCTGATCGACTTCGCCGGGGCCCGAAATATGGTTATCTGTAGTACTAGATTCCAGCATAAGAAGATACATCAAGCTACCTGGCTGTCTCCGGATCGAAAAACCACCAACCAGATCGATCATGTTGTGATAGACGGAAGACACGTCTCCAGTGTTTTAGATGTACGTGCGCTCCGAGGTCCTAACATCGACTCGGACCGCTATATTGTTGCAGCCAAAATTCGCACCCGCCTCTGTGCAGCAAAAACCGCACGCCAACAAACACAAGGAAGGTTCGACGTCGAGAAGCTGCAATCACAACAGACAGCCGAAAGATTTTCCACTCGGCTTGCACTCCTGCTCTCTGAGAGCACTCGTCAACAACTCGGTATAAGGGAACTGTGGGACGGCATTTCAAACCCCTTACGTACAGCTGCAACCGAAACCATTGGTTTTCGGAAAGTGCAAAAGAACAGCTGGTACGACGAGGAGTGCCGTGTCGCAGCGGAGAGAAAACAGGCTGCCTACCTCGCAACGTTACGAACAACCACAACACGTGCGGGATGGGATAGATACCGAGAGTTGAAGAGGGAAGCGAGACGCATTTGTAGACAGAAAAAGAAAAAGGCCGAAATGCGTGAGTACGAACAGCTTGATAAGCTGGCCGAGAGGGGTAAGGCTCGAAAATTCTACGAAAAAATGCGGCGGCTTACAGAAGGTTTTAAGACCGGAGCATACTCCTGTAGAACCCCCAAAGGTGATCTAGCCACCGATGCCCAGAGCATACTTAGATTATGGAGGGAACACTTCTCCAGCCTGCTGAATGGACGTGGACACATAACACCAGGAGAAGGCGAACCCGATTCCCCAATCGATGACGATGGAGCAGACGTTCCATTACCCGGCCATGAAGAAGTTCGAATAGCAGTTGCCCGCCTGAAAAACAACAAACGGCAGGGGCCGACGGATTGCCGGCCGAGCTATTCAAACACGGCGGCCGAGAACTGATAAGGAGCATACATCAGCTTCTTTGTAAAATTTGGTCGGATGAAAGCATGCCCAAAGGCTGGAATTTAAATGTGCTCAGCCCAATCCTCAAAATTGGAGACCCCACAATCTGCGCCAACTACAGTGGGATCAGCCTCCTCAACATCGCGTACAAGGTTCTATCGAGCATATTGTGTGAAAGATTAAGGCCCACCGTCATCAAACTGATTGGACTTTATCATTGTGGCTTTAAACCTGGCAAATCAACAAATGACCAGATATTCGCCATGTGGCAAATTTTGGAAAAAACTCGTGAAAAGAGAATCGGCACTCACCATCTCTTCGTCGATTTCAAAGCTGTCTTTGACAGCACGAAAGAGCAGCCTTTATGCCGCGATGTCTGAATATGGTATCCCCGCAAAATTAATACGGCTGTGTAAACTGAAGTTGAGCAATACCAAAAGCTAAGTCAGGATCGAAAAGGACCTCCCCGAGCCGTTCGACACCAAACGAGGTTTCAGAAAAGGCGACTCCCTATCGAGCGACTTTTTCAATCTACTGATGGAGAATATAATTCGAGCTGCAGAACTTAATCGAACAGGTACAATTTTCTATAAAAGTGTAAAGCTGCTGGCGTATGCCGATGACGTTGATATCATTGGCCTTAACAGCCGCGCCATTAGTTTTTCTTTCTCCAGTCTGAACACTGGAGCAAAGCAAATGGGTCTGGCAGTGAACGAGGGCAAGACCAAACATCTCCTGCCATCAAACAAACAGTCGTCGCACTCGCGACTTGGCTCTCACGTCACTGTTGATAGTCATAACTTTGAAGTCGTAGATAATTTCGTCTATCTTGGAACCAGCGTAAACACCACCAACAATGTCAGCCTGGAAATCCAACGCAGGATTACTCTTGCCAACAGGTGCTACTTCGGACTGAGTAGGCATTTGAAAAGTAAAGTTCTCTCTCGACGAACAAAAACCAAACTCTATAAGTCGCTCATAATTCCCGTCCTGCTATATGGTGCAGAGGCTTGGACGATGACAACAACCGATGAGTCGACGTTGCGAGTTTTCGAGAGAAAAGTTCTGCGAAAGATTTATGGTCCTTTACGCGTTGGCCACGGCGAATATCGCATTCGATGGAACGATGAGCTGTACGAGATATACGACGACATTGACATAGTTCAGCGAATTAAAAGACAGCGGCTACGCTGGCTAGGTCATGTTGTCCGGATGGATGAAAACACTCCAGCTCTAAAAGGGAAGCAGAGGAAGAGGAAGACCTCCACTCCGGTGGAAGGACCAAGTGGAGAAGGACCTGGCCTCGCTTGGAATATCCAATGAGCGCCACGTAGCGAAGAGAAGAAACGACTGGAGCGCTGTTTTTGACTCGGCTATAATCGCGTAAGCGGTGTCTACGCCAGTAAAGAAGAAGAAGAAGAAGATATCAGCCAATATGTGAGTTATCCTAATGAAAATAAGAGAGCGTGTTTTACTCATAACAGTATATCTTTGTGCCTAAATATTCTGAATGCAATAGTTTACAGTTCTTTTCTCTTGCCTGAAGTTAAATCGAATATCCCAGCTGGCTAGTCATGGCAGTTTAGACCCTTATTTTTAAAGTCTTGCGTAACAAAATGTATAAATGAACATTTTCGCTTCCTCGGCATACATTTTTTCATTACATGAATATAAACTAAGCGAGATAAATATAAAAAATATATATATATATAAATGTAGAAATATATACATACTTGTATAAAAATAAATAATCAGGATGAAGAGAAAAGCTGAAATCCATCCGTCCGTCCGTGAGTTCGTGAGTCCGTGCAAGCTGTAACTTGAGTAAAAATTGAGATATCTTGATGAAAGTTGGTATACACAAAAAAACTATCGAACCACTACCATCGAAAACTTATAAAGGGCCCGCCCTCTAAAACAATTAATGTACATAAGCCACTTAAGCCATAACAACCAAATTTACACAGCACAAAGCTTGTATGAACTCATATATATCATAAACGAGGTTTGACAATTAAGTAATGAGACTGATTTTATTGCCGCGCTTGTGGTAAACCTGTGACTCTTCCCTTTCTCTTTTTCCGGCATCCCTCCCCTCTCCATTGATATATGTACCATCGCTCTAGCTTGTTTAGTTCGCCTGCTGCGTCAAGTTGAGTAGACGTGTGTTTGTAGTGCTCGTCACAAAAATGGAAAAACGAAATCAAGAGCAACGCGTCGCGATAAAATTTCGCGCAAATTTTGATTGGGCGAAACAGCTTCAGAAACGTACGCTAAAATTGTAAGAGTGTATGGTGATAGTTAGTTAGTCTTATTCGTGCCCAGGTGTTTCGATGGCACAAAGAGTTTAAGGAGGGGCGTGAAAGCGTGGAAGACGAGGCACGGAGTGGGAGACCAGTCGAGGTGCGGACTGACGCGAATGCGCAGCGTGTTCGCACATTAATCCGTGAAGATCGGCGTTTAACAGTTCGAATGTTGGCCTCGGAACTGAGTATGAACCGTGAAACAGTCAGACAAATTTTAACCAACGATTTTGGGATGAAAAAGTTGTGCGCGAAGTAGTTGTGCCACACCGCCCTCAGCGTGTTCTAGTATTTGACCTCTAAAGGATCGCCGTGTTGCAACAGCCGCCTTATTCGCCCGACATGTCACCCTGTGACTTTTTTTGTTTCCTAAAACAAAATCGGTGATGAAAGGAACCCATTTTGAGTCGATTACGGACATCCAGGAGGCCGTGACGAGAGTACTCGCGGACATCCCAGTCGAAGCGTTCCAGAAATGTTACAAAGCATGGAAAAGGCGCTGGAATCGCTGTATAGCTGCCCAAGGGGACTACTTTGAAGGGGATAGCAGAGTTGTCGAATAATTTTCAAATATACGGTTTTTATACAGCCGTTGAAAGCTAATTAGAAACGACACCTATTTTGAAGTAAATGATGTTATTTCCCAAAAAATCACTTAATTATACTGTATTTTCACTTACTTTACTGAAATCTATATTAAACTTAAACTCTAATAGTAAAAGTTTTGTTTAAAATTCGTTTTTGTTTTGAAGATTTTAGCAAAAACATGTGGAATCAACGGTTTGAATGCGACAACTAATTAGAAACGAAAATATTTTGTCAACAAAAAATATTACGAAACCTTGCTTATTTTCAGTTAGTATTTTGTAGGTTATCTCTTTTATTTTAATATTGCTTCACATCAATTCCGAATTTACGTTATAAGACTCTGACAGCGCCCCAATGGTGTAGCTTGCCATGCCGTTCTAATTTCATAACAAAGAACATCCATATTTGAAATATTTTTGGTGCATATGGCTCTTTTAATATCACCCAGGATTTTCGTAAAGTATAATATTTTCGATTACACCCGAACTTAGCCGTTCTTTACTTATTTTAATCATAAATTTACGCATCTTGCAAACATTGCTCCATAGTAAGTCTGTTCCTTGTGAATTGACAGTTTGATCAAGGATAAGATTTTCATCAGCGCTTTCTCAAGACACAGCAAGTATACATAGAAAGACTCTCATTAACACATACCGTTGGTCTAAATGGGATATCGAGCAAAAAAAGTCAGCGCAACTGGCAAAACTTCATTTTGCCGATGAGTTTTTTAGGCAAAGAATGCGACAAGCTCCGTTCCCGTTTATTTCAACATGTCCAAGGAAGAGACTAATTTTATCGAAATAAGTACCTACTAAAGGAGACTAATCGTTTTCACATTTTTATGGCCTAGTCACTTTTTACATCCTTTTGGGCAAATAATGATAACAGTCTGATTTAAACAATTAATCCACATATAAATTAAATGCAAAATAAAAATATTGTTCACTTATTTATTATAATAAAAAATTCTAAGTATGTTTAGAAATTAAATTCCTTTGTATATTTATAAGATTAGAATCTATTCAAAGTTTGAAATTTAAATTCATTTGTCTATTTACATACATATATGATAAGAATGTGTAATACTAGAAAAGTTTAAAATTAATTAAAAGCTAAAAACAAGTTTATATTAGTTTGTTTTTCCCTATATATTTTATTAAAATGTTTCCTTTCCTTAGGCACTCTTCAAGCGTCAAACTTTTTAAGGGTAGACCGCAATGAGATCAGCATACTGCCTTCGTTCATACCCCATGAATAAGTTCTGAAAAAAATAACAAACCCTGTAAAGACTATTTACGCATGTATGTAAGTGTCAACGAATTACCTATTTTACTCTTTATTGCGTTATGGTGACTCCCAATCGCATTAACTTTTATATTGTTTACGAGTTCTCAAGATGAACTGGAGCTCCACGTTCCATATTTTCTTTATAACAGCTTTGAACACTCTGTTCAAAATTTTAGTTTTATATAAATAAATACGAAAAATAATTAAAATGGTATACACAAGTTTGCAAGATATGGATAAGAAGAACTTTATCCTCAAATATACATTAATTTGTTTTCTAAATCATCAGAAAATGTTTTACAGGACAATTCATTACGAATTGCCCATAATTTCAGTTTTTCTTGAAGAGGTACTTCCTAGAGAAATTTGGCTCATTCAGAAGCGCACAAATCAACATCACACAACCTTAAAGATTGATTTCAATATTAACTAAGCACAGAAATTTTATAATTTCACGACAAACGTACAAATGATTTCGAAACGACTTAACATAACTATTTTGAATTCTAGTTAACGACATTTTTTCCATTTTTTAAGTTTCCTTTTACAATTTTTTGTAAAAAATTGAACCGTACTGCTTACCAAACGCTTTCAGGATTGTTATCTGCATTTTAAGTAGACCGATTTCTTTAGCCTTCCGTAAATCGCAGTCCTGATTTAGTATCGAACGTAAACATAATAGCAACTGTCATTCAATTAGCCTTCCGCAATAGGCATGTTCACATTTTCTTTAAATGGCTGTTGCTAATGTAGAAAAAAGTAACAGGCGAGTAGGGAGGAAAGGGTTAAGTTCGAACATTTTACACTGTTGCAACTTGCAAGAATCAAACCAAGGGAAATACTTTAAGATGTAAAACCAATGATATAGGGTAAAGTCAGCCGGATGTTCGAAAATCCGGGTAATGGTTATAGGGGGTTAAGTTTTTGTTCAAATTTAAAATGGAATAAAGACACACTGTCACCATTAAAACACGCTCTCCGTCTTTCGTTGAGATAACTCAAACATTGGCTGATATATCCAGCACAAAATTACTTCGCAGCTTGAAAATCTTTATATTAGGTATATGGTCCGATTCGGACAATTGTTGGCATACAAACATACCATTGTCAGAGAAGGATTATCACTAAATTTCAATTATATTTCTCACACCTTGATCGATATTTTCGGTCAAAAGTCAATTAAGAGACTGGGCTCCACATATTCGGTACCTTGGGTATTGAACAATTTTGGTTGGATTTGGACAATTTTTGGTCAAAAGGTGCCCTATTACTTTTTACTTATTATAATTGGCGTAGACAATTGGATATTCCAAACGAAGCCGGGTCCTTCTCCTATTCACTATAAATCTTTCGCAGAACCTTTCTTTCGAAAACTCGCAACGTCGACTCATCAGTTGTTGTCATCGACCGAGCCTCTGCACCACATAATAGGACGGGAATTATGAGTGACTTATAGAGTTTGGTTTTTGTTCGTCGAGAGAGGACTTTGCTTCTCAATTGCTCACTCAGTCCGAAATAGCACCTGTTGGTAAGAGTTATCCTGCGTTGGATTTCCAGGCAGATATTGTTGGTGGTGTTTACGCTGGTTCCAAGATAGATGAAATTATCTACGATTTCAAAGTTATGACTGTCAACAGTGACGAGAGAGCCCAGTCGCGAGTGCGACGACTGTTTGTTTGATGACAGGAGATATTTCGTGTTGCCCTCGTTCACAGCCAGACCCATTTGCTTTGCTTTCTTGGCCAGTCTGGAGAAAGCAGAACTAACTGCGCGGGGTACGCCATCAGCTGTACACTGTTATAAAAGATTGTACCTGCTCGATTGCTTATTATTACTGCAAAAATGTATTCCGTTATAATATTTACTTTTTAATTTGTGTACTGGAATGTGAAAGAATCAATTGGCATTTTAATTTGTATTATATGGGAAGTGGGCATGGTTGTAGTCCGATTTTGCCTATTTTCGCCATGTAACATAGGATGGTTAGAAAAATGGGGTCGGATTTAGTATACCGTCCCACGATTTCGGGAATGAAATGGGTATGGTCGGATAGAGGAGTTTCTCCAGATCACGAGTATGTATGGTTATAGCCGCAGGAAGCTTATAGTTTCCGAGTTATTCGCGTTTAAAGTTGAAAATTTGCAATATTTTATTTACATATTTTCGATATATAAAATTAATTTTGCACTTATATTTTTGAATTTTATATACACTAACACATCACTTATTCATTTGCACACATTTATTTTATATAATATAGTGCAAAAATTGCTTTTAATATACATTTAAATTATTGTTGAATTATTATTATTTTAAAATAACAAATAAATTACAAATTGTCAAATAATCAGTCAGACTAGGGTTATTTTTTTTGAAGCGCGGCCGAAGGCCGCCCACGCAAAAAGGAGTTATACGCGAAGAAGTAGCAATGTCATAGAGGGTATGTTAGTTAGGTTAGGTTAGTATAGTAACACTGATTATTTGACAAATTTACAAATTTATTTTTACAAATGATGTCGATGAGGTAACACTGATTATTTGACAGTTTGTAATTCATTTGTTATTCTAAAATAATAATAATTCAACAATAATTTAAATGTATATTAAAAGCAATTTTTGCACTATAGTATATAAAATAAATGTGTGCAAATGAATAAGTGATGTGTTAGTGTATATAAAATTAAAAAATATAAGTGCAAAATTAATTTTATATATCGAAAATATGTAAATAAAATATTGAAAATTTTAAACTTTAAACGCGAATAACTCGGAAACTATAAGCTTCCTGTGGCTATAACCATATATATCCTTGATCAGGATAATCTCCTCTATCCGACCATATCCTTTTTATCCTTGATATCCTGGGACTGTATACTAAATCCTTCCCGAAAAAATGATACGTACTCAGTTTAGTCGAAATCAATAAACATAGTGGCCAAGCCCCCTTTTTAAAACATTTACAGGCAGGTACCTGTGCTACTGCAATCGCCTGTGCAGTATTAGTTATGACATTTAATATACTTTCGGTTAATGACGATTTGTGGACTCGAATTTTTTTATACCAAGGAAACTGCGCACCAAGTTTCAGCAAGATATTTCAATTTTTACTCAAGTTACAGCTTGCACGCACGAACGGACGAATGGACGGACGGACAGACGGAGAGACAGGAATTTCAATTTTTCTCGGCAAATAAAATTTCCTACAAATTTGTCACGCACATTTTTTCTATAGCTCCCGTCATTTACGAGATATATACAAAAACATGCGAAATTCTTCGAAAAATCGGGTTTAGAGCCCCGTACTACCTCGCCGGTGGGGTTACGACTTTGTTGCACTGGGCACTTTTGTAGAGTGAACTATTCTGAGAAATATGCGTGTAAAGTCAAAGCGATGCCATAAAATACCTGTGATCTGTAGGAATTTAAAGATAAAAACTCACGATTTAGTGTATTTTCTATGGAAATTTTTTATAGGGTTGGTCCAGTTCTTAATGTTAATTTTAAAAGATAAAATTTTCAGGGAATTTTTTTAAGGTATTTTCAAAGAAATTTTGTGACGGGACTGAAAAAAATTAACAGTTCAATAAAAAACACCCTAATATATATATATAATCCTATATCTATCTCGACTAATTTTAGGTGATACATACAAGCGTTAGGTGAAGAAAACTATGTAGCAACTGGTTGCACAAGTATAAAAATCCTGGTATAACCACCTTTTCGACCTTAGCAATTTCTGGCGAATATGAATAAAATTTGCCGATTACATGGTATTTACAGCCATATTTTCTTCAACAATCAGATGGAACCTCATTACAATTTTCGAACTTTTGATTTACTCGTACATACATAATAATGTACACTCATTGCATATTCCTATTATTTACCTAAGCGATAAGTTAATTTCCCTCAAATTGGCAACTGTTGCTTTTTAGTAATTGAAATTTTATTAAGAAGCAGTAAAAGAAGAAAGCGGAATTTCTTTTCTAGTGAATTAGCGTTAGCCGGCATTAAAAACCAGAATCCCGTTATCCGTGTGATGTATCAATATTCTCTGACAATCCACAATTCACGGATGTACAAAACAAATGAACGCCGAGAATATTAAAATAAATTTAATGTAAAATTATCTTATACTGAAACCACATTATGGATGCCCCGTAATTCGTTCCTTAAATAAACATACAAAAGAGTTTGCTTTTTAGTATTTTGTATAAGCGACAGAACCTTTCCACCAGTAATGCTTAGTCAAAAAATGTTGCCCATTTGACCCTTTCTACATATACATACAGATGTTGACGACTAATTAAAATTCCACCCTTTTTGTAGGTGGCTGATAAGTATAACAATAAACTGTTTCCCCCAAAGGTCTTGCCTTGTTTGTGTTACTCTATTTGCTACTAAATTCGCTCAGTTTTGTAGTTGTACAGTTAAAGTACTGTTAATTTTTTACCACATAGTATATGCGTTACGTTTTAGAAGGTAAATAATTAGAAACAGTTGTTTAAAGAAACTAAATTACACACGGTACTAATTTTTAATAACAATATTACTAATTTCTGGTAATTATTTGTTTCGAAGTTGTTGTTTAAAATATGATAAAATGTTTTATTTAATCTTTGTAATGGGGAAACGCAACAACTGTACATCTGACCTACGTAGCAACATTTTTGACCCTCGTCAGGCTGGAAAAGCTTACAAAAAAAAAATGCTGATCAAATGCTCAATAAAAATTGTTTTCAATGCCCTTGACCATATACAGAATTTTAAACTATTTCCAATATTGCATGCAAAAAATACCCAGAAATATGCAACAGAAATACACCGCAGAATCACAACGATATCCCGAAGAGACCCAAAAAAGAGTTCCACTGACATTCTACGAGAAATTGAAGTCGAATGTAATGTCCAAATATCCATGAGAACAATTTGCCAACTCTTATTGGCTTTAGACCATAAATCAATGGAAATATGCCGTTTGGAGCGATTAAACTAAATGAATCGCATAGGTCCTGATTTCATGCATAGTTAAGTATTGCGGAAGATCATGGTTTGGAGATGTTTTTGCTGAAATGGTGCTGGTCCGCTCCATAAGGTTGATAGAATTTTAAATAAGAAGAAATACGTTGGCATCCTAAAGTATAGAATGTTTCCGAATTTTAAATGAATTGTTTGTATTAAAGTTTAAGTTTATCATCTATTTCAATAAGATACATGACAAACACTGTAAAAATACGTGATTTATTGGAAAATAACATCATTTACTTCAAAATAAGTGCCGTTTATAATTAGGTGCCAACAACTGTATATGCATATACTACATGTAAAATATACCTATAACTTATATGATTTATTTTGCTAATCGTCTTGTCCATACTCATTTTTTTGAAATTGAACCAGTCCAAGTACATACATATGTTAGATATATATCCGCCATTATAAGAGTAACTGGCATTCCTAATTAAAGACGATGTTAAGCCAACGCAGCATCCCTATAAGAAGCAGCAACTCTGCGTCAAATTCTCACTTAAATTCTAAAATTAGTACAAAAGAAATAAAATTCAAACGAATTAATTTATTAATAATACTTTCATTTCATTTGTACAAGCATTAAATATCGCACGTCAAGAAACTTTTAGTTTTCTTCTTAACGCGCTCTCAAAATCAAATTTTTCAACCCCAGCGTTGCCGTCGCGTTTATTTTTGTAGGGATGTGCCATACAAAATCTATGGGCATGAGAAGATATACACTAATTTATCGATGCCGCTTTTATTTAGGGTCGGCAGTAAAGATAACAGTGCTTAACAGGTCTACCAGGTTAGGACAATTTTACTGTTAAAGACTCTCTCTTTACTCTAAGACTTGTCACAAAATGTTTGCCTTTCTGTTGTAAAAGAGATTTTGAGGCATGCGTACGTACATGCACTCAAATTTAGTACATTGTGATACACTTAAAACAAATGAAAATCGTTTGGTGTGGCGCAGTTTTACGGATGCTACAGCCACAGCAACATCAACGGCATATCGCCCGCAAAGCGTGCACTGAGCGGGATGGCTGCATACTCTTTGTACGTGTATCGGGTTTAAAAATCAAAAAGTGCATATCACCAATAAGTGTAAAGGCTACAGCTTTTCAGCACTGCCGAGTGAGCTAGTGATTTGGTGACCGAGTGTAGTAAATAGTGAGAAGAACAATCTCCTTTAGATAATATTTGTGTGCATGTAGAGCAAAGCACTTGTTCGTAACTACTGACCCATATATGTATGTACATATATGGTAGCTCATATGCACCGAAGTTATAGGACGTGCTCTGGATATTCTCTAATATTATTTATGTGTATGCGTTTAAAACGGAAGTGCATTGATTATAAAAATCTATAACTACGGATTAATATTTGTAAAAAGTTCTCGGTCAATATACTATAACTAACCTAAGAAAGACTGACAACATACATACATATGTATATGAAATGTTCATAAATTACAAAGAAGTCAAGACAGGTCAAGTTCAAGGCAACTCAAAGAAAGAATGTATCGCGATTTCATATTTGCGCTTAATTGCATACTCGAAATTTTGCTGCTTCACTACAATCTAAGGCAATTTAATGAAGAAGTAAATGGATACATTTTTATAATATTCTGCGAAAACATCCAAATATATTCGGGAGTAAATCGACAGTTGTTGCAACTCACTACTGTGAAACTGTTAGGGATTGAATAAATAACTAGATAAACATAAACAAGAATTTCCCAAAATTTCCAAAAAGAAAGTCGTACGTTTCTCTTTATGCAGAAATTAATGTTTATTTTTGGATTTTAATAATCAGTAAATTATTACTTTTTCTTAACCCTAGACGGTCATCCTTCGTCACAATGACTACGAAATACGAGTATTTTATTTTCATTGTAAATATGTTTTTAATTGTTCGTGTTGATCTCCGCTTTCGTACAGCGATATAAGTTTTCCTTTTTATTTTTGACCTGTATTTATTAATAATGAAATAAATAAATAAAAAAAATAAAATTGACGAAGGATGACGTTAATGTACAAAAAAAAAGGATGACCGTCCAGGGTTAAATGCCATTACGCTGTTTTACAAATATTCCAAACCATATCCCAAAATGATTCGGTTTAAAAACATTAAGATATTATTCTAAAAGAAAAAGTGTAAATTTTTACGCTTTAAAAAAAACATATTTTGGTAGAATTGATTGCTTGTAAACAACGAAAAATTAAAAAATTCTTTTGACAAATCAAAACAAAATGTTTGAAATTATATATCAAACTGTTTGATTTGTAAGATCAAACTTAAACTCAACAAAGATTTTAGTAATCCTTACCACTGGTGGGGGGAATTAAAAAACGTCTTTAGTCGAGCTGAGAATATTTCATTCTAGTTTTATTTATAAATTTGGAAACCTTATATACTATTTTTCAAAGTATCCTAAATAACTTAATATATGTGTATGTGTGTGTGTTCATATGTATGCAGCACATTGTTTATGCTACCTGGTAGTGTATTGTTTTCTAGTGCATATGTTATGTGACCTTGGATTTGTTTTAATGTGAGTACATTTACAAACAGTTGTTAAAATGTATTGTAAGAACCCATGGGTCATCATATGCAAACATCCTATCTTTAGTAATATTTGTGTTATTGTTTGTTGAATGTTATTGTTTTGCATGACAATGCATTTTAAGTATGTTTATGTATATGTGTGTATGTTCAATATATTTGAACATAAATATCTAATATTAGTGGACTGTATCAATAGTAAGATTTAATAATTGTGAAATATATATGTAAAAGTTTTTAAATATGTATAATGTTGTTGTCCGTGCTTTGCCGGCAGCGACGAACATGTTCATTTTTTGAACATTCTCCCGGGCGACAAAAGTAACTTACAATTTGTGATCGTGTCATGTTCGCCAACTAAGTGACGTTCACGATGACTACGAGCCTTTCTATGTTGAATTAGTTTGTTCATCACTATTTCTGCTAATTCGTTACAACGGTATCCTGATCTAATTTTAGTGGACTGTATCAATAGTAAGATTATTTCTTATCTTATTTAACATAATATATAAAAGGTTTAAATATAATATTGTTGTCCGTGCTTTGGCAGCAACGAACATGTTCAATTTTGAACATTCTCCCGGGCGGCAAAAGTGACTGCTGGGAAAATGATTGCAGCTTGTAGTCGTCGTTTGGTTTTTAGCTTGTCCGTTTGTTTTAACGCAAGCTGCCATGGTATTAGTAACTCCCAAATGGTTGTTACTACATCCGCTTTTCCAACTGGATCTATTTCGGCTATTTCAATAGTTTCATTTACTTTTATGTCTCTTTTATTATGGTCCTTCTCCTTTTCTTTATCGCGTTGCTTATCCTTCTCCACTTCAGGTTTCTTTGATGCATCCTTCTTTGTATCAATAGTTTTACGTTTGTCGTCTCTCGTCTTAGAAGTTGTGTCTCGTATCTTCTTGTCTTCATCTTTTTTTGTTTTAGTATTATCCACTTTACTGCTTTCGTCTTTCGGTAATTGTTGTATGTGTTTGATTGGTAGACATGCCATCCGTTTCTTCTTCTTGGCCTTTGGATTCAGTATTGCATCTTCCATTGTCATACCTCTATCGTCAGCGTCTTTAATTGCCATGTCTTCATTTGGCTCTTCATCAGGCGGTTCCAGATCCATTCTTTCATCTGTAAAAAAATAACCCTCTTCCCTACTTCCTCCGAAGTGAGGACTCTCCCGGGGAATAAAATACCTGTTAACGTCTTGTCTTCCAGTTGTAGCTCTCCAAGATTCCTTTTGCCCTTTTGTTTTGTAATTGATTTTACGAAGAAAGTCCTTCTCCTTCTCCAACTTGATATCCAGCTCTGACTTCAACATCTCATTGTTTGATTCAAGCAATGATATTTTGCTCTGCAAAATGCCACGTTCCTCAGCATCACGCATTAGCTCCTCATTATGTTCAGTCAACTTGGAAATCTCCTTCTGTTTTAACTCCAACACACAATGCAAACTATCCGCTTCACTTTGCAGACGCGCCAGTTCCGATGGCGAACTAATGCCACTGCTGCGATCCAGGGTCTCGTTAAAGCTGCGCTGTGAGGATCGTAAAACCGAAATCTCATCCTGCGACAGATTTAACTTGTCACGCAACTCGCGTTCCCTATTCTCATTGGAAGCTCTAAGCCCATTGAGTTCCTTTGTCAGCGCTTGCACTCGTTCATTCAAGTTATGTTCTCGTTCTGTGGCCGCCTGGAAGCGGGCGGCGTAGGCATTTTCAGTGCTAGTCAATTTTTCACACAACTCTTGCTCGGAAATCGCCAATAAATTGAAACGCTCTTTTAATTTGAGTTCGCGTTGTTCGGCTTCATCGAGTTGTTGTTGCTTTTGTGAGAGTTTGTTATCAATTTCTAAGCGATACGAATCGAGTGTACGCTTATGTTCCACATCTTGTGCTTCCAGTTGTGACTCGAGTGCTGCGAATTTTTCTTGAGCAAAAGCTTGGTAATCGGAGAGACTTGTTTGTGCCTTCTCCATTTCCATTTTGAGCTGTTCGTTAAATTGTTTGCGCACGTTATCATATCTGTGTGCCAGTAATTCCCAAGCAGTGTTGTAATTTGCACCTGATTCCGTTATCAGGTGACTAACCATTAGTCTAGCATCTCCTTGAAGACAAGATTTTAAATAGCTCATCTTTTTGGAGTTACTAATGTCCTTATTATTATGGACATACTCCTCGAAGAGCTCTTTGAATGATTGCCATTCTCGGAACTCCCCTGAGAATATTTGCAATTCTATTTTTGGTAATTCCAATATTTTCATTTTTATTAAGTTGATTTCCTTTTGTTTTTTTAATACACGTAAAGTATTGGTGATTTCAACAAAAAGTTCTTCTAATCCTAAAACATTACGTGGCTTTTTGTACTTCATCGCCAATTTGGCGATATCCCCCTCCATGCAGCTCCAATAGAACTTGAGACGGTGTTCGTAATTTTCAATTTCAGTTTCGTCTTTATTATTTATATTTATCTTTGCATCTGCAATTGTAGATTGAATTCTTTTCGATCTTCTTTCAATTGCCTGCTCTATAACGCCTATCATTGTATCTGCGTCTTCTACGCGTAGCTTCTTCTCAAAAGTGATCCTTTCTACGCGTAGATCGCCTTTCCTTTGTACCATGTCCGCAGTGTTCGACATTTCAACTATTTTTTTTTAATGAACTGTTCTTATTCTTTAAAAAAAATAGTTGGAGGTTATTGTTTTGGTCGCCTGGTTGACCTTGCTGTGCCTCGATTCACAGCCGCTGAATATATAATTTTTTAAATAAACAGTTTTACACAGCGTTTAGTTTCGTACTAAACGGCTTATGTGATCATATAAATATGCGGGAATATGAACCCGTCTTACAATTTCTGTATTAATTTGCCTGTGTAAATAACAGGGCTTTTACATTGCCTATATATATTCATATATATATGGACTTTTACAATATATTGCCTGTATTTTCTTTCATACAGGTCTTACTTGCCTGTATTTTCCTTATACAGGTCTTTTCTTTGGCTGAGCCAACAATCCGGCTCGAAGGACCAAATGTTTGAAATTATATATCAAACTGTTTGATTTGTAAGATCAAACTTAAACTCAACAAAGATTTTAGTAATCCTTACCACTGGTGGGGGGAATTAAAAAACGTCTTTAGTCAAGTGAGAATTTATTCATTCTAGTTTTATTTATAAATTTGGAAACCTTATATACTATTTTTCAAAGTATCCTAAATAACTTAATATATGTGTATGTGTGTGTGTTCATATGTATGCAGCACATTGTTTATGCTACTTGGTAGTGTATTGTTTTCTAGTGCATATGTTATGTGACCTTGGATTTGTTTTAATGTGAGTACATTTACAAACAGTTGTTAAAATGTATTGTAAGAACCCATGGGTCATCATATGCAAACATCCTATCTTTAGTAATATTTGTGTTATTGTTTGTTGAATGTTTTTGCATGACAATGCATTTTAAGTATGTTTGTGTATATGTGTGTATGTTCAATATATTTGAACATAAATATCTAATATTAGTGGACTGTATCAATAGTAAGATTTAATAATTGTGAAATATATATGTAAAAGTTTTTAAATATGTATAATGTTGTTGTCCGTGCTTTGCCGGCAGCGACGAACATGTTCATTTTTTGAACACAAAACATGCATGAATCAAATATGTTCTTAGGACAAGGTTTCTCAATCAAATACGAGTACGCAGTGGTGTTCATGATAGCTCGATTTTGCACTATTCGCTAATTTTTTGTAAATTATTTAACGTCCACATTGATGTACACACATACATATGTATGTATATCAATAAAAGAAACGATCTGGTGATCTTCTATTCGCAAAATAAAGATAAATGTACAGCCCACAAATGAAATATTAACCTATTGAGCAGGAAGATATCTGTTATACGTCTTCCGCTACACATGGAAAACGGTCAGCATCTCTATTTTATGGAGAATACCGTTCAAGAAAAGATTTAATGACCCGCAAAAACCACACTGACTGAATTTTTCAACCTTTGAGTGAACGTTTCGTAAGGACATTATTACACTTTGAGATATGCATGGAATAGCTCAAAATCATCTTGGTGTTAAAGCATCGGATGCTCTTAGTCGTGTTTACGCAGTATATGTCAAGAGTTTTTATTGCTTTTGTATGCGTATGTTATTACATTATGTACATATATTTGAATTCGTATAAGCTTGATGAAACTTAAAATTTTCATTGATCAAGAACGTCAAACTTAAAGAGAAATATGTAAATCTCGACAACGCTAAGAATTTTATTGGGTCGAAACTATGAACGTGGCTATGGAAACATTGTTGGAAATCACATATCTTACTCAACCAAATTCGGTACATAAAATTATCCATACATTCTTATATTACCGGGTGAAGTTAAGCGAAATTGAATCTCAAATTTCGCAGATTGAAAATGACAAACATTGGGTTGAAACTGTGAACGCGGCGTGGCACCGCAAAGCTTTAGGTGATATCACATTTCTGCTGATTTACTCTCCTGTTTCTATCATATTTCGTACATAATATTATCCTAACATTCCTAAGTAACAGTACGAAAATAAAGTTAATAGGATCACGATCTAGACCAACTTTATTCATAGTCAGAGTAGACGGTTTATCAGGAAATCCGTTACATTTGATATGAGATTTAGGAATGCCAAATAAAGTCCCAATTAGATAATTATTTTAATGATTCAATAACTAAAATTAGACCTGGAGCAACACTTTGAGCACTGTCGGAAGAGCACGATAAAATTAGGACTGAAGTTGATGAGCTCTTATGATTGTTCCGAAATAAGAAGTTCTCAACGAACTGCAAAACTGTTGAGAACACATGGTTATCATGAAAACCTTAGATAAATTGAAGCAAATCTTTTATTGGTCGACACATATATGGAGAGAATGGTCAATTGCCTCAAGGCCGAGGTCCCGGAGCCACCGTCAAAGCAATTAACACAATTCGGGTACGCTATTTAAGTGAATTGCTTTGGATGTACATAGCTGGTCCTTTAAATTAAAAAAAATGCGTTATGATAGTAAAAGACTATTTCAACAAATGCCTTAGGTATACCCAATCCCTAATCAATTTAATGAAGTAGTAGGGGACGTACGAGGTTTGACAATTAAGTAATGAGACTGATTTTATTGCCGCGCTTGTGGTAAACCTGTGACCTTGAAATTCCATTTCTCTCTTTCCGACATCCCTCCATTGATATATGTACCATCGCTCTAGCTTGTTTAGTTCGCCTGCTGCGTCAAGTTGAGTAGACGTGTGTTTGTAGTGCTCGTCACGAAAATGGAAAAACGAAATCAAGAGCAACGCGTCGCGATAAAATTTTGCGCCAGATTGGGCGAAACAGCTTCGGAAACGTACGCTAAAATTGTAAGAGTGTATAGTGATAGTGCTCTTAGACCCGGAAACCAAACGCCAAAGCTCACAATGGTTGTCTCCGCGCGCCCCCCGCCCGAAAAAAGCTCGCATGAGCAAGTCGAAGGTGAAAACGATGATTATTGCCTTTTTTGATAGCCTTGAATCGTCCACAAAGAATTCGTTCCACCGGGGAAAGCTGTGAATCAAGTCTTCTATTGCCAAGTACTCGAAAGATTGCGAAAACAAGTCAACAGGGTGCGCCCAGACATCACTCGTAACTGGATCCTTCATCACGACAACGCGCCGTGTCACACCACCCTCAGCGTGTCCTAGTATTTGGCCTCTAAAGGGATCGCCGTGTTGCAACAGCCGCCTTATTCGCCCGACATGTCACCCTGTGACTCTTTTTGTTTCCTAAAACAAAATCGGTGGTCATTTTGAGTTTATTACGGGCATCCAGGCGGCCATGACGAGAGTATTCGCGGACATCCCAGTCGAAGCGTTCCAAAAATGTTACGAAGCATGGAAAACGCGCTGGAAATGCTGTATAGCTGCCCAATGGGGCTACTTTGAAAGGGATGGCAGAGTTGTAGAATAATTTTCAAATATACGGTTTTTATGGAATCAGTCTCATTACTTAATTGTCATACCTCGTATTCATAAACAAGTGGCTAACGAGATATGATGTTCCAATGGAATTACATTCTGATCAGGGAAAGAACTTCGAACTACCGCTTTAAGACAAGCGCCTAACGCTAAGGAAAATTGCTATAGGTCTCGATTGGAATCGTCTGCGGTGCCTTAAGTGATTTTCGGTTTAAGTTAATTTTTAGCACGAAATTAGCGAAGGTTGAATAATTGTCTAACATCTTCTCTGCATCAACCTCTACTCGACGTCTTTTTGGAAGATAAGATTCAGGGCTTGTGGTACCAGCAGAGATAGAGAGATTGCCAACTCTCCTATCATTTGAAACTGGGAGCGTACAGATTTTGTCATTTGACTGAATCGGGTAGGTTTGACGTTTAATTAAACGATACGGAAAGTATATATGTATGTAGGAATTCTCACCTTGTCAGCGGCTCTCCAAGCAAATAAACCAGTGTTAGGTTTTATGAAAAATATTTATTTAGAATTAAGTTTAGTTTTAAAATAACTTCTTTACAAACTTCTTTACTTCTTCTTTCCGCTGCGGTCTAACTCGTAATGTCCGTTCGTCTTGTCTTTTAAAAATGTTCGAGCCGTCGTTTGTCGTGTTTCGTTAAGTCATTGCTTTCTCGTCAAGTTTAAGGTGAGTACACAGTCTTCGTCAGTTGTTCGTCACGCTACAACCAGCACTACATTCGGCCGTCCTGATCTCATTCGCCCCCGAATGAGTTGGTCCATCGTTTCATATATTCTGCCACTGTAGATGTCTTTCCCGGCCCTTCATGGTCTCCTACTTTTTCGACCTCATACCGCCCATGGTTGAATTTCTTCACAACTCTATATGGACCTAAGAATTTTGGTTTTAATTTTAGTCCACTCCCGAATTGCGTTCTTTTAATCGCCACTAGATCGTTCGGTTCATAACTCGTTTCCTTTCTACGCCGCAGATTGTACGACCTGCGATTCTCCTGCTGAATTTGCGAAATATTTTCCCTAGCTTGCTTCCTTACTAAGTCGCGATCTTCGTTCAACTCACCTACTGCTTCATCATCTAAAAGTTCTTGTAGCTCTGGCATATTGGCCATACGCATGTCAAGTCCAGTTAATATCTTGAATGGTGTCTGCTTTGTACTTCGCGGAGGTGTGTTGTTTATAAACTGTTGTACGCGATCTATGTGTTTGTACCAATTTGTAGGTGTCTCTGTGCACAACTTTGATAACATGGGAACCACTACCTTGTGCATCCTTTCTACTTGCCCATTTCCCCGCGGCACTCCTGTGGTTATAAGCAAATGCTGAATTTTCTCCTCCTCGCAGTATTTTTTGAACAAATTCGAGGTAAACGCAGTCCCCCTATCAGAAATGATGCGCTTTGGGTTACCGAATATAGCTGCCTGCTTCTTTAGCCTCTCTACTACTGCTTCTGTTCCTGTATTCTTCGTAGGATACAACCACACGAACTTGCTAAATGCGTCTACCACCACCAAAATGAAATTATACGACTTGCCGGTCGTCTTCAGTGGTCCAACGTGGTCAATGTGATAGGTTCCTAAAGGTTTGTCTTCTTTATTTATCGTATTTAGAAATCCCTCTTTTTTCCCACTCTTGGATTCATTGACGATACATTCGATGCAACTTCGTACTATCTTGCCTACTTTAGCATTGGCTTGAGGAATAAAAAACGTCTTTTCTAAAATATCCTGGGTTTTTTTTATCGAAAAATGTCCCTGTCTGTGCGCCATTCTAATGATTTCATCCTCCATAAGACTTGGTACTACTATCAACTCCTTCTCAGGATTCTTAAAAAGGATGTCATATTTAACGTAAAAGTCCTCATACTCGTCTTTTTCTAAAATTCTGCGAACTGCTTTTGTCCATTCGTCTTTGAGTTGTGCCTGCTTAAGTTGATACTTTAATGAGTCTTCTAACATTAAACAATACACCCTACTCAGCGCGTCAACGTGTGCCATTCTAGTCCCTGCCCGGTGCTCGATTTCGTAATTGAAATCTTGGAGAAACAACGCCCATCTCGCAATTTTTGGGGGTATATCGTTTCTCCTAAGGGTCATTGTGAACGCGTTGCAGTCAGTAATGATCTTAAATTTTATTCCTAATAAGTATATCCTCCATTTTTTTAGGGCCTCGATGATAGCTAAAACCTCTAGCTCGTACGCTGGGTAATTTTCCTCCACCGGCTTTGTTTTCCGGCTCATATATTGCACCGGATGCAGTTGTTGGTCAGTTGGGTCCCTCTGCAATAACATACCTCCATACCCATACTTACTGGCATCAGTATGGACTTCCGTATACGCGTTCTGGGAAAATAGCCGTAATACTGGCGCTTTCTGTAACTGAGCTTTAAGTTGCTTAAAAGCTGCTAGTTGTTCTTCTCCTAATCTGAAAACTACGTCCTTCCTCAACAAGTCTGATAATGGTCTTGCGATAACTGCAAAACCCGCTATAAACCGTCGAAAATAAGACGTTAACCCCAAAAACCTCTGTAAGCTCTTCTTTTCTGATGGTAAAGGAAAATTTTTAACCGCGGTAGTTTTTTCTTCGGAAATTTGTATAGTGCCATTTTCGATAACGTACCCTAAAAACTCCACTCTTCGCTTTAAGAACTGACATTTCGTCCACCTTATTTTCAGTCCGTACGCGGCGCTAACCTGCAAAACCTCTTTCAACTTCTCTAAGCCCTCGTTTTCGTCTTTTGAAGGAATTATCAAATCATCCATATACGTAATCACTGTACCTTTTTGGATTAATGCCCTAAAAACAGCGTTTACATATCTGCAAAATACAGCAGGTGAGTTTGAAATACCGAATGGTACCACGCAAAACTCGTATTGCCCATCACTAGTTACGAATGCTGTGTATTTCCTCGATTTCGGCTCTACTGGCACATGGAAAAACCCATTGGACAAATCCAATGTCGTGAAAACTCGACCCCCTTGCAGCCTATCTAAGACATCGTCCATTACGACCATTGGAAAATTATCCCTTATTATCTTCTTATTCAGTTGCCTGTAGTCACAACATAAGCGCTTTCCTCCATCTTTCTTTGGAACAACAACAATAGGCGAAGCAAAGTTGGAGTTGCTAATTTGTATTATCCCGTCTCTTAGCCATTCCTCAATTTGCTTATCAACAAAACAACGATCTTCAAAAGACATTCGCCTAGGCCGCTGGTAAACAGCTACTTCATCTGACAACACAATTTCCATTTTTACGGGTGATACACATTTACCTGTCGTTGTATATCTGTTTACTAAATTTTCTACATTCTTAGCCAGACTCTTCTCTAAATGCTTCACATCCATTGTCTTTATTTCCTCTAATTCGTTCAAGCTCATGACATCGAACTCTTGTATCCACTTTTCTGGTGTGACTACTTTGGCTTTGGAATCTACCTCAACTGTTTGCGTTTGATTATTGTTAACTTTCGGCTTATAAGATAAACTTTTATTTTTAAAAACAACTTCCTCTTCTGTTAAAACGATATCAACATCCTTCAGAATAGCCTTTCCTATCATCCCTGCGAATTGAATATCATTTTCTTTGACTACATGAAAGGTGACATTTAGTGATAGTTCATCTACATGCATCAAAGTTTCAAAGCTGCCTATGGTCTCAATGACATTAGCACAAGCACTATAAAGCTTCCTTCGGTCATTAGTCAACTTATTTCCGGCCCCACTTAATAATAACGTATCGTATCGAATCAAATTTAGTGAACATCCTGAATCAATAAGTGCCTCAAATCTAAAATCGTTAATCATGACCGTCTTAAAATGTAACTCGTCCCGAACGCTATTTATAAACGGTTGAAAAATATCGTTCCTCAACATGTTGACCGTGCTCGGTTCTTTCTTTGGGTCATTCGTTTTTTTATCTTTACTCTTGCATTCGAAAGAGCGATGACCCAATTCGTTGCACTTAAAGCATTTGAACTGCTTCTGTGGACATTGTGCAGCTATATGCGTTTTATCTCCACACTTAAAACACCTTCTAACCGATTCCTCTTTTGGCTTTACCATTGATAAGTTACTCTCTTTCCTAGATTCATTTGTGCCTACTTTACCTAACCCTGCATTAGATTTTCGTATCCTTTCATACACTTTTATCTGCTCTTTTAAATCGTTTATATTCTTTGCTTGATACAATAAAGACTTATTAAATCGTGAATCCGGAATCCCCTCAATAAAATAATCAATGACACTGGCCTCGTCTAGATTAATTTGTTTGCCTATTTCCATTAGGCTATATAAATATTCACGTAACGTTTCATTCGAGTGTTTAAGCCTATTTTTCAACAGCTTATGAACATCTGACGAACAAAGCTTAGCACCGAATTCAGTAATTAACGCACTTTTTAAGTTTTCCAAATTGCTTACATTGCTTTGACTTCTAACGAAAAGCTTGGCTGCTCCACGTAGAAGCTGCTTGCCATAAACAAATCTTTGCAAATCGTTCCACTTTACTATATCTGCATTCATCTCGAATTCGTTTACCCAAAACCGAATATCTACCGACCCTTCACCAGTAAATGAACTAACACAATCACCTAAATCTTTAAGAGTAAATAGCTGTTGCCGCACAAAGGACTGGGAAGACTGTGGAATGTTGCATTCTTGAACGTCATCGTATATCGACCGACTCAACTCATCATCGCTTGGCTCATTTCGTGACAAGCCATAGTGCTGCAGTAGTCTGTCCTGAAGTTCTCGTTTTTGTCCAGTAGTCGAAATACCAATTTCTCTCAACTTGTCCTTCAGTCCATTAACTGTCAAAGTCATTAAAGTGTTTAAGTCCATCTTAACAACTTATATTTAGACCTTGTTGTAACAAGTATAAAAATACAGATGCTTATAACTAAAAAAAAAAGTTTATCAAAAGTTGCTTAGAATATGTGCATGCGTATACATAAATACGTATATAGTTTAAAATACTGCTGGCGATCACTTATATTACTCGTAGTTTGAATTTAATAAATGATGTGTTTTTTATTTTCTATATTTCTGTCTTTTTACTGCATTATCTATAGCGTAGATATTATTCTCACTGTTTGCGTTCTTCAATTGCTTCTTTTCTTTCAGTTTGACTGAATCTAATAAGAATTTATTTCTATTCCCACGAATAGTTAGTTTGCCACTTCTTACTCTTTTCTTCCTTTCGACTACTTTAATATCAACTTCTTATATCAACCTTCTTTAATAATGCACTTTCATTATTCTTTATGTTTCTATTCCATTCAATATTGCATACTACATATTTCTTTTACGTTCAGTGTCTGTACTCTTACATCTTATTTTATGTTCTTCTTTCTTCTTCACGTTTCAACTTGCAACTTTTTTTTTCTTCACAACTATTCTGCATTGAGAATTTGCCTTCTTACAATTTATTTCATGTACTTCTTACTTCTTGCTATACACCTTTACACTTCTCTATTTTCTTTTCAACATAAACTCTTTCAATTATTTCCAGCTTTAATCCTCTGATATCATTTTCTGTATTCTCTTTCTACTGCATGTACTTACTTTCTGTTGGTTCTTCTGCTTCTGCTTCTTCGTCTTGTTTAGGCTTTTTCTTTATTCTCCTTCTTATTCGAATGGTGTCGGTTAATTACTCTGGATTTTAAATAGGCTTCTGCTCTGCTGCTACGAATGCTGCTTCGGCTGCTGCTGTTCTGCTTCGGCTGCTGCGGCTCTGCTTCGGCTGCTATTGCTCTGGAATCTTCGCTGCTTTTTGGCGTCACTTCGAAAGTTCGCTGAAGTTGTTCTGCTTCGGCTGCTGCGGCTCTGCTTCGGCTGCTATTGTTCTGGAATCTGCTGCTTTTTGGTGTCACTTCAAAAGTTCGCTGAAGTTGTTCTGCTTCGGCTGCTGCGGCTCTGCTTCAGCTTCTGTTGCTCTGGAATCTTCGCTGCTTTTTGGCGTCACTTCGAAAGTTCGCTGAAGTTGTTCTGCTTCGGCTGCTATTGTTCTGGAATCTGCTGCTTTTTGGTGTCACTTCGAAATGTGCGTTATTTGTTGATTTATGCAACTATTTCGGAATTCCTCTTTCTTTTAATCCACTTCGTTGATGATGATTGCGTCAACTTTCGCTGCTGCTAGCTCACGTCTGGGTGAAATTCCTGGGCGAGCCCCCAATTTTGTAGGAATTCTCACCTTGTCAGCGCCTTTTCAAGCAAATAAACCAGTGTTAGGTGTTATGAAAAATATTTATTTAGAATTAAGTTTAGTTTTAAAATAACTTCTTTACAAACTTCTTTACTTCTTCTTTCCGCTGCGGTCTAACTCGTAATGTCTGTTCGTCTTGTCTTTTAAAAATGTCCGAGCCGTCGTTTATCGTGTTTCGTTAAGTCATTGCTTTGTCGTCAAGTTTAAGGTGAGTACACAGTCTTCGTCAGTTGTTCGTCACCCTACAACCAGCACTACATGTATGTATTTTTCTTTTTTAATGGCGTAAAACCGCTTACGAGGTTATAACCGAGTTAACAACAGCGCGCTATTCGTTTCTTCGAGATACTAAGTGCAGTCAGGTCCTTCTCCACTTGATATCTGCAACGAAGTGAAGGTCTTCTTCTTCCTCTGCTTCCCCCAGCAGGTACTCTTAATTCTCTGAACTATGTCAATGTCGTCGTATAATACGTACAGCTCATCGTTTCATCGAATACGATATTTGCCGTTGCCAAAGTGCAAAGCACCATAAGTCTCTCACAGAATAAGGTCCAATCAGTTTGTTGGCAGTAGGCTTTAACCCTACTTTATTCTTCATCCGACCATATTCTTCAAGGAGATGATGAATGCTTCTTATCAGTTCTTTAACCTCGTATTTAAATAGCTGAGCCGGCAATCCATCGGCCGCCGCCGCTTTGTTGTTTTTCAGACGGGTAATTGCTATTCGAACTTCTTCATTGTCGGGCAATGGAACGTCTGCTACATCTTCATCGATTGGGGAATCGGGTTCGTCATCTTCTGGTGTAATGCTTTCACTGTCATTCAGCAGGCTGAAGACGTGTTTCCTCCATAATTTTAGTATGCTCTGGTTACCATAGAATCATAAAAAATATTTAAATACGTACTCCATATATTAAGTAATGGGTTTTTTAATTTAAAGGCTGAAAAAGCGTATTTTATTACATCAGGCTTAAATGCAAAATGTTATGAAAATTGCTAACTTTGAGAATGAAATTCAATGCACTTGTTCCTTGATTCTCTCATGAGATAGATTGTGGAGACGACTCAAATCGGTGCATTGCCTAGACTAAAAAAATCCGTGGATTGAAAATGTATTAGGTGCTATAATCAAATCAGAAATTCTCACAACTTACTAAAACGACAAATTTATATCCGCAATGCCCAGTAAGCATTTATTTTTAGGATTTTGTAACGGTGATGAAATGGGTGAAATCGGATAGTAAGTACCCTATGTGCATCCAAAGGTTCTGTAGAAATTACAAAAAGTGCAATAACTGTATGTCAAAAATATCAGAAGCATTAAATTTTACCGTCATGTTATCACAGCAGACAGATACTCGACCAAATTTGGTGCATAACACGACCCTTTATATCCTTTTCGAATCACTTAAGTCTTCAGTATTTTGCTAATTAAACTTATTGATTGATTTTTCTTCTTTCAGCAATGGAATCTAAACTAATTTGGATAATAGCAATATTTTATTCAACTCTTCAACATATCAGTTCCGCTTCATCACCCTGTAAGTCAATCTCATATACGTAAAGATATCATATATGTATTTAATAATTATTTATTCACCAGTGAGGTGACCACTTTTGACGGACAATTTTAAGTAGACATAACGAATCATGACAGATATACTCGTACAAATATAAATACACTTAAATGGAGGAGTAATTTTGAACAATTACATTAAGCTCACAGCGAAGCAAAAAATTTAACAAACAAATAAATACATGATATAATTGTAAGGTATTGATCAAAATAAAACACCGTTTATTAACCGAGTATATTTATATTTAATTGTGAATATTAGAATGTTTAATTTAGTATTTAATTCAAGAATATTAAACGTAAAACTCCAAAACCCAAAGTTGCGCGTCTTACTTCCTCGCGTTCGCTCTCGATACTCCCTCGCAAGCATCCCTCGTCTTGCCACCTGTTGCTCATTTAGTAGGCTTGCCATCTATCGTTGACATAATTTTTATACTCTTGCAACATGTTGCCAAAGAGTATAATAATTTTGTTCACCTAACGATTGTTCGTATCACCTAAAACTAATCGCGTTAGATGTAGGGTTATTCCTTCCTTACTTGTTAAATTTAAAGTCAATTTAATCTGAACTAGATTTACAAAACAAGAAAAATAAAAAGACAGAATTATAAAAACCAAAAACACATTACGGCCTAAGTTTTACAGTGGAAATTGAGAAGTTTACAGTCACAAGTCCTAAAATTATTGGTAAAATACCCTGTTCTACAATGGTTTAGTTGCCCTAGATATGACTCGATTTTGGATATATTTGTGCCCACAGTTCATGAAACTATGAAGGCTTTAGTAAGATTTGCTCTCGTTTATTTTTAACCCATGAAACTATCACGACTTTGGTATGATTTGCTCTCATTTATTTTTAATCCTTAGTATGTATTTCCATTTTTCTATTTTTTTTTCATTGATGGTGTTTTTTAACGTGGCGGGTCCCAAACCCAGCGCTCAACCCTTTGTAAGGGATGTTTCGCTTTCTCACTTTAGCTCACCTTCAAACGGATGTTCTTAGGCTACCCGGAGGATACTTGCTCGAAGACCGGAAGTCGTGAGCTGCTTGAGACATATGTAAAAGAATTGTTTCTGGCCACTCCCATGTGAATGGCGATCAGAAAACTTTCCTCACTTGCTTGAACTTCTACACATGACTCCATTCTCCAGACTGGACAAGGAAGCAAAGCAATGGGTCTGGCAGTAAACGAGGGCAAGACGAAATATCTCCTGTCATCAAAAAAACAGTCGTCGCACTCGCGACTTGGCTCTCAGGTCACTGTTGACAGTCATAACTTTGAAGTTGTAGATAATTTCGTCTATTTAGGAACCAACATAAACACCACCAACAATGTCAGCCTGGAAATCCAACGCAGGATAACTCTGGCCAATAGATGCTACTGCGGACTGAGTATGCAATTGAGAAGTAAAGTTCTCTCTCGACGAACAAAAACAAAACTCTATAAGTCACTTATTATTATCGTACTGCTACATAGTGCAGAAACTTGGACGATGACAACAACTGATGAGGCGAATTTGCGAGTTTTCGAGAGAAAGGTTCTGCGGTCCCTTATGGTCCTTTGCGCGTTGGCCACGGCGAATATCGCATTCGCTGGAACGATGACCTGTATGAGATATACGACGATATTGACATAGTTCTGTGAATTAAAAGACAGCGGCTACGCTGGCAAGGTCATATTGCCCGAATGAACGAAAACACTCCAGACCTGTACCCGCCGCAGTACCTGTCGGGGGAAGCAGAGGAAAAGGACCAGGTAGAGAAAGATCTGGCTTCGCTTGGAATATCCAATTGGCGCCATGTAGAAACGACTGGCGCGTTGTTATTAACTCTATAATCGCGTAAGCGGTGTCTACGCCAGTAAAGAAGAAGACATTTCTATTTTGCACTATAAACGACTTTTATGAGTTTTTCTTAATAATTTCTAAAGTTGAAAATACATGCATCTAGAGGATTGCGGACATTGTTTAACTTGATACTTAAATTTATTCCTAGAGTAGAGAATTATTCGTAATTTGGTACTTCACGGTTAACTAGGACATTCCCGACAATCAAAACGAAGTTTCCATTGAGTGAAATAGGACATTTAAAAATGTGTGTATTTTGCCAATGTTGATACTGAATTGTCTTCAATCGATGAAAAATATGATCAGCTAAGCCAAGTTACACAATGTTTTTAACTTTTTTTTTCTTGGTTAAGGTTTTCAAATATTTTATTTATGATTTTAAACTCTTTTAGTCAGGTGAATAATTTGTTGAGCTCATGGAAACTGGACGAGTCAAGCGACAATTCGGAAACAGTAACAATTAAATTAAGGGAGCGTGGCAAAACATTTCGAACATAAAGCGTCACTACAATCTACAATTTCTAGGAATATGCTTTTTAAGTAAAATTTCATTTTCCAAACATATTGCATTTAAGGCAAACTATGCTTAGAAGGGGCGTAGAATTTGACATTTGCCTAGAGCGGTAAATTGTCCCGGGCCGGCCCTGAATGATCACGTGACGTTTGCATGCACCATAAAGGTGCGAGAACCCTAATCATGACCGGCAAATAAACTTTTTATTGTCAACAAGTCGTTATTTATCCAAATATTAGATATGCAATTATCTTAAAAACAAGAACACATTCGATATTTTCGTGAATAAGATCGTAATCTGGACACTTGAAAACACCAAAATTTAATAGGATGTTCATGACAAAAAAAATGGTGTAAATTGTGTAAAACTCTAATATCATATTGTTTTCATCGGTTAAAATGGAGTTTATTGACAGACCTTCTAACAGAAAATAGTAAGCATTGCTGCGGACAATTTTTCTCTGTAGTATGTTTTAATTTAAGTAAAATCTTAATTAAACCTCTCAACGTATCATGATGTGATAACTTAATCTCTACGGTTTTTATGAAAGACATTTTCATGGGAATGCAATAATTTGTTTTGTAGTGAATATTCAAGCTTTATAAGCTAAAATAAACTCTTACATAAATGCTTTTATATTTCCTGGAAAATTATGGCATACTTTCACAAAAGCATCCACACCTCTTTTTTCTACTTTGTTTAAAAGTCAATTAAAAACTTTATCCATCTTACAGCCGGTTTCACGAAATTTTCTAATTGAAAATTAAGTTTCATTTAATTTTAATTTTGATTTTTATTTAACTTTGCACTTAAGTTTGCAGCGTTTCACCATTATTCATAATTGGCAACCCAAAAATGACAAAGCAGGGATGTTAGTAAGAATAACAGCTGATTTATGTAAACAAATAAATTGTACTGAAAATTTGCAATTTTATAAAATTGTCTCTGAATTTCTCTTTGACTTTCTAATTCCAATGGGATGGTTACAAAGCGTTATCTTAACAATGAAATGTTGTGGCACACTCTCCTTATTGCGCGACAGGAAGAACTTTTTGAAACGCCACATAGGTCACCGCCAGTTCTTTGCATACAGCCAGTTGCAAAGAAACGCAATGTTATTAAAAGCATTAATTCGGGAGACACAGCACCATTTCTGCAATATTTTCCAAAGAATAACATAACTCTTAATTGGAAATACTTTCTTGTATACTTACTTCTTAGTTTTGTGCTGGATTTTGTCCCTAATTAGTTCGAGTATCATCCAAGCAGACTGTTTAGTTAGACGAAATCTATCCCGAAAATCAACGTCATCATAATATATAAAAAAAAATTTCTTTCCCTCATTATACGAGAGCGACGATTTATAAATATATTTATTAAAATCTCGCACTCCATATCACTTTCGTCGTCAGATTCCATTTTTTACAATATAAGTATTTATCTTCTGCTACTTGCAAATCAGCTGATTGGAAAACGTTAACATAGTTGCATATGACAGTATTTAATTAATATTTAAATGGCAAAGGGTGACCATTTAAATACAAATTAAGTCAAATGGTGAAACTGAAATAAATTAATTTTCACTTAAATCAGTTTCGTGAAACCGGCTGTTAATCTCTAAAATCTGTACTCTTAAATCTTTGTTATCTGTTAATAAAAAATTAAATCTTGCTTCTTGTACGTTCCTAAGCAAACCGTGTAAATCAAAATCGTGTAAAAAAATATACAATTCATATGTAAATTTGAGGATCTATTCCAAAACCTTAAAAAAGTGTGTAAAATGAAAAAAGTTCAGATATTTTCTATAAAACCGTAAAAAAAGTGATATTAAACTCCATTAAGTATAATAAAACAAAACAATTCATATTTATTAAAAGAAAATAAATTTAGTTTACAGTTTAAATTCAATCCCTTAGTACAAAAGTATTATGAACTGGCTTAAAAATAGCACTGTCGTCAGAAGATATGGCTAACAAACTGTTGGGTTTTACTGTACTTCATTGCATATTGAGATGGACTTAAATAAAATTAAGTACTAAATATATTTGAATTGGATGTCACATTCGAAATCATCTACCATAAAATTATTTAAGTAATTTCTTGACTTTGGACTAACATTTATGTCACAAAAGATAATCCAAAAATAAACATTTATAAACCTTTATTTTCGGAAATTCACAAGAAATGTTTATTTGGATATAATAACCAGACATCATATTCAAATGCACAAAAAATGTTAAAACAAGCGCTTATAATATGACCATAAAACGCGGAAATACTATATGCATTTAAATATGCAACAATAAACCAAAATCTTCAAATACATATGTATTTTAAATGCGATTTTTTTTAATCTAGAAATAAATCACATGTACACTTTCTTTTACAATATATACGCATATTTATTGATCTTTTTCAAGGTTATTACGATTACATAAATTAATAAATGATATTTTAAAATATTTCATCTTCAGTATTTCATAAATACTTCACCTTTAAAAATACGATTTTCATATTTGAAATGAAACTGTTAACCGTAGAAAACTGTGTTCGCACAAACTCTACGAGTCTACGTAATCCATGCGAAAGACAAATGAAATGCATCATCTTAGGATACATAGCTTGAGGAGCATTAACAGCAGCCAGCATACATATATGATGCTTCATCCGTAACAATTAGTAGGACTTTGTTATACTGAATACCTGTATTGAAATTGGTCAAAACAAATTGTATACGAATTAGCAATTAGACGTCATAAATTGAATACAACGTTTAACTCACCATTTGGCCAAAGTAAATACAAACTGTCGTTAACAAAGGCAGCTGCAGCTGCAGCATTAGCAGCACCAACAGTTACAACATTGAATAAATAACTTTTTGTCCGTTCATGCAAATTATTAGTAGTTTTTTATTTTAATTTAGGTAAGACATTGTTGTACAGAAGATACACGTAACTCTGCCGAACTTTGATTTACAGAGAATTTGATAGTTGATTCAGAAAACAAAATTAACACTTGGACTGCTGAATATCAATTTTAAATTCCACTTGATTCTTTTACTTTCCAGTACTCAAACGGGATTAAACTTTACACGAATAATGCCTTTAGTCTATGACACCTAATTCAAATCCAATAATAACTGTTCAAGCATAAACATTTTCGAACTTCAGGGTGATTTTATACCGAATATATCGGCCAATATGTAAGTTATCCCAATGAAAATAAGATAACGTGTTTTATTCATAACAGGATAATCAGGATTTTCAAACATCCGGCTGACTCTACTCTATATGAGTCGTTTTTTAGTAATTTTCCATCTTAATGATATATGATATTGGGAAAAATAGATAAAATCTGGTCGATACGAGTACTACCCCAACTGCCATATACTACATATCGTCACCTGAAATGCAAAATAACGTATCATCAAAAAATTCGAAATTGAGTGTCTTATTGATTACGCTTCACTACATCAAATTACATACATAATATTACATATGTTCAACATTTTCTGGTTCTGCGGTCAAATATAAACCAGTTTTAACCAATATTAATATTTTGTTTCACTCATGTTCCATTTTATTGCGTGTTTCATTCATGCCACTGTAAATTTCTGAAAATGTTGTTACGTTATTTTGCATTTCAGGTGACGATATAATACAATAGTTTTCGTTTTTGTAACAAAAATTTATGTCTGTCAAACTAGGAGTTATATACATATTACGTAGTATATGTATATATGTATACTTGTAAAATCGCTTGAATTTCGATCCTTTTACACCATAAAGTATTTCCCTGGATTTGATTCTTGCAAGTTGCAAGAGTATAATATGTTGCACCCGAACTTAGCCCTTCCTTACTTGTTATTGTTACTGTTTGCACTGAGTAAACTTCTACAAGGACCTCGATTTTAGCCTGTGCCACTTTTTGGTTAGCTAAATATAAATAAATAAATATATATACATGTTGACAAAAAAAAGGGTCCGGAAAATGTAATTAAGTTCCCCTGGTATATGATATTTCAAAAAAAAGTATTAGCTGCTTAAGTCGGTACACCACAGAAGTGCGCTGCAAATTTTACAATGTATAAAAGAATCGAACAAATATTTGTCTCAAATGTACATATTTCTAACCAAGTATCAAATGCGGAATCGTTGCGAATGTTGGAACAGGGTACGGTTATCCAGTTTTATCAAAAACAGAAGCCTACGAGTGGTACAAAGCCTTCATAGACGGTCGAGAGGTCGTTGTCTCGTTCTAGACGACCTCTTCAACTAATGAAAGTATTAATAAAGTGAAAGATATGGTGCTTGAAAAACATCAGGCCAATGTTAGAGAGAGAGAGAGAGAAGTCAAGAGCGCTCGACATCTCTCGAAGGTCCGTTCGAATGATTTTGGTAGATATTTCGAGTATAAAACGCGTTCTTACTTGCCTCGTAGAGTACCGTAAACAGCATTATAACTGCCGTTGAGATATCAGTATTTGAGTTTGACGTCCAAAGAAGTCATCGGAATATTCATCGGAATTAAAGAAAAACGAGCCGAAACCAACAAAAAAACGACAAAGCCGCTCGAAAATCAAGGTGGTGCTCATTGCTTTTTAGATATTTGTGGTTTGGTGCATCACGAGTTTGCTCCGAAAGATCAATAAAGAGTATATGGCCGTATTGAGACGTTTGCGAGAGAACATTCGTCGAAAAGAGCCAGAATTTCGGGAGAATTGGGAGATTGTGGCCGAATTTAAACGCAATGAATACCATCTATAAACCACCTGCTGCTCCAGGGAACCCCTTTTTAGGCGATCGAAGATAGGGATCAGGAAAGCAATATCCCTGAATTTCATTTATACATACAAATATCTCAAACATTGACCGGTATTTACGGTAAAAAGTCGACTATATGTATATGGTCCAAATATTCGGTCCATAAGAGGCTTAAGCAGTGTTTGTTGGATTTGGACAATTTATGGTCACAAGGTCGCACCCTTCAAAGGCATTATTACTGTTTTATCCCGTTATATTAATTGCTTCTTGATTTTTCTACTGGAAAGTGAAAGAATCTTCTTCTTCTTAATTGGCGTAGACACCGCTTACGCGATTATAGCCGAGTTAACAACCGCGCGCCAGTCGTTTCTTTTTTTCGCTACGTGGCGCCAATTGGATATTCCAAGCGAAGCCAGGTCCTTCTCCACTTGGTCCTTCCAACGGAGTGGAGGTCTTCCTCTTCCTCTGCTTCCCCCGGCGGGTACTGCGTCGAATACTTTCAGAGCTGGAGTGTTTTCATCCATCCGGACAACATGACCTAGCCAGCGTAGCCGCTGTCTTTTAATTCGCTGAACTATGTCAATGTCGTCGTATATCTCGTACAGCTCATCGTTCCATCGAATGCGATATTCGCCGTGGCCAACGCGCAAAGGACCATAAATCTTTCGCAGAATTTTTCTCTCGAAAACTCGCAACGTCGACTCATCCGCTGTTGACATCGTCCAAGCCTCTGCACCATATAGCAGGACGGGAATTATGAGAGACTTATAGAGTTTGGTTTTTGTCTGTCGAGAGAGGACTTTGCTTCTCAATTGCCTACTCAGTCCGAAGTAGCACCTGTTGGCAAGAGTTATCCTGCGTTGGATTTCTAGGCTGACATTGTTGGTGGTGTTTACGCTGGTTCCAAGATAGACGAAATTATCTACAACTTCAAAGTTATGACTGTCAACAGTGACGTGAGTGCCAAGTCGCGAGTGCGACGACTGTTTGTTTGATGACAGGAGATATTTCGTCTTGCCCTCGTTCACTGCCAGACCCATTCGTTTTGCTTCCTTGTCCAGCCTGGAGAAAGCAGAACTAACGGCGCGGGTGTTGAGGCCGATGATATCAATATCATCGGCATACGCCAGCAGCTGTACACTCTTATAGAAGATTGTACCTGCTCGATTAAGTTCTGCAGCTCGAACTATTTTCTCCAGCAGCAGATTGAAAAAGTCGCACGATAGGGAGTCGCCTTGTCTGAAACCTCGTTTGGTATCGAACGGCTCGGAGAGGTTCTTCCCGATCCTGACGGAGCTTTTGGTGCCGCTCAACGTCAGTTTACACAGCCGTATCAGTTTTGCGGGGATACCAAACTCAGACATCGCGGCATAAAGGCAGCTCCTTTTCGTGCTGTCGAAAGCAGCTTTGAAATCGACGAAGAGGTGGTGAGTGTCGATTCTCCTTTCACGGGTCTTTTCCAAGATTTGGCGCATGGTGAATATCTGGTCGGTTGTTGATTTACCAGGTCTAAAGCCACACTGATAAGGTCCAATCAGTTTGTTGACGGTGGGCTTTAATCTTTCACACAATACGCTCGATAGAACCTTATATGCGATGTTGAGGAGGCTAATCCCACGGTAGTTGGCGCAGATTGTGGGGTCTCCTTTTTTATGGATTGGGCATAGCACACTTAAATTCCAGTCGTTGGGCATGCTTTCGTCCGACCATATTTTACAAAGAAGCTGATGCATGCTCCTTATCAGTTCTTCGCCGCCGTGTTTGAATAGCTCGGCCGGCAATCCATCGGCCCCTGCCGCTTTGTTGTTCTTCAGGCGGGTGATTGCTATTCGAACTTCTTCATGGTCGGGTAATGGAACGTCTGCTCCATCGTCATCGATTGGGGAATCGGGTTCGCCTTCTCCCGGTGTTGGGCTTTCACTGCCATTCAGCAGGCTGGAGAAGTGTTCCCTCCATAATTTAAGTATGCTCTGGGCATCGGTAACTAGATCACCTTTGGGGGTTCTACAAGAGTATGCTCCGGTCTTGAAACCTTCTGTAAGCCGCCGCATCTTTTCGTAGAATTTTCGAGCATTACCCCTGTCGGCCAGCTTATCGAGCTGTTCGTACTCACGCATTTCGGCCTCTTTCTTCTTCTGTCTGCAAATGCGTCTCGCTTCCCTCTTCAACTCTCGGTATCTATCCCATCCCGCACGTGTTGTGGTCGATCGTAACGTTGCGAGGTAGGCAGCCTGTTTTCTCTCCGCTGCAACACGGCATTCCTCGTCGTTCCAGCTGTTTCGCACTTTCCGAAAACCAATGGTTTCTGTTGAAGCTGTATGTAAGGAGCTTGAAATGCCGTCCCACAGTTCCCTTATACCGAATTGTTGATGAGTGCTCTCAGAGAGCAGGAGTGCAAGCCGAGTAGAAAAACGTTCGGCTGTCTGTTGTGATTGCAGCTTCTCGACGTCGAACCTTCCTTGTGTTTGTTGGCGTGCGTTTTTTGCTGCACAGAGGCGGGTGCGAATTTTGGCTGCAACAATATAGTGGTCCGAGTCTATGTTAGGACCTCGGAGCGCACGCACATCTAAAACACTGGAGACGTGTCTTCCGTCTATCACAACATGATCGATCTGGTTGGTGGTTTTTCGATCCGGAGACAGCCAAGTAGCTTGATGTATCTTCTTATGCTGGAATCTAGTACTACAGATAACCATATTTCGGGCCCCGGCGAAGTCGATCAGCCTCAACCCATTTGGGGATGTTTCGTCGTGGAGGCTGAATTTACCGACCGTAGTGCCAAAGATACCTTCTTTGCCCACCCTGGCGTTAAAGTCGCCAAGCACGATTTTGACATCGTGGCGGGGGCATCTCTCATAAGTGCGCTCCAAGCACTCATAAAAGGCATCTTTGGTCACATCGTCCTTCTCTTCCGTCGGGACGTGGGCGCAAATCAGCGATATGTTGAAGAACCTCGCTTTGATGCGGATTGTGGCTAGACGTTCATTCACCGCAGTGAATGATAGTACTCGGCGACGGAGTCTCTCTCCCACCACGAATCCAACACCAAACTTGCGCTCCTTTATATGGCCACTGTAGTAAATGTCACAAGGACCTACTTGTCTCTGTCCTTGTCCCGTCCATCGCATTTCTTGGACGGCGGTGATGTCAGCCTTTATTTTCACGAGGACATCAACCAGCTGGGCAGCGGCACCTTCCCAATTAAGGGACCGGACATTCCAGGTGCATGCCCTCAATTCGTAGTCCTTATTTCGTTTGCCATGGTCGTCATCAAAAGGGGGGTCACTCATCCGAGGCTTGTTGTTCCTTTTCATTGGGGGTGTTTTTTTACGTGGCGGGTCCCAAACCCAGCGCACAACCCTATGCAGGGGATGTTTCGCCTTCTCACGTTAGCTCGCCTTCAAACGGATGTTCTTAGGCTACCCAGAGGATACTTGGTCAAAGACCGGAAGTCGTGAGCTGCTTGAGTCATATGCAAAAGAATCGTTTCTGGCCACTCCCAAGTGAATGGCGATCAGAGAACTTTCCTCACTTGCGTGAACTTCTACACATGACTCCATCCTCCAAGTGAAAGAATCAATGGAGTTTAAAATTGAGCTATACGCGAAGTAGGTGTGGTTATGGTCCTATTGCTACATAGGAATTTTAGAAGAATGTTACGTACCAAATTTGATTGCAATAGAGCTTACTTTTTAACCAAGTTACTGCCCGCACGGGCAGACAGATATTCACCCGGATTGTAAATTCACATTAACGATTTCAGGCGCATAAATCTTTTCATTAGTACATTAGATTTTAAAATATTATATAATATAACATATAATTTTCAACTACAATTATTAACTTATAACAAATATTTTATATCTTCATGACAGTGAAACGACCTCGAGCAGGAGATCCCTTTGACACATTTCCAAAAAATTTTTGGCAAGAATTCTCCTCCCCATTTACGGACACACCCGAAGATGAGGAGGCTGAAATAACGGAAACCACAACTCACGAACCGTTTCCTTTCTTTGCTGATCCATATACAACTGTAAACGTCAGTACGCAATTAAGTTCGAATGTACATCTACATTGTAGAGTCAACGACTTACAAGGAAAAACGGTAAATTAATATTATAAAATAATTGATTACATTGCCAAGAATTACGTTTTTTCAATTCATTAAATTTTAATTAAATTTCAAGGACAAACATCCATAAAAGGGTAATTTTGCAGTATACCCGGATATACCCAATATAAATAAAATAAATATATGTTTTGTACCTAGGTCTAACTTTCAAAATACATGCTCATAAATTTCAGAGACTATGTATAACAATTGCTTTCTATGAAATATACGAGTATTATTGATAAAACTCGTCTTTGAATTCTATCACTGGATTTTTAATTAAAAATTACTTGCCTTATTTTTTAATTCAAACGCGTTATTACTCCCTATTCGAGTTTACAACTCATTCACACTTTACTTGGCTACACTCTCAATTTTGCTACTCCGGCAACCCTCAGATGGTTACTAACACATCGAACATTCTACTCTTGATTTCTGTAAATCGTGTTTGCCACACTTTCCTCCACCTAAGTCTGATCGTCCGATTAGACATACCATATTTCTTGAATTAAACGCTGCCAGCAGTTTCAGATGAACTACTTCACTTTATTCCTAAGTTCTCTACTGGTTTGTATCCTGATCGTTGAGTCGTTTAAATTTGGGGTAAGGTTTGCACACAAAAAAAATTTAATATCTTATTAAAAGTATTGACAGATAGTTTTTCGGAATTTCAACTTTTCATGTTTTAATGCAGTTTCCGTATACCCAGTATCTATGATAATATAAGTATATATGGGAGGGTCAAAAGAATTTTTTTTTTCGCTTGATACTCAGAAAAATATGTTCTTACACACCTCCAAAAAACCTGCTCTAAGTAACAGAAAGTTCCTCATATTATCGTATAGAAAGATTCATGTCTCACTTCAAACTACTTCAAAAGTATTTCCTTTTATAGATTTTGTAAGAGATTTTTTTCAACCGTTTAAAAGATATTAACGGTTGAAGTTTGACTAAATTTTCGTTTTTCTTTCGAATTTATAACTCAATGAACAAAAATTATTTTAAATTGCAAAACTCACGAGATATGCGCAATTACAACTTGATTGTGCTTTAGTGCAAGTAGCTACAATAAACTGATTTATCGATGCGATATGGCCTCGTTTTTGGCAAGTAAAATGTTTTATTAGAAAACAGTTTATAAAATAAATGATATTGAGAAATCGGGAAATCGGGAAATCGAGCGTAACAGAATAAAAATATGTGTAATACATAAACACAGATTTTTTCGGACGAATTCCATCATGCCAGGTTGTTCAATAAGTTTTGTCGTTTGATAAAAAAAAAACAAATTTTATGATTCATAATACGCTTTATTATTCAGTATAATCTCCCTGAACATTAATACACCTCCTCTAACGGGCCAAATCTGGTGAATACGGTGGATGCTCAAACAATTCGAACTTTAATTCATGTATTTTAACCATTGTAAAAATGCTCTTGTGACACGGTGCATTGTCTTGATGAAAAAGGTTTTTTTTCTTCTACAAACCAAGTCTTTTTCATGGATTTTTTTCCTTCAACTGGTCCAAAAGGTTGCAATAATATTCAAAATTAATTTTTTAACCTACATTGGAATGTGTTTTTGTTCCATTGTTAGCTAATGCACACAGCTTTCTAAAACCCAAAATTTCACTTCAAATATGGCTCACACTGTGTAATGAGATGTGTAGAGCCTCTACTAAATCTCTCTCAGTCAATCGACGATCTTCCAAAACCATATCCTGTATTTTGGCTATGATTTCTGGCGTTGATGCATTTTTTGACGTCTTTCAAGTGGATCGTCTTCTTGTACGACCACGTTTAAATTCAACTACCCATCTTTCTACTGTTCAAATTGTAGGTGAACAATCATTATACACTTTTAACATTCGTTCGTGAATTTCTTTTGGTGTCACACTTTCCAAAAATAAGAATCCCTTAAAAACTTTCAAAATAGGCTCCTTCTGCGTTGATATAGCGCTGCCAGTACGATTTCCAAGCATTGAAGGCGCCACGGAAGGCATTCTCCGGAGTAGTCTTGAGAGCCAATCTGTCATCTCAAAATGCTTGTCTTTCATCAGCCTTTTCAGGCAAGAAAACAAAAAAGTCTGGGCGGGCCACATCTGGGCTGTACGGCGGCTGCGGAAGTGTTGGGATATCGGCCATGGTTAGATAGCTGTTCACAAGAAAGGCGGTAACTTTCAATCGTCTCTTGAGGACTTCCACGTAAGACTTGGCGTTGACGGTTTGTCCAGGAAAAACAAATTCATGGTGGACGATGCCTGATGTCAAAAAGACAATGAGCATCGTTTTCACTTTAGATTTGCTCATTCATCAGCGACCTCTTCCCGACTCTCCAAAAACACCTAGTGTAACCGAAACAAACCACTTCTTGCTAAAACTACATCTGGGTAAGCCTGTTTGATATTCTTACATACACAGTACTTACTAGATTACTTACCAAAAATCGCTTACTACTTTCTAATACTGGCTAGATAAAAATTCATGTAAGAATTGAATAACAGGCGAGGCACCGCCCTTGATCAATATTAGCGATATTCTTATTGAAAAACCCTATACCTTATGGTGTTGGCGATATTGGAAATTGTACCGAAAGCGTTCAACTTTATTGTTCAACGAAATCGCGTATGGATTACAATAAAAGCGAGAATTATACTAAATTATGTATTCTTAATCGATTGTATCTATTTTAGCCAATACCACATGCTATTAGAATGCCAAATTCTAGGTTTCATTAAGGTATCTCACATACCATCACTAATCTATATAGAGTAAAGGCAGCCGGATTATCAATAAAGGATTCAACTATACGTATAACCCACACATTGACCGATACTTTTAAAAAGTCAACTATAGGCTCTGGGATCCTTTTATTCGGTACATAAAAGCTTGAATACCTTCGGTTCGATTTTGAAAATTTTTAGTCATTAGAAGACAATTCAAAGGCGTAATTCATGCAAAGTTTTATTCCGTTATATTAATTAGTGCTTTACCTGTTTATGAGGTACATATATTATATGAACTTATCAAAAGGCGGGAACACTGCCACTAAATAATGTTTTCAACCATGGACGCCTCTCTCTAATACAACTTATTGTACCACATAACAGTATTGTAACTTATTGTGGAGCTTAGTTATGGTCCGGTTCCGCCCATCTTCAATTCATTTTCTGAAAAGTTCAGAGCTGTTCAAATCTTTAACTCTTTGAGCGATAAATATTTCAGAAATTTTTTTTCGTTGCAATCAAATTTCTTTAATTAAATATTAGGTTGTCAAAAAAGTTTTGCGGTATTTTCGCTAGTTGGCGCTGAAAGCGCGTAGTTCTAGTTTTATTCGCCGCATCGGGTCATGCTATACCTTTTTGGAAAGCTCATTTCACGCGCTAACACGTGTTTGATTGATTGTCGTTTCTTTTAAGTCGTTCGTGAGTTAAAGAGAAAATACGGCATATTTTACAGTACTACTACGATAAAGTGCAGTTTATGGATCCGATACAGTTTCCATTTCCACCGCACAACGATGGTTTCAACAAATTTGTGCAGTTTATGGACCCGATACAGTTTCCATTTCCACCGCACAACGATGGTTTCAACGTTTTCGTTCTGGTGTAGAGGTGGTCGAAGATGCGCCACGCTCCGGAAGGCCTGTCGTCGAAAATTGCGATAAAATTGCTGAATTGGTCGAAAGAGACCGGCAGCCGTAGCATCGGTCAAGAGCTGGACATGAGTCATCAAAAATTCATTTCAATTTCAATAAAAAAAAATTCAATAAAAATACCGCAAGGCTTTTTTGACAACCCAATATAACGTAGAAATTAAAAAACAAAACAAAAAATTTTTGAGAAGATAACAGCTTTAATTTATAAAATTAGTGTGGTTCAAATTATAGACCACCGCCGCTGCTGCCAACTTTATGATACTCTTGAAAGCATGTCTTCGATAGACACAGTAGAATATTGCATGTTCCTCATATCCATAGTTACGTCTGTTTCTGTAAGGAACCCTTCTATTATTTCAAGCCGAAATTCTTAATGCTTTAAGGTAATGCTTTAAGGAGGGTTGTTCCGTTAAATTATACAAAATATATGAATTGCCTATGCAAATATCCAAAAAGTAGAAAAAAATACTCCAATCGGGTGGCTTTATACATATGTATTTTCGACATCCAAATTACTGTCTTATAAAGCTGCTTGATTAAATAAATTGGACAATGGTATGTCCTTGTCGGAATCAAATGCATGGAATGAGCAGAATAATCGATATCGTCCTCAATTGATTCTAAGTCGGAGGAAGTCAATAATTCAAATTCGTCGAAAAATACCCTGATATTTTGATCACTCAGGTCTTTTCGTCAGTTTTCCATATTATCTGTTCACAAAATAAATAAAATATTTTTTAGTAAAAAACTCGCGGTGGTTTAAAATTAGTGCCACTACAAAAATTACTCCTCATAAGCGAAGCACTTCCACATAATTTTTAAAATGAATAAATACTTACCCTAACAGTATTCTCCAAAGCAAAAAAAAAATAAATTTTCACCAATCTATTATTAGAAAAATATTTTCTGCAGTTTTTCACACCATATTTCATTTACATGCACACCTTTCAGAAGAATGACGTGAAATTAATTACAAAACGGGTAAAAACAGAGACAATTTGACATGATGGTGCCATTAATCCGTAATAATATTTGGTATACATTTTAACCTGTGAGGCCCTTGGAATAAATGAATATGTTTGTGGTACAAAAAATTTACCACCTGCGCGGTAAATAGGGTGTATTCTTTAATCTCCAGGGATTTTTCAATCTCTGCCACCACCAAACTTAGTGCTGTTTCTGTGCATTTTCCTTTAGTATACAATGCTGCGAAACGGCCAGTTTTTCTGGGTTTAATTTGTCTTCCCAACGGTTTTAAAAGACTTTTCCCTGCCCTTGGTACATATATATCTTTAATTTTCCTCCATAACAAAGGAATACAGAATATTATGTAGTTTTGGGACTGGTGTAATGAGCGGGGAATCAACCATCTGGTCCCGGTGATTGGAAGGGCTTGAAACTTCTTATTGCCCAATATACATTGCTTTCTGACACTTTATATGCAGGGATGGAATCTGTCTCCACTCCCCTGTCTTATGTATACTCAACCGCATAGTGCCCACTAAATAATTAAAGATACACTTACTTCTACCATTAACGTCTGCACTACCCCAAGTTGTGTGATATGCGTTTGAGTCACAACCACCTATTATAATGCATCATCTGTAAGTTGGTAGTACTGGATGCCTCGCTATCCCGTACCAACTCTTTTACTGGTTGGGATGGTACTTTCTTCTCATCGTATGGCATATAGCTAGACATAATCCGGAACCTATGTACATGTGCCCGTCTCCCGGCTTATCGCTACTGTGTCTTAACGTTCTGACGATGTAACATAAAAACGTTCAAGTTTTTCTTTGCCAATATACAAGCCCTAACCATACCTTCGTTCGGTGTCGTCATTTCGCAAATACGCGGCCCATTAACCCACGGCTCCGGTATGACGAAAAAATCAAGCTATTACTGTTATATTACTACGCGGTTAATTAGGGCTTCTGAACCTAATTTGCTGTGATTGAGATTAAATTGTAGAAGATAAGATACTAATTGTTTGGCTATAGTGGCACTGCTAAAGCTGACTCAACTTGCTGCAAAAAGTCCGTTTCGTAGTTTTTTTTACGTTATGAAAATGGGTAAATTCAGGTAAGAAAAACACACACTATCTATATAAAGGTTATGTCGATAGCTACTTAAAGTGCGATAACTGAATAAATGAGTCACAACCAAGCACGATCGGGATAGACACAAATTTGACAATGGGCGTAATACCACCCACCTTTAGGTGAAATCCTACATCTTCTTAACAACTTGACCAATTTCAACCAAATTTAGTGGATGACAACCACGCATGAAGTTATCAGAATAAAACTTTGCACAAGGTATTTCATCGTGCGCCCAAAAATGTCATAGATTAGGATTTTTATGTTAACAACATATAATATTCCAGCTTTGACCTTTGCTAATCGCGAGATTATAAAATGTTAGTCCGAACTTAGTCCTTCCTTAGGTGCTAGAACTGTTTTTAGAACTGAGGGAATGGAAAGAAGGAATAATTAATTTTTACGCGAGCTGATATCAGTCAACCCATCCTGTTGATTTTCGTATATACACTATATTTTGTTATTGTAATTATAAAAGAGCCTTTGAATAAATAAATTGAGTTTCTGTTTTTTGATAATCTTTAACCTTAAAACACAAAGATAATCGCTTAAAGTAAGTATTGAGCTGAAGAAATATTGTTTACTATAAAGGTATCGTGGATGCGGCGCAAAGGTGATGAGTTGGCCCTGATCACCTTCGGTCTTCACACGTACAGTGGTGACGCAAGGTATTCCTTGGAGTTCGAAGAGCCAAATGACTGGAAGCTTTCAATACAATATGCAAATGAACATGACGAAGGACCGTACGAGTGTCAAGTCTCTTCACATCCGCCTTTAGTATTGTTAGTATATTTAACTGTAATTGGTAAGTTGTAAAGAATTATGCAAATTCACATAATCGCATTTTTGCATTTTAGCACATTTATTATATTCTCTATTATTGTCAGGGGTATTTTGACATTACTGTAACTTATAACACAATGATTTTTTGACACAAAAAGCTATTATTTGGCACGTATTGCGATTACCTACAAACTACAGATCGTCCAACGTGATCAGTTCTGTTCAAGTGACAAGGATACTTCTATAAATGTTAAATAATACGAAAAACTCTCATTTTTATACCCTTGCAACCGGTTGTGTTTATGACCTAAAACTAAACGAGATAGATATAGGGTACATTTTTTTCTGTAAGTAAATTTCACGTCAAAATATTCATTAGTATTTGAGATACGCGTCATTTGTGAGACTATAAAAGTGAATTCTTCGATTTTACTATGTCTGAATTTATTGAACAAAGAAGTGCGATAATGCACCATCTCATGCTGCATTGGTTATTCGTGATAATTTCGCCACATTTTCAACTAATATCGTGTCGCAACCACCGCATTCGCTTGATTTATATTCAGCAAATTCTCTTGACCACTCCGAGGACACCGTTTTGACTCAATTGAGGATATAAAAGCTGTATCGAAGAGGGCTGGCCATCAATCAAATTTTCCAGGTGTTATTCACCTTTAAGTTTGATCACAGTAATATATATAAATGATCAGGATAAAGGCAAAAGTTGAAATCCAGTTGACTGTCTGTCTGTCCGTCCGTTTGTCCGTGCAAGCTGAGTAAAATTTGAGATATCTCGATGGAGCTTGGTATGTAAGTTTCTTAATACAAAAAAAAAATCGAGTTCGTAGATGGGCGTAATCAAACCACTGCCACGCCCACCATTAACCGAAAGCTGTAATTTGGTACAGAGGATCCAGTAGTAAGAGGCACCTGTGGGCAAAATTTTTGCAATTTTGCTGAGTACAAATTTTATAAGAACTTCTACCGACAGTGTGAAAATAGATGAAATCGGAGGATAACCCCGCTCACTTCCCATATAACGGTACTATTAAAAACTACTAAAAGCACGATATGTCAATAACTAAATACACCAGTGGCAATACATTTTACCACCGCGATGGTATTAGAGCGCGTTATGGGAGCTGGTGTGACACAACCAAAATTTAATACGTGGCATTCTTCTTACGTTCTTATGCCACACTGTGAAAACGGCCGAAATCGGATAACAACCACGCCTATGTCCCATACAGCGCAATTTTAAATTCCTCTTGACTCGTTCAGTTTCCAGTACACAAATTAAGAAGCAATTAATATAATGGGATAAAACTTTACACGAATAATGTGTTTAGTGTGTGCCACCTTATGATCACAAATTGTTTAAATCCAATAAAAACTGTTCAATCCTCTAGGTACCAAATATTTAGACCCCGGTACCTATAGTTGACTTTTGATCGAAAATTTCGGTCAATGTGTGTTAAGGGATAACCATTCTCTTGTAATGGTATGTCTGTATATCAAAAATGTGTTGAATCGGGTCAATATTTCCCTAATATAAAGATTTTCGAACTTCCAGGTGACTTTATGTCGCATATATCGGTCAATATGTGAGTTATCTCAATGAAAATGAAAGATCATATTTTACTCATAATAGTGTATCCCTGTGCCGAAAAAATATAACATTGGACGAAAACTTGACCTAGACCTCATATAACTAACAAGGGATTTTGGAACATCCGATTGACTTTACTCTACTCGTATATACATATGTACATACATATTTTGGTAATTATATTCGAGGTACCTCAATGAAACCCAGGGAATTTTTTTTTTTTAGTATGTGGCATGATAATAGTATAGATAAATTCGGGTCGGTACTACCCCAACTACCATTTACTACACATATACTACATACTTATGTATAGCGACTTTCGATTTATATATAGTATATATACGCGAACTTGTCCCTCAAGTTTTTAGACATCCGGTAAAATTTTGCTCCTCAAGAAACTGCTCATTTGTCGGAACCGGAGGTATCGGACTACTATAGGATATAACTGCCTTACATACTGATCGATCACACTCAAGTCCCAGTATGTAAAACTTTCTGATTTGTCAAGCTACCTTCACGAAATTTGGCGTAAATTATTACCGAAGCCAACTCTGCAATCTGCAAATTGGTGTGATAGGACCACAACAGGATAGCACCTTATATAGGATATAAGGACTCAAGTCTTTGTATAGAACACATTTTTTATTTTTTAAGGTATTTTCTCTGAATTTTGCACAGATTATTGTTCAAGGCAACGCTATAACCTTAGCATAATTTTTTAAGGTCTTGCAATTATAGAATGCAACTGTCATTCAAAGTGATCAATCATAATCGACATATTGATTTTTTATATCCTTTTATTTTGTAAAAGAGGGGTATTATAGATATCAATTTTAAATATTTGCCTGATACTTACACTTACACTTACTAATTAGTAAGTCAATCAGCATAATCTTTTGTATACGCCTGTATCAATCTTTGGGTTTTATACTTCTATTATGCACTTTACATACAAATTTTAACACTTCCCGATATTTTTTTCTAGATACTTATTTTGTACTAATTATTGCAAAAATATCTTTAACTCAATATTTAACTTTTTGTTCAATTCTTTTTATTGACACAATAAAAAAAGTTTGCATACTAACAAATAATCAATGTTAACATAAGTATCTCCACGTAGATTTTCTAAACGAGTGAAAGGAAATTAAGAAATCAGATTTTATCACAATTGCTGGAAACAAATATCATTTCGTGTACTATTCTCATTCTGTATTGGCAGCCCACGGCCGCACGTAAAAAAAATAGTACTGATCACTTCAAAACCGGGATGTTCTCAGTTCTTTAACCAAGAACTTCTTTCTACAGTGGTAGCCTCCAGCAACGATGATGAAAGATGCCCTGAAAGATTTTTCGTTACCCATCACAAGATTATGGATAATAAATTTTAATATATTCTTTTCATTCTACACTCTTGCAACATGTTGCTCGAGATGAAAAAGGTTTTGTTCATCTAACGGTTGTTTATATGATCTACGAGGTGTGTTCAAAAAGTATCGCGAATTTTGTATTTTTTTCAAAAATTATTTATTTATTCATGAATATCTATTTTGTCCCCTTCAAAGTAATCAAGTAATCCCACAAGATATTATACACTTGTGCCAACGGTTTTTCCAATCATCGAAGCACTTCATAAAATCATTTTTTTATCTTCTTCAGCTCCTCCTTCGATGCCGTCTTTATCTCGTCAAGAGAAGCGTAACGTCGTCCTTTCATGGGCCTCTTCAGTTTAGGGAACAAGAAAAAGTCACAGGGGGCCAGATCTGGGGAATACTGTGGCTGCGGCATCATTAGTGTGTTGTTTTTGGCCAAAAAGTCGCGCACAAGCAACGATGTGTGAGCAGGGGCGTTATCGTGGTGCAATTTTTTTGATAGGTAAAAATCGAAGACGATCCAAAACACGTGCAAGCAAAGCAGCTGTCAACAATTAAATGAACATTCAAAATGGCCGAGCTAGTCGGCATAAGTGAGAGACATGAGTACCAACATAACGCCACAAAAAATTCAAAATTCGAATATACGTAACCCGCGATAATTCAAAATTCGCGGTACTTTTTGAACACACCTCGTATGTGTTAGATATAGAGTATATGAAGAGACGAGTTGAAATCATTGTAACTGTCATTAACTGCATACGTTTAGGGAAAACGATCAGTAGTGCGGTAAGCAAACATTCTGAAAATATAAAGATATTTGAGAAGTTAATAAATTTTACTTTTGCTCTTTCTTCCACATTTTGGGAAGCAATTATCCGCTATACGACTTTCTTTAATAACCCACTATATTTCCAATAAACTGATTATTCTTTAAAAAACAACGGCACTTTTTTTCCGCAGTTAGACTTGGTAAATATCTCACAAACCACTAAAGCTAGAGCACTCTCCATATGACGGCTATTTTGAAAACTACTAAAAATGCCATACCTCACTAACTAAACACGTCAGAAGCATCAAATTTACCAGTCAAGATGATAGGAGGATTTCGAAAGATCCGGTATATAAATTGCACAATGGGAGTGGTACCGCCCATCCTATAACTCAGGAATTACTTGACCGGTTTCAACCGAATTTGATACAAACAACTTTTCGAATGTCTATATAATAGTGTGGAAAAAGCGAAAATCGGAATACAATCTCCCATGGTAATGTAAGGATATTGATACATCCCCTTGACTCTATATCGGATATACATATAGCTATTAGAAAACTTGGGTGATCGTATAATATTTGTATGTACAATATAATGAAGAGTGATCAATTTCGAGGTTCCCTACTTGCTGAAACCAAAGGTCGCCGAGATCACGAGCTCAGGCATCAAATAATCGGTTATTATGGCGCGATAACAGTCGCCATTGACGGTTACGTTCTGACCACCATTATTTTTTAAGAAATATAGACCGATGATTCCACCGGCCCACAAACCACACCAAACCGTTATTTTTTCTTTATAAAATGGCTTCTCTTGAATCTCTTCAGGTTACTCTGCGGAAATTTTGTGTGTTTACATGCCCATAGAGCCAGAAATGAGCCTGATGGCTGAACAAAATTTGACTCGAAATGTCGGATCTTCTTGGAACATTTCAAAAGCCCATAGAGCGGAACCATGTCTCTTGGGAAGGTCGAGCAGCTTCAGTTCTTGCACAAGTTGTATTTTGTATGCTTTCAATTTAAGATCTTCACTTCATGTCCAAGTCGTTCCACACGTCAGTCGGACTTACTGCGAACGGCGCCGAAGTTAAGAAATTTTTATACCTTAATGAAATTAATGGCACTAAATATGAGGATAGTAAGTCCAGACAAAAACTATTATTCTTAATATAATGGCTTTCGATTATTAGATTCAATATAGTTTATCCTATTTGGTTGAGTTTATATCACTAACATACAAGTACATATATCTCATTTGAGTTAATTAGTTTGCTTTGAACATAAATGAGTTGGATACGAAGCAAAATGTGCTGTGAAGTACTTTAATAAGACTCAAAGATTATGTTAATAATATGGTGTATTGGCAAAAATCGATATGGTAAAATCTGTTCAATACTAATCTATCTCTCATACATATACCTAATATAAGATTTTCAAACTTCCGGTTGGCTTTACACCGTATATATCGGTCAATATGTAAGATATCTTAACAAAATGAACTGAACGTATAGTATTACACATAACAGTATTGTTTACGATCGGAAAGAAATAGTATTATACTACGAATTACAATATACTACATATGTATAATGATTTTCGTTATTCGTTACAATCAGTGTGTAAGTACTTTATTTATAATCTTGTTTAAGAATATGTTTACGAGAGTCAAAGGTTAATGCAGCTAAAGCCTTTATCTGCCCCAATAAATCTTATATACTGACTTTTAACTTGTCAGCTGAATTTAAACCGTTTAGGCTGGAAAAGTTTATGAAATTTTAATGAAATTAAGTGGAAAAGTTTTCCTAAAAACTCACTGGCTTAGCGCTGAATATTTAAGGAGTTGGTTTAGACTTTGGTTTTAACCTCATATATCTGACAAAATGCATTCCGATCCTCTGGCATAGTCACAACACAAAGTACATGGGAAAAGTCACCATATCCCGCAGAAGGAAATTATATTTACAGAAATGAAAGATAAACAATATGACTTTACATGCATATACATACGTACATACCATATGTATAAATTTATATCATATATAAATTATTCTCAAAAAAGTTGTTTCATTTGATGACTCAATCTATTTACACACAATACTTTCGATCCTAAAGAAATAAGCTCCAAACATTTCTATCACTTGGCAGTTCCTCACGTGGAAATACTCGATGAACGAGATTCAGCCACTCCTGAGAAGTATTATAAAGCTGGAAGTACCATTGAACTAAAATGTGTAATTTCGAAAATACCGCAGCCGTCATCTTACATCACTTGGCAGCATGGTAAGCGAATGCTGAACTATGACACCAGTCGGGGAGGAATCAGGTAATCGATAAAATTATCTAATCAAACTTACCCCCTAACTTATATTTTACTGTACCATAGCGTCAAGACTGACATGCTTCCTGGAAGAGCATTGAGCCGTCTTTATATTGCCAACGCAAATCGACAGGACACTGGAAATTATACTTGCATGCTTGGCAACGATATTTCAGGAACCGTCATGGTTCACGTCCTAAATGGTATATGAGTAACCCGCTTTTTTTATTTATAAAAACATAAATTGTATTATTTGCATCCCAGGCGAAGAGCCAGCCGCAATGCAACATGCATCAGGAGCTAAGTTGTGCTCTCCGATTTCGATTGTGATAGTTACAATGATGGCATCAAAGATTTGTCTACGATGACAACACTAATACGAACTATTTGACACTAACACCAACACCACTTGTCCAAATCTGCATTTTTCATGTCCGCATAATAAAGGGTTGTTTTAGAATATAAATAAAATTAGGTGCATATTACAAATAAATGAATAGGATATGAACCCAACAATTTTTACAATACACAATAGAATAAAAATGTATATATAAATGTTCATAAATTATTGAAAAGAGTAAAGATGTATGTTAAGACTTTAACTTTTTCATGCATACTTAAACTCACTGTATTATAATTGAATTTTTTTCATTTTTATACAAATATTTAAATACATAGAAATTTATATTTATAACAATTTGCAATGATCAAAAATGTCTGGAGATTAACACATTTTCGGAAACGTCGATCCTTAGTGAAACTAATGTACCAAGAATATTGCGAACTGAAAAGTCTTTCAAAATTTTGTTAAACGAAACCATAAATTAGGTTCTAAGAAAATGATAAACTTCCAAATGCAAATTATTATTAACGGTTATTCATATTTGGTATCTGTTAAAGGTCCTAACCTGGACATTTGTCAACTAAATATTCACATATTATCTTAAACCAAGTCCGCGAAACAGCTTTCAGTGAGAATGAAGGCAAAGAAGTCATGAATTGTTCAGTTTCTATATTGTTAAAAATAATAATAAGAAATTTCCAAAGCTTTTTAAGTCTTTCTTAAATTTGTCGTGGCATTTCAAAACTAATTTTGATATTCACTATGATCGGAACACAGTGATATTTAAGCTTCGAATTTTGTGTATGTAAAATTTACATAAATTTAACACTTGTTTAAAATCTATAATTTCAGAACTTAAAACTATTAAATTGTTATCAACATCATCTACGATACAGTGTTGATATTACTTATATGTATGATTTGAAATAAAAACAAGTGGATTATTTTAGAACCAAGAACAATTTACACAATTCAAGGCGAAGAAAACCTTTTATAAATATTAATTAGCTTACAAGTAAATACAAAACATTCTATTTAGAATTGTAAAACGATCATCTAAGACGACGTCAAATGCGAGAATTTGTTAATAATATCAGAGAAAGTTATGCTTAAATACATTATATAAATACAAAAGTATCTCTGAGGCTAAAAAACGTGAAGGAGCCAAATTTTAAAAAAATTAAGAAAAAATCGAGTGAGATAATGAAACAATACTTATAGAGAAATAAAGAAAGCATACAATTAACTGGAAATCAAAATAAAAATAAGTAACATACATATGTACTCGTATTTATTTAAGCAAGATTGTTACATTTTTTTACTCATACTACATCCATAAATGTGTCGTTAACGAAAATCAATCAAATTTACATACAAACGTAAATACATACATATAATACATACAAGTAGATATGTGTAAACATATGTATATCAATAGCAAATCTTGCGAAACATTTCCGCGACTGCTACTTTAAATTACTTACTAAAAAGAATTGTATTTTTTTTTTTCAAAATAGATTCAAATTTCGACATTTCTAATTCAACACAATTTTTTGCTTCATAGTTACCATATTCTGCCCCTTCCAATAGAAAAAGGATTAATAATTTAACGCACACCTCTTTATACTATCTGAATGATGTTGGAGTAAATTTTTAATTAAAGTGATTAGTAAAGATAACTTTTGGCAATGGCTTTATTTTGTTAATACATCCAGTGCATTTAAATCTTTTGAATAAAAGTGAGGTGAAGATAATTCAAATAATTCTAATTTTGTTTATAAGTAATTTTTAATAAATTTACAAAACTGCACTGAATATTTTTTATTACTATAATTACTGGAGCTAGTACATATGAATAACATATGTGTATTTCATATTTACCATATATTACATATATGTATTTTACATGATTTTTAATCTGGGTATTGTTTTAATGAATTTGTATCGGACCCTTGAGAAGCAATAAAATTATTTAAAGTCAAACTAATTAGTTTCTTATGAGCGGAAATGAGTTTTATCGAAAATAAATCATAATTGTTAGCAAAAACTTAAATCTTAGATGCTGCTCATACCTAAGTTGTTACTTTAATATATTCCGCGGATTGTATTTCTCCACCACAGAAAGCAGACACGATTTAAGAAAGAGTTTGTTTATTTTCGACATTTTGCTATTTTATGGGAAAAACTGAAATTTCAGAGACGTCAGCAAAAAAGATCGTCTTGTGAAATAACGGATAATTAACTTTTCTAAGTGTCCATTCAGCATTGAATAAATACCATATTAAACATAAGTTTTTGGAAATAGCTCGCTAAATTTATTTCAATCATTTAGTTACATTACAAAGAGGAAACTTATATTCATTTAAAAATCAAAGTCAGTGTGAAATTTGGAATCTATTTTTTTGTTTTTGGTTTTTTTTCATAATTTTTTAGTATAGTTAATTATTGGATAGCCGCTCAGTGTAGTCAGTATCCCAATCAGTTAGTCTTTAAACGCAATTTTATCGAAACAAAATTTTTCGAATTTGCTGCAAAGATAACTCAGAGACAACTGGTCCGATCATCATAACTTTTTTATTGTTGGAGATTTATAAAACAGCTGTTTTGGACATTAAAAATATAGTACATAGTTTAATATTTTTTTTAAGAAAACATTGTAATGCCGTATTTTGTTTTACAAGTCTTCTTGTTTAAAATGTTTTCCCTTTAAGGTAAATAAAGGACGAGTTTTTGATTTGGGAAGTCGATTGAGGGGTGAATTCAGATGTATTGGTTTTAATCCATAGGTTTATTTAAATTTTTGCTTGTTTTTCTCTTTGTTGTAGCTAAATCAGCTGTAATAATGTAATAGATTTCAAAAGTGGGCATTAAATCAGAGATTAACCGTGCGATTCTGTACTGTGATACAGTCACAAGTCTCTAAAATTGAGATTTTAAATTAGAAACATCTTTTGTAACTTGAGACGATTTTACAATTCTGTAAGTGACAGTCACAAAATCTATTGCATTTCATTATGCAGAGATATTTTTACACTTGAATGAAAATAAATATGTCGATAACAAAGATAAAATTTTCTATAACATAGTCAAAAAACATAATTACCAATAAAAATAAAAATATATGTTGACTTTGCTTGATAATATTTACGAAATTTATGTAAAATTTATTTATTTTTAACCTTTTCGTGTTTGAGTTGCTCACAAAATATAAAAAAACGATAATCGATTATTACCTATGATGAGTTCAGTATATTCAAAATGGCAAACAAGAGTTCTTTTTAATTTTGTGACCTGCTAACTATCAGGTCACAAATTTGAGACAATATTTTGACACTAACGCTAGAGACTGTTTAGTGAATAGTAACTAGTCACAAATTGAGACTTTACCTCAGAATGTCTCAAATAGTGACCAGAGACTGCTTACAGAATCGCGTATAAGTGTCGGTCGGAACGTGTATAAGTAGTTGCTTAAGTACATATATAACTGAAGCATATACACACCAGTAAGAGGTAAGAGTGTCCGTTCTAAATTGGGTGCATCGTAACCTTAAACATTGCTGTAATCAGAGGATACCGCCTTGTTACTATTCAAATTATTCAATTTATAGGAACGAAGACGATACTTAAATTCTTGTTAGTCAGGATGGTTGTAAAACTGTCTTTCTTTTTCTTATGATTCGAAATTGAATTTTAATTTAAAAAATAATTAACTCTTACAATTTCATTGCACATTAATATAGACACACATAGAATACAAGTAGTATGTATTTGAACCCTACTGAATTTGAATAGAATGTCTTCTTCGAAATCATATACTTTAAAATGATTGAATAAAATTCTTGAATTTTCGCTAAACAATACATTGCAATAGATAACCCAAAGCTTTTTTAAATTTTCAATTTTTGAAACTCTCAATAAATGTATATAACATAAATATTGTATATAAGTTCAGGTATGTGTTCGTAAAAGTACACCTAGAGGAAAACATATTGGTAGTTGATTACAGTCGTATATCTCCAGTGCTATCAATCACATTGTGTCATAGCACATAGCGTTCGAAAGATGAGATTTTAAACCTTATTTAATACGGTGACGATGCTGTATCAGTTCGTAGCACAACAATGTTTCGCTCGCTTGCGTTCTGGAAATTTAAATTACGATTTACACTGATGAAAGTTTTACACTGATGGAATATTGCCTCTAGCGGAAAAATGGCAAAAAGTGGTCGACCAAAATAGTACATATTTCTTTATTTATTTATTAGTGTAAATATAAAAAACAATAAATTAAAATTTGATTAAAAATACGATAACACTTTTTCGACTATCCAATATATGTACATACATATGTATGTATTTCTGTGATATACTGAAACTAAAACATTTTCAAGAACATCTTAATATCTACCGTCTGAAGTTTGGCATAGTTATGCGAAATTTTTAATTATAATTTTTTTTTCTTAACAAATGTTTATTCAAATCACTCACACGAATTTGCTTCATATTATTGCTAAACAACCCACTGTGCACTTCATATTTATATTTTATAATATACATACATATACATATCTTTGAATACGCACCAACGATTTTTTTATAAATTATTGTATTTATAATCATGCTTGTTCTTATTGTCCAAAATGCTTTTCTTATCAAACTTCGAATCTTGTCCGAAAAATATTTGCTAATAGTAGGTTGTTTTCGAAAAAATTACTATGCATTCGAAGATTCCAGAAATGTCTATGGCAATCACGTGCGTTTTTGGTTGGTCATTGAAATAGACCAATTTTCTTTTGTCTTGCGTAAACAAGTGCAGTTTTTCTATTGAGAAAGTACTAAAAACAAACAAATAAATTGTTTTCGAGTTACATTTAACGTAATTATGGGAAAAGCTGCTAGTCTGAGCTTATTGGAACGTGAAAAAGTTGACTTTTTTCATTCCCAAGGACTATCCAATCGGAACATCGCCAAACAGATAAAACGCAGCTTCAGAACCGTTGATAGATATTTAAAAGATCCAGAGGCATATGGAAAAAGTTTAAAGAAAAAAATAAAGCCCTATCTGAACAATCAGTATGCAAAATTGTTAGAATTGCTTCAAATTCGACTAAGTCTGCAGCTAAGATTAAGGAATTAGCAAGCTTTTCAACTATTCAGCGTACAATCAGAAATGCAAAACACCTAAAGCGTTTAAAAATCAATAAAAAATCCCTCTGAATGAACCACGCAAAGAAAACCGGCGTCAAATCGCGAAAGAATACATCACGTGGACTGTTCAATCTGGCACTCGCCTTAATGATTGTTGTTCAGTAGCATTGTATAACCCTCCAAGTAACAAAATAATCAGCTGTTTTCCAGGAATCTTTCACAGCTGAGATCACCTGATCGAAATCTGCCTTTTTTAGGCACTGAGATGTAATTAAAAGGATGTAGTCGATCAACTTTTTTGTGAAAAAATATTTGTAACGGAAAACATTAATGAAAACTTTCAAGAATATTTTTGAAACAAAAGTTTATTGGATATTTATTGCTCTTCCTCACCACCTCTGAGGTTGCAATGCAGGCGCGTTACCGATCTTTTTTGGGTGTTCGGTTCCCCAGGAGGCCTATTTTCACCCTTTTTATATATACAGTTTACAATCTACTTATTATAAAAAATATAACATTCACTTATTTATATTATGTACATATTTATATATGTACATACGATAATATTATGTACATAATTATATTATTTTTATACATAAAACTCACCTGGACATTTCCCCTTCTGATGGGAAGGGATACAGCGGCACCCCCAAACTGCAACCAGCAACACACTTTCTGCAAGGCATCCTATACGAAAACAAACAACAAATATTAACAAATTAATTAATTAATTAATGTTACTATACTTACATACGCTGAATATCTCTTTGAAAATGTTTTAATTTGCTTTAAAAATCAAACTTAAAATTACTATTGAAATTTTTGTAAGCTGCTTAAAAGAGGACATAGACGGGCACACATGTGCGTTCGATCTGTGTGAATTCGTTTGCCCATACACGACACACAAATCCATTTTGCGTTCGTTCTTCACACAGTTAACATGTGCGACAGGCAAGCGGAACATTTCTTCGAATTTATTTCTAATGTAGCACTTTTATCTATTTCTTTGTATTTCGTTAATAAGTTATTCCAACTTTTATTTTTCTCAATATTATTTTTATATTTATCACTTTTCGTTTGCCAAATTGCGAATTAATTTTTTATAAGATCAATAAATTCAGATACGAAATCTTTATTAAGGGGAGAGCCTGCTTTAGAAGCTTCAAACAATCGCTTAAATCTCTTTAAAAATTATCTAACAAACAAAGTTATAGATTGGAACTCTAAATATTGTCGAAGCTAGAAGGGAAATAGTGTCCGAGCGTCAGACAGATACATACATGAGCGCTTGGGAAAAAAGCGAAAAGCGCGATTTCTCGGTTTTTTATTTTTACGATTATTTTAATTGGCGGGCAAAGTTGGAATTGGGCAAAGTTTATTATCTTTGGCATAAAATTATCTTCTATTTAAACTAAAAAAAACTAGGAAAAGTCAAGTTTGAACATATTTTTAAACAAAATAAAGTAAATTTTTTTTGGAATTTTCTTAGTTTAACTAGAAGATAAGTTATTAAAAAACATGAATCTCTTTGAATTTTTTGTTCCTGATAAATGTATATGCGAGATGCATCGGGTAATTGCTTCCTAAAGGCAGAATATCAAAGATTTCGTATTAAAAAAATTTGTGAAAGATGTTCGAATATATGACTATAAAGCCTAGAAATTTCGCTTGAATCAATTATTTCTTTCCCTCCCAAAAAAATCCTAAAAAAAAATCGATTTTTTGATGCCTCTAAAGCAGTCTCTCCCCTTAACACTTGCAATTGTCCGCGATCTTCACTGCTCGGCGACACGAGAGAAATGAGATTTTGTGCGCTCACAACGCCATACACGATAAACATGCTCGCGCACCGATCGTAAAAAATCAAACATTTTCGCGAACATGGATCGGTACGCGAACAAGCCCATACACGAGTAAACCGCATGTTTACACATACCGATCGAACGCACATGTGTGCCTGTGTATGGCCGCTATAAGCTTAGAAAAATGTCCGTTGAAATGATTTGACACATTACACCGTTGCACGAAATACATAGTTTTACACAAATATTATATAAATATTTTTTTTATAAAATTGGAAACATTTAATAATATATTGATACAATAATTAATATTTTGGACAAAACTGATTAAATTTAATATTTAGGAATTTAAATAATCGAAAAATATTTGAATATTTAATAAAAATATTGTTAAAGTTATAAATTTTAAAACCGAACACGGCAACACACTACATCAGATTTGAGGCATTTGAACGTTTTAGTACTAGAATATTTAGGGGCAACCCGTACCAAGTGACTAATTAGTAGCGGAATACTTGGGGGCAACCCGAACCAAGTGCCTAATTCGTAGTAGAATATTTAGGGGCATCCCGTACCAAGTGCCCAAATTGTAGTATATTTTTGCGTATGTATTAGTGAAAAATGAAGGATTGGTTACTTGTAGGTTTATACAATGTTCAGTAGTCTTTACTGTTGAAAATACTTTAATTTAGATGGCCCTGATAGCTTTCAATACTATTATCATGATTTGCTGAAAAATAAGATATATTTAAGTCGCCACCACAGCCGAGAAGATGGAGTCATGGTGTGGGGTGCCATCACGTTTTATTGATGACTTTGTTTTTATCGATCAGAAGATGAACGGCGCTCGCTTCAAAACATTGTTCCCGTATTTCCACAATTAAGAGATCTTTTTGGACCAATTCCTTGGATTTTTTTCAACAAAACAATGCTCCTATTCATAACCTCCTTCGAGTAGTAAAGTCATTTATTTCGAATCAAGACGTTAATGTTATGACCTGGGCACCATACTCTTCAGATCTAAACGTAATTGAAAATGTTTGGTGTTAGCTAACAGGGAAGGTATACGAAGGAGAAAAGTAATACAAAGATAAGGAAAAATTAACTGATAATGTCATCGGGGAATCACAGTTACTACGCGTATTCACTGTGGGAAATGAAATTTATTTTGAATTGAATATTTTTTGAAGACTAAAATAAGCTTCTTAAATGCAAAACTAGATCATAACATCTATGAAACAAATTATTATTAATTGGTTACAAATATATTACACATACATATTAAAAATATTAGGGCAACTTTTGATGAGCGTTATTTCACTACCGGTGATTTTTCCACTGTAATTGAATTGCGATCACTTTTCGTAAATAAAAGTTCACTCTATGAAATGCGATTTAATAGGGACACTAGTGATCGCAATAGCAGGTATTAACATTAAAGTGTAACGTTCTTACGATTTTTAATAATGCTAAAAAATGTATAAAGGAATATAAGTTAAGTGTAGCAGATGTTTGAAGTGGTACATGATATATATGCAAAATGTAAACATTTATATAAAAAATTTCCTACAAAAAATAAAATGTTACCGAACAAATTTGAAGAAACATGTTCAAAATAAGCATCCTGCGGTGGAACTACCAACCCAATATTTTCTACTGCCGCTTGGACGATGAAAAGACAAAATGCCAATATTTTTAATCCAAATGTTAACAAGTAACATACATACACTGGTATATACGAGTATTGTATAACTTATACCCTGACCTACCTGCATGGGATTTTTCATTATACGTAGTTATTATACAAACCGGATATTCGAAAATCATGGTGATATTATATGGGAACTGGGTCAAGTTTTCGCCCAATTGTATCCATTTTAGATACAATGCTATACTGTTATGTGTAAAATATGTTCTGAAATTTTCATTGAGATAACACAAATATTGGCCGATATATCCAGGATAAAGTCAACTGGAAGTTCGAAAATCTTTATATAATATTAGGTATATAGGTGCTCAGAGAATTACTATTGTCAGGAAAGAGTTCTCTGTGAATTTCAATTTTATATCTCACGCATTGGCCGATATTTTCGGTCACAAGTCAACTTTAGGTACTGAGGTCCACATATTCGGTACCTGGGGTCTTCAATAGTGTTGGTTGGATTTGAACAATTTTTGGTCAAAAGGTGGCACACTTTAAGGGCAATATTACTGCAACATTTTATTCCGTTACATTCATTACTTCTTGGTTTGTGTTCTAGAAAGGGAAAGAATCGAATGGAATTTTAAATTGTGTTATTGGTCGTAGGCCGATTTCACCTATTTTCACACTGTGCCATAGGAATGTGAAAAGAACGCTATGTACTAAATTTAGTGGAAATCGGTCGATCCAGTCCCGGGATATGTGATTTGACCAAAAAGTGGCGGGGCCACGCCTCTCGTCCAATTTTCACAACGTTTTCAATAAAAACTTTCCATACCATCTCGGAGGTAAAATTTAATATCGTATTTAGTTACTAATTTCAGTTCTTAATGTGTGCTTAGTGAGTGCAGTCATACGTACTAAGCTCTGGATTTACTAACTAAAACAAGTGAATATTAATTTATTTATTTATTAGGAGAAATATACACCTAACCTAATTTTAAAAAAAGAGAGTACGAGCTATTAAAGCCATCGACTCTGAACAAACAAATATCTTAGGTTACCAGCTAAATATAAAGTTATATTTTATTTTGTAGGTAACAATCAGTAATAAAACTATAAATGCTTAATTTGCAAACGAAGGAAGCTTTAACAATTCTTGATAGTTTGGAAAAAAATTGTGCTTTTGCCTAATACTCGCTAAAGCCGAACATTCGTTAAAGATGTGATGAAGTGATAACGTGCTTGGGCAGAGAGGGCAAGATGGTTTTACTTTGCCAGTAAGGAGGTGCTGATGTATGAGTTGTGTGTGGCCAATTCTTAGACGTGTGAAAATGGTAGCTTGTAGGCGAGATATATTCCTAGAATATACAACTTTTGTCCTTGTGGACTTGAAGGTAGAGTACCGATGGTCGAAACGTTCCCATTCCGTGTGTATTACAAAGAAGAAGTGAAGAATCCCGCCTGTAATAATTCTCCATTTGGTTTGGTAAGAGCAAAAGCTGTGTTTATCGCTTTGGACCCATCTGTGTAAATTGCAGTCCAATTGTTTTCTTCATAGGTTTTCATTAACTCTAAGAAGAGTTTCTGAAATACTGAATTGCTGTTGTTGCTCTTTTTGAAGGTGTGCAGGAACATGTTAATAGTTTCTTTTTTTAACTGTTTGTTGACTCTCTTGTACTTTGGGGGCGAAAATATGTTTAAGTCTTTTCCGTATTCGATACCACGGCGTAAAATGGATTTTAGCCTGAAGTTTCGTTTATGTCGTGACGCGTAAATTATGGTTTTATGTAAGCTGGCATTTGGAGAGTATATCAGTTTTAGAATTAGTTGCATCGTTCGTTCGTATACCCTTTCCTTTATTGATGGTAGGCCACATTCCGCCAAGATACACTTATGAGGTGATGTAGGGAAAGCGTTTATACTCCGATGGCTCGCTGCATGATAAGGAGGTTCCAAATGTTTCAAATAAGAGTTTGCGCACCATCCAAAAATAGGTAAAACATAGTAGATTTTAGCGAGTATTAAAGCTCTTGTAGCGTTTATTAGTGAGTTGGGATGAATAAAAGATCATTTACTAGTTAAATCTTTAATTATGTGTAGCCTTTTTGTTAAGTTATTTCTTAGGTTAACACATTGATACCGAAAATTAAATCTTTTATCAAAATATACTCCTAAAATATTTAAATTGCTTACGAATTCTATTACAATATTTTCAAAAACTAACTGTGCATATATACACTTTGTCTTTTTACAAATATGTAGTAATTTACATTTTGGAATCGAAATTGTTGCACCAGATTTCATGCCCCATTTCTTAAACTCTGTTAGTATTTTCTTAAAAATATTGTTAGCAGTTTGGGGATCTTTTATAAATATTACAAAAAATAATAGCGTCGTCCGCGTACATAGTGACTTTAATGCCTTTAGTTTTAAGGCATATCTCAGTTAATTTATCAAAAGCTATAATAAAAAGCATCACCGATAGAGGCGAGCCTTGCCGTATACCATTTTTGAGAGGATGCAAACAAGATAGAACATTGTTTATGCGAACCTGAAATTTCCTTAAGATCATAAAAGCTTTTACTATTCTAAAAACTTTTGGACTTGTCTTTCAAGCTGCTAATTGCATGAATTTCTATGCGATCAAAAGCTCTCTCGAAATCAGTGACCAGGATAGTGGCATGGTCTTTGGAGGAGAGAGTGTCAGATACATAGTGTTGGAGTTGAATAAGTGAATCCATAGCAAACGATGAAAGTCGTCTAGCAATAATTTTTTCGAAAAGTTTATTTAAGCAGGATAGCAAGGAAATTGGTCTGTAAGAAGTAGTTAGGTTCGATGGTTTATTTGGTTTTATAATTGGGATAATGGTGGCTATCCGCCAGTTTTGTGGGTATGAACCTTTGTGGAAAATTGTGTTGTACTGGCATAGTAGTCTTTCTTTGGCAGCTGTAGGCAAGTTTGAAAACATCGGGTAGTATACCCTGTCAATGCCTGGTGTTATTGCCTTTAGCATTTTGTAATGCAGATTCTACATAGTTCGCGGAAAATAATACCGCACTCTAAGCTTCTTGCTGATTTCGGTAGTGAATACTTCAAAACTTTTCCATTTAGTCATCTTTACTGCTCTTTTAAAGAGAGCGTTTGCTTTTTTATAATTGTTCAGATTATATTCAGACATTAATATCTTGAAAGTATTCCAGTATTCATTTTTTTTTTGTCGCGCATATGGCCAAGATCTTTGTTCCACCAAATCGGAAAAACTTTTGAAGACTTGCGTTTGGTTTGAGGAATCGACTTATTTGCCGCAGAACGAATCAGTTTTGTGAATGCCGATGTGGCTTGGTTGATGTTGTCGATTGGAGTGGTGGGTAAACTTTTTAAAACTTCACTTTGAAATATATTCCAGTTTGCGCGTGAAATAATAAATTTTGGGAGATGCTTATATTTTTCAAAGTGGAAGTTTCTTTGAAGAGAGATCGATATAGGAAAGTGGTCACTACCTCTGAGAATAGAGGAAGCTTCCCAACTGATTCTGGAGGAGAGGATAGGGAAAGGTCGACGCTCGTTAGGGAATAGTGGGTAGAAAAATGTGTGGCGGCATTGTTAAGAAGAATTAGGTTGCTGTTCAATGGTGGGGGTAGTTGGGAAAGTACTACAAATCTTTCAAATCAGTTTCGTTAAAACTTGCTGGGGTGGTATATACATATTAATGATAGTAAAGCTAAAATTTTAGTTGATTTTAAGAACTATTGTTGATAGTGTGGAATAGTGAATATTAATAATCCGAACGCGTGTGAAATAAAATAGAGGAAAAAAAAAACAACAAAACAAAAAAAAACACATTGATTTAATGATCGATGACACTGACAGCCACGGGACGTGTGTGGACAGCGAAGGTTGGCAAAACACATACCAGTTAACACTAAACATATTTACGTTTCTCACCAAACATATTTACATTTCTTAATAATTATTGAAAAACGTATAAGCATATTTTTGCTATACTTTGACTGACTATCATTTCCTGTTTACGTCCCAAATTTTGTTTAGCCCATTTCCGATCGTTGCACGCGCGACCCAAAAGTGCTGACGTAGCGTCTACATTGAATGCACGGTCACGTTGCTCTGCCTGTGATGATCGCTGCTCACACACTTTTAATTCCAATAACTAATTTTTAACATAAGTTTCAATTCAGTAGTTAAGTGGTAGTTAATAAGTGCGATTGACAAAAAAATTTAACTAAGAAGACATAGTCTTCCCAACGAGTATTAGTGACTAAACGGAAAAAATATACCTATATAATAAAATAAAATCCTTTTTTAAAAAACTAAAATAAAAAGTATTTTATTAACTGGCGCCCAAGCTAAAATCGCGAGAATTTAAATAAAAAAAATTTTCGTGGAATCCCTTGCCTGTAGTGTCCGTCCGCAGGCAACCGCGCGATAAAGTGTCGCTACCGAATCCCGAGTAGCAAGATATGCAAAAAGGACGAAATTCGATCGATAACAACAACATCAGAAATAGCAACAACGAAACTCATCATCGAAAACAACAACATTAGAAACAGCAACAACAAAACTCATCACCAATAACAGCAATAGCATCAGAAACAGCAGCAAGTAATAAAACAATGCAGCAGGTCTACCTAATATTGCAAGTCATTAATTATTTTAATATTTTAGATGCTATAGTAATAAAAAAAACGTTTCAATAGTAAATAGAGATACCATACCTTTATACTAATTAAATAAGAAATAAAAAATAATAATAATAAAAAAAAAGATTAAATTATAGTTAACTTTGCGAATCAGTATGGCTAACCCTAACATTTTAGTAAGACCACCCCTTCTTAACCTTCCAAATCCCAATTCCCCCCAAACCATATGTTCGCAGAAGACCTAGAGAAGAGAATAGGGTCTATTTGTGCACAACAGTGTAGAAGTATATGTAGTACAATCAATAATAAACCCTAACGCAGATATTAACTATGGAAACGACCAGACCATAGAAGAAAGGTACAGAGGAAAGCTAAACGAGTTAGATACAATACCCGATATTGTAAGAAGTTTAAGAGATTTTTCCGGAAACCCCGCAGAATTTATTTCATGGAAGGAAAGTGTCGACAGAGTACTTCAAATTTATAGCTCTGTGGCAGGAACACCCAAATATTATGGCATCCTTAGCGTCATAAGGAACAAAATAGTAGGAAACGCAGATATAGCGTTAGAATCGTATAACACACCACTCAATTGGAATAGTATAGTAAAATGCCTAACATTACATTACGCAGACAAACGTGACTTAGGAAAGTTAGAGTACCAAATGACTGCGCTTATTCAGGGAAGAAATACCACACAGAATTTCTATCAGGAAGTCTATGCACATTTATCGTTAATATTAAATAAAATTGAGTGCATGGAAATTGGAAGTGAGTCCATGAAACTTCTGACTCAAACTTATCGAGATAAAGCTCTTGATACTTTGTCCGAGGTTTAAATAGAGATCTACCAAGATTACTTGGTATTCGTGAGCCTTCAGACCTCCCACAAGCACTACACCAATGCTTGAAATTAGAAAATCAACATTATAGGTCAGAATACGCGAACAATCGCCAAAACCATAAAAATTGTCAACAACCACCACTCCCTCCAATGCGTAATATACGAAATAATAATACACCATTTTACCCAGAACTAACATTCCAACATTCAACCAATTATAACAAACCTATAAATAATATGCAACGAAATACATTCTAAAGTCAACATCCTTTCCCTAACCGTAACTCCCAACCTATGTTTCAACCACATTACCAAATGCGCCCACAATTCCAATTCCAACCCCCAAGGCCAACAGCACCCAAACCTCAAAGACCTGAACCGATGGACGTTGATAAGTCGGTACAAACGAGGAATATTAACTACCAAAATAGACCCCGGCAAATGACACAACCCCAAGGCAAAAGACCTTCATCCCTGAATCATGTTCCACCACCATTTAAACATCAACGAAATTTTCACATACAAACCGAAGAACAACATTGCATAATTTAATGGAATCTGGAGAATTTTAACCTGAGAATTACGAAGAAAATTACTACAAGCAACTGCAGAATGCAGACATCGAAGGATACGCTGAATCAACAATATGAAATCCCTACGCAAGATTTAACAGATATCCATTTTTTAAGTTAACACATTCTTCGCCTCCATACTTCAAATGTAAAGCGAAGAATGGACAAACTTTGAAAATCTTAATAGACACGGGATCTAATAAAAATTATATCCAACCAAATCTTGTTACCAATCCCAAGCAAAACGAAAAGTCTTTCTTTGCCAATTCAGTTTCAGGTGATATAAAGATAACCCACCATACGTTTGCAAATCTTTTCAATTTACCGAACCACCCCATAAAATTTTACATTTTACCTTCTCTAAAATCATTCCATGGTATCTTAGGTCACGATAGCTTGGAAGAACTTAATGCAGTTATTCACATAAAAGATAGATATATGATGATAAATCATAAAACAAAGAAAAAAATTCACCAACATATATCCCAGTCTGTATATAAAATGGAATTTAGAACCAACCATATGGACGACAACCAAAAATCTCAATTAGAACAAGTCATAAGAAACCATCCCAAACTTACATTCACTTCTCGAGTTCGAGGCGAAATTCGCACCAAGTCAAACTCACCAATTTATTCGAAATCATATCCGTACCCCATGGCACTAAAAAATGAAGTTGAAAAACAGATAAAAGAACTCCTAAACGACGGAATTATAAGACCTTCTAGATCTCCGTATAATGCACCAGTTTGGATTGTTCCAAAAAAGATGGACGCATCTGGAGAGAAAAAGTACAGAATGGTCATTGCTTACAGAAAGCTAAACGCTATTACTGTAGCCGACAGATACCCGATTCCGGAAATAAATGAAGTTCTGGCGAATCTAGGAAAAAACAAATACTTTTCAGTTGTTGACTTGAAGAGTGGTTTCCACTAGATTCCTTTAAAGGAATGTGACGTTGAAAAAACCGCCTTTTCGGTAAACAATGGAAAATTTGAATTTGTCAGACTCCCATTTGGATTAAAAAACTCCCCTTCAATTTTCCATCGTACTTTAGACGATGTCCTGAGACACCTTATAGGGAAAATATGTTACGTATATATAGATAACATAGTTATCTTTTCAAAAAACGAAGAAGAACACTTCAAAAATCTCAGTAAAGTATTTAAAACATTAGAAGCTGCGAACTTCAAAGTACAGCTTGATAAATGTGAATTTTTTAGAACTGAAATCGAATTCCTAGGATTTATCGTAGGAACCGCTGGAATAAGAGCTAATCAACAAAAAGTAGAAGCAATAGCCCCATTAGCACCACCAAAAACCCTAAAAGATTTGAGAAGCTTTCTGGCCTGTCAGGTTATTACCGACGCTTCATTAAGGATTATGCGAAGCTCGCCAAACCCCTGACATCCCTTTTAACCTTTAACTTAAGAGGTCAAATTTCAAAACGTAGATTTAGAGGTAGTAGTAAATTTTACACCATTTTGATTGTTAAAATTTATTAGAGATTTTTTTGTTATAATACTTACAAATTTCATCAAACTGATTTAAATTAATTCTTATTACAGTATTTGGAAAGAAAATTTTAAACTCTTTGTATTTTTTTGAAAAATGTGTCGTTTATTTTAGAAGCCTTTTTTATGATTATGAGAAAATCAAAACACAAGGTGTAAAATTTACTACCACGTCATTAGTTAAAGGTTAAGAGGGGAAGAGGGACGCATCTCGAAAAATGCATCCAAAAATGTAAAAATTTCTCTAAACCAGAACGCTTTAGATACATTCCAAAAATTAAAAAATTCACTAGTGTCAGACGATGTCACCCTATCTCACCCAGATTTTGAAAAAGGTTTTGATTTAACGACAGACGCTTCCGACTACGCAATCGGCTCAGTCCTCTCGCAAGATAAAAGGCGCGTAACATTTCTCAAGAACTCTTAGTAAAAGTGAAGAAAATTATGCCACGAACGAAAAAGAGACGTTGGCTATAATTTGGGCTTTAAATTCATTGAGGAACTATTTAACGGTTCTTTGACATCTTCAACTGCTTTTGATTTTAAAATTTTCGCTAAAGCATACTTTGAAAATTTATCTATTGCGGTGAGTACAAGGATTCCTTCGGTGGAGTAAATGTCGATATGAACAATTTCTCCAGAACTTTGTGGTATTGGTGTGGGCTGAAATTGTGGTTTGTTGGGACGACGATCGTACTTTTGCTCTCTGCAAACTTGACAATTTTTAACGATTCTATTAGATTTTTCGTTCATTTTAGGAAAGTAGTAATTCTGTTTTATTTGCTCTATATTTTGTTTAGAGTTTCGGTGGGCTCTTCTGTGCTCATTGATTAAGATTTTTTCTTGTTCTACGGCGTTAGTTATTTCTTTAACCTGTGACTGTGTGAATCTTATTTTATAGTTTCTTAAATGGTCGGGATATAAATCCTGAATTATTCCAATGATTGGTTCAGTGGTAAATAAGCCATTGATCACGCTAGGATTAAGATATTTTTTTAGTGTTGAAATTAGAAGGTCATTGGTGTAGTGGGGTTTTTGTACTATGTGTCTATGGCAGGTTGGAAATGGAATCTCAAATTTGTAGCTGTCTTTATTACGTATTATAATATGGAGTTGGTTTTTGAAAACGTTTATGGGGCATTCTACTGCTGGTATTTTGTTATCCGAAGAACTTTCGTCACTGTGTTGGGTTGGCGTCATGGAATATATTTGAGATGGCCTAGATAGTGCATCCGCAACAACATTTGTTTTTCCTGGTTGATACTTCAACTCGTAGTTGTATTCCTCTAGGATCGCTTTCCATCTTTTCATCTTGCTGTTGGTATTTTTGTTGCTAAGTGCGTATGTCAAAGGTTGGTGGTCTGTAAATATGGTTACTTTTCGCGATCCGTATAAAAGAAATAATTTTGGTATTCGGTATACCTAAATCTATGGTCATAGATAACGAAAAATCCCTAAATTCCGCAACAATAAATTTCCTCCTCAAAGATCAATTTGGCATACAAATCTTTACTATACCCCCTTACTCCAGCTCTGTTAATGGTCAACACCCTTTCAGAGATTATGAGATGCATAAAACCAGATAAACTTCATACAACTTTTCATAATTTACTTACAAGAACAATACACGTGTATAACCGATCAATTCACTCCACCACCGGTAGAAAGCCTATAGACATATTTTTCCACAGAAATTCAAATAATGATCTAAAAAAAGCTATCTTGGATAAACAAGACATCATTAATCGTTTGACAGAAAAACAAAAACAGGACTTAAACTACCATAACCAAATTAGGCATTAAATCAAAAGTTATTCACCAGGAGAAGAGATTTTCGTCAGAATTAACAGGATTAGGATCGAAACTTACACCAAGGTTTAAAAAAGAAATAGTTAAAGAAGATAGGAATACAACCGTCCTCATGATGGCAGGCAAGACTGTTCACAAAAACAATATTAAAAGACAATAAAATATTTTTTCAGATTCTTCCAAATCTTGAATAATACGTCTTCATACGTTATCACGATCAGTAGAGGTACAGCAAAAATTCAGCAAGGAACTTTTACTATTTTACATCCAATAGACCTGGCACACTACGAAATAACCATATCCAACACCCATACATTTATCCAACAAAACATCCCAAATCACCACAACCTGTATCCTATCCTGACCCATGAATTAAGACTTATCGAAAATATTTTAGAAAATATAACACCCACTATAAAAAATAAAAGGGCAATAAACGCCATAGGTACTATTTGGAAGTACGTCGCAGGATCACCAGATCACGACGACTTTGAAATAATAGCTAATAATATAAATGATCTAAATAAAAATAATAATAAACAAGTTTATGTAAACGAATCTTTTAATAAAAGATTAAACAACCTGACAAATATGGTAAATAAAATTTCAAATGCCATAAGAAAAGATGTATTATTAGAAAAGGAAATAGTTATAAATTTACAAAACAGAGTAAGATTAATCAAAGAAGAATTGATAAATATTCAAAATGGAATCGAATGGGCAAAGCTTGCAATTGTAAACCCATCAATATTAGACCTAAAAGAAATTGAAATTGCTTTAAGTAAAATTAGAGAAGAAAATATTATGTTCGTGAGTCCCGAAGATGCACTCCCATTTGCTAAAGTATCTGTCCTATACAGTACTAATAAAAAAATATTCTATTTGATTAAGGTTCCGTTAACAAAAAAGGAAACCTATGAAAACATAATTTTAAGACCGGTAAAAAAGGAAAACTCTATAATTAATTAAGAATTTAAACGGATTTTAAAAAACGGAAAACTATCTATGGTATATTAAATGATTGTGAAAATTTTAATAATATCAGAATTTGTAAAGAAGATCAAATAAAGAATATTTCAGATACAAAATGTTTTCATAATCTTATAAGTAGTAAAAATTCTACATGTGTAACGAGCAATAATCATCACATCCCATTAATCGAATCTGGCGTTATCTTACTAAATAATTACAACGCATCTATTTATATCGATGAAACGATGCGAAATCTTTCTGGCACGTTCCTTATTAAATTTCATAATAGCACTATTAAATCTAAGAATAGAATTTTTAGTAACATAGATGCCTCACCTCTACAATTAGAAGCTCCTAGCAAACCACCAAGATTGGATAATATCCCCTTTTTCTAAAATGATTGAGGACAATCAAATTAAGAAGAGAGGAGTTAACACTAAACATATTTACGTTTCTCACCAAACATATTTACATTTCTTAATAATTATTACGAAACGTATAAGCATATTTTTGCTATATTTTCGCTAACTATCATTTCCTGTTTACGTCCCAAATTTTGTTTAGCCAATTTCCGATCGTTGCACGCGAGTTTTAGTTGTTCGAGCGGAGGAATAAAAATGCCGACGATGTTACTTCTGTGACATTATATTTTATTCTCCTCGTTTTTCAAATTATGTTCTGCTTATATAACTACTAAAGTGATTACAATTTTCTTAATCTATTTCTTTGTTTTTTTATTTTCTTATGAAATACAATATTTGTTAAATGTAATCTTATTTTCTAGTGAATGCAAACAAACATGATTGTGTGGTTTACCCGATAATGTCTGGGTTATCATTACAGTCAAACAAAAGGACCAAAACATGTTTGTATGCATTTGCATTATGTTCTTTATCTCTACTTGTTATCTTATTTTTTGTAATGTTTAATTGTTTTTCTTTAATCTTTTATTTTGTTCAATTTACAATATTTTGTTGTGTGGTGTCTGGTTGGGAAGATACTGTACACATAACTCGCGCGACCCAAAAGTGCTGACGTAGCGTCTGCATTGAATGCACGGTCACGTTGCACTGCCTGTGATGATCGCTGCTCACACACTTTTAATTCCAATAACTAATTTTTAACATAAGTTTCAATTCAGTAGTTAAGTGGTAGTTAATAAGTGCGATTGACAAAAAGGTTTGACTAAGAAGACATAGTCTTCCCAACGAGTAATAGTGACTAAACGGAAAAAAAATTATATAATAAAATAAAATCCCTTTTTAAAAAACTAAAATAAAAAGTATTTTATTAACTTACATACCTAAAGCAAGAAAGCGTATGAGCAAAGGATGAGTGAAGGGTCAAACAACTCAAACCGGTTTTCTGTGCTAGATTTGGACGTGCAAAGTAATAAGCACAATTCTAAGGAAAAAGAGGACTCAATGTTAACTTCTGTAGTTTCTCACAAACCATCACGAATTTTTGTACCTCAAGTGAGTGATATAAATAAAATGTTGAAAAGCTTTTCAACTCTTATTGGTACAGAAAATTTCACCTACAAGTCAGGCAGGGACGAACAAGCGAGAGTTATGACTTCAAACAGTGATTGCTACAGAAAACGTGTTAGCTATTTAGATACCAATAATATTACTTTTCATACATATCAATTGAAAGAATATAAGCCATATCGAATAGTTATAAAAAATATTCACTTTTCAACTCCTATCGATGATATCAAGCATGACTTAGCAAAAAACGGCCATACTGTTCCAAATATTGTGAATGCAAAAAGCAAAATTTCAAAATTGCCGATGTCAATATTCTTTGTTGATCTTGAACATTCAGTAAACAATAAACAAGTATTTGTCGTAAATCGCGTATACAATGCCGTAGTAAAGATTGAGCCACCTAGAAAATTTAACGATTTGGTTCTTTATTTGAAACGTTAGATTGGTTCATGACATTTACTTTTTGAAGATAATTTCATTTAAATGTTGACCGCGGCTGCGTCTTAGGTGGTCCATTCGGAAAGTCCAATTTTGGGCAACTTTTTCGAGCATTTCGGCCGGAATAGCCCGAATTTCTTCGGAAATGTTGTCTTCCAAAGCTGGAATAGTTGCTGGCTTATTTCTGTAGACTTTAGACTTGACGTAGCCCCACAAAAAATAGTCTAAAGGCGTTAAAACGCATGATCTTGGTGGCCAACTTACGGGTCCATTTCTTGAGATGAATTGTTGTCCGAAGTTTTCCCTCAAAATGGCCATAGAATCGCGAGCTGTGTGGCATGTAGCGCCATCTTGTTGAAACCACATGTCAACCAAGTTCAGTTCTTCCATTTTTGGCAACAAAAAGTTTGTTAGCATCGAACGATAGCGATCGCCATTCACCGTAACGTTGCGTCCAACAGCATCTTTGAAAAAATACGGTCCAATGATTCCACCAGCGTACAAACCACACCAAACAGTGCATTTTTCGGGATGCATGGGCAGTTCTTGAACGGCTTCTGGTTGCTCTTCACCCAATGCGGCAATTTTGCTTATTTACGTAGCCATTCAACCACCCTTTCAGAGAATATGAGATGCATAAAACCAGATAAACTTCATACAACTTTTCATAATTTACTTACAAGAACAATACACGTGTATAACCGATCAATTCACTCCACCACCGGTAGAAAGCCTATAGACATATTTTTCCACAGAAATTCAAATAATGATCTAAAAAAAGCTATCTTGGATAAACAAGACATCATTAATCGTTTGACAGAAAAACAAAAACAGGACTTAAACTACCATAACCAAATTAGGCATTAAATCAAAAGTTATTCACCAGGAGAAGAGATTTTCGTCAGAATTAACAGGATTAGGATCGAAACTTACACCAAGGTTTAAAAAAGAAATAGTTAAAGAAGATAGGAATACAACCGTCCTCATGATGGCAGGCAAGACTGTTCACAAAAACAATATTAAAAGACAATAAAATATTTTTTCAGATTCTTCCAAATCTTGAATAATACGTCTTCATACGTTATCACGATCAGTAGAGGTACAGCAAAAATTCAGCAAGGAACTTTTACTATTTTACATCCAATAGACCTGGCACACTACGAAATAACCATATCCAACACCCATACATTTATCCAACAAAACATCCCAAATCACCACAACCTGTATCCTATCCTGACCCATGAATTAAGACTTATCGAAAATATTTTAGAAAATATAACACCCACTATAAAAAATAAAAGGGCAATAAACGCCATAGGTACTATTTGGAAGTACGTCGCAGGATCACCAGATCACGACGACTTTGAAATAATAGCTAATAATATAAATGATCTAAATAAAAATAATAATAAACAAGTTTATGTAAACGAATCTTTTAATAAAAGATTAAACAACCTGACAAATATGGTAAATAAAATTTCAAATGCCATAAGAAAAGATGTATTATTAGAAAAGGAAATAGTTATAAATTTACAAAACAGAGTAAGATTAATCAAAGAAGAATTGATAAATATTCAAAATGGAATCGAATGGGCAAAGCTTGGAATTGTAAACCCATCAATATTAGACCTAAAAGAAATTAAAATTGCTTTAAGTAAAATTAGAGAAGAAAATATTATGTTCGTGAGTCCCGAAGATGCACTCCCATTTGCTAAAGTATCTGTCCTATACAGTACTAATAAAAAAATATTCTATTTGATTAAGGTTCCGTTAACAAAAAAGGAAACCTATGAAAACATAATTTTAAGACCGGTAAAAAAGGAAAACTCTATAATTAATTAAGAATTTAAACGGATTTTAAAAAACGGAAAAACTATCTATGGTATATTAAATGATTTTGAAAATTTTAATAATATCAGAATTTGTAAAGAATATCAAATAAAGAATATTTCAGATACAAAATGTTTTCATAATCTTATAAGTAGTAAAAATTCTACATGTGTAACGAGCAATAATCATCACATCCCATTAATCGAATCTGGCGTTATCTTACTAAATAATTACAACGCATCTATTTATATCGATGAAACGATGCAACATCTTTCTGGCACGTTCCTTATTAAATTTCATAATAGCACTATTAAATCTAACAATAGAATTTTTAGTAACATAGATGCCTAACCTCTGCAATTAGAAGCTCCTAGCAAACCACCAAGATTGAATAATATCCCCTTTTTCTAAAATGATTGAGGACAATCAATTTAAGAAGGGAGGAGTTAGCACTAAACATATTTACGTTTCTCACCAAACATATTTACATTTCTTAATAATTATTACGAAACGTATAAGCATATTTTTGCTATACTTTCGCTGACTATCATTTCCTGTTTACGTCCCAAATTTTGCTTAGCCCATTTCCGATCGTTGCACGCGAGTTTTAGTTGTTCGAGAGGAGGAATAAGTATGCCGACGATGTTACTGTGACATTATACTTCATTCTCATCCTTTTTCAAATTATGTTCTGCATATATAACAACTAAAGTGATTACAATTTTCTTAATCTATTTCTTTGTTTTTTTATTTTCTTATGAAATACAATATTTGTTAAATGTAATCTTAATTTCTATTGAATGCAAACAAACATGATTGTGTGGTTTACCCGATAATGTCTGGGTTATCATTACAGTCAAACATAAGGACCAAAACATGTTTGTATGCATTTTCATTATGTAAAGAACTTGTTATCTTATTTTTTGTAATGTTCACTTGTTTTTCTTTAATCTTTTATTTTGTCCAATTTACAATATTTTGTTGTGTGTTGTCTAGTTGGGATGATAGTGTACACATAACTCGCGCGACCCAAAAGTGCTGACGTAGCGTCTGCATTGAATGCACGGTCACGTTGCACTGCCTGTGATGATCGCTGCTCACACACTTTTAATTCCAATAACTAATTTTTAACATAAGTTTCAATTCAGTAGTTAAGTGGTAGTTAATAAGTGCGATTGACAAAAAGGTTTGACTAAGAAGACATAGTCTTCCCAACGAGTAATAGTGACTAAACGGAAAAAAAAATATATAATAAAATAAAATCCCTTTTTAAAAAACTAAAATAAAAAGTATTTTATTAACTTACATACCTAAAGCAAGAAAGCGTATGAGCAAAGGATGAGTGAAGGGTCAAACAACTCAAACCGGTTTTCTGTGCTAGATTTGGACGTGCAAAGTAATAAGCACAATTCTAAGGAAAAAGAGGACTCAATGTTAACTTCTGTAGTTTCTCACAAACCATCACGAATTTTTGTACCTCAAGTGAGTGATATAAATAAAATGTTGAAAAGCTTTTCAACTCTTATTGGTACAGAAAATTTCACCTACAAGTCAGGCAGGGACGAACAAGCGAGAGTTATGACTTCAAACAGTGATTGCTACAGAAAACGTGTTAGCTATTTAGATACCAATAATATTACTTTTCATACATATCAATTGAAAGAATATAAGCCATATCGAATAGTTATAAAAAATATTCACTTTTCAACTCCTATCGATGATATCAAGCATGACTTAGCAAAAAACGGCCATACTGTTCCAAATATTGTGAATGCAAAAAGCAAAATTTCAAAATTGCCGATGTCAATATTCTTTGTTGATCTTGAACATTCAGTAAACAATAAACAAGTATTTGTCGTAAATCGCTTATATAGGGTGATTTTTTAAGAGCTTGATAACTTTTTTAAAAAAAAAACGCATAAAATCTCATCGGTTCTTTATTTGAAACGTTAGATTGGTTCATGACATTTACTTTTTGAAGATAATTTCATTTAAATGTTGACCGCGGCTGCGTCTTAGGTGGTCCATTCGGAAAGTCCAATTTTGGGCAACTTTTTCGAGCATTTCGGCCGGAATAGCCCGAATTTCTTCGGAAATGTTGTCTTCCAAAGCTGGAATAGTTGCTGGCTTATTTCTGTAGACTTTAGACTTGACGTAGCCCCACAAAAAATAGTCTAAAGGCGTTAAATCGCATGATCTTGGTGGCCAACTTACGGGTCCATTTCTTGAGATGAATTGTTGTCCGAAGTTTTCCCTCAAAATGGCCATAGAATCGCGAGCTGTGTGGCATGTAGCGCCATCTTGTTGAAACCACATGTCAACCAAGTTCAGTTCTTCCATTTTTGGCAACAAAAAGTTTGTTAGCATCGAACGATAGCGATCGCCATTCACCGTAACGTTGCGTCCAACAGCATCTTTGAAAAAATACGGTCCAATGATTCCACCAGCGTACAAACCACACCAAACAGTGCATTTTTCGGGATGCATGGGCAGTTCTTGAACGGCTTCTGGTTGCTCTTCACCCCAAATGCGGCAATTTTGCTTATTTACGTAGCCATTCAACCAGAAATGAGCCTCATCGCTGAACAAAACACGCGCGCGAAACACATTTCGAACCGAACACTGATTTTGGTAATAAAATTCAATGATTTGCAAGCGTTGCTCGTTAGTAAGTCTATTCATGATGAAAAAAGCAAAATTTCTCTTTGACACCATGTCTGAAATTCTCCGTGATCTGTCAAATACTAATGCATGAAAATCCTAACCTAAATCACCCGTTACAATGCCGTAGTAAAGATTGAGCCACCTAGAAAATTTAACGATTTGGTACAATGCTACCGCTGTCAAGAGTTGGGCCCTACCAAGCAATATTTCAAAAAGCCTTATAGATGTGTAAAGTGTGCACTAGACCATCCCTCATCTCTTTGTTCGAAAGAGATAGAGACTCCACCGAAATGCTTCCATTGCATTCAAAATCATACCGCCAATTACAAAGGTTGTAGAATTTATCAGGAGTTAAAGGCTAGCCACTGAAAAGGGCTACTCCCTTCCAAAAATGTGTGCACAGTCAAAAACGTGGTAAAAACGCAGAAATCAGCTATCTTTGCTTTGTTTTCATTTGAACAATGTTGCCATTGCCCAATACGCATATCGTCACCTGAAATGCAAAATAACGTAAAAACATTTTCGGAAATTTAAAATGGCATGAATGAACACGAAAATAAAATGGAACATGAGTGAAATAAAATTTTAATATTGGTTAAAACTGGTTTATATCTGACCGCAGAACCTGAAAATGTTGAACATTTGTAATATTATGTGTGTAATTTGAAGTAGTGAAGTGTAATCAAAAAGACACTCAATTTCGGATTTTTTGATGATACGTTATTTTGCATTTCAGGTGACGATGTATAGTTTTGAGCACATCTTTGTTTTCAATTACAATTTTTTACTACATAAAATATCAAAACTGAAAACAAACTATTAAAAATAGTTTATATATTTATAAATAATAGCATTCGACTGTGATTTTGAGTTATTTTAAGAAAATTTCAAACATATTGAACAGATTGAATTATAAAAGTTGATAATTACTGCAGTATATCGATATTGGCAACCCTGCGTTGTAAGAGAGCAATCAGCTGCGACGTTTGCGACGGCAAAAATCCAAATGTCGCGGATTCTCACGTCATCGTCACGTCAGAGAGAAGGGAGTAGCGTTTTTCACTGTTCAGTTACATTGCGCGCCCATAAGATAGGTCGTGCCAGCTGACGCGACCCACGATTCTACGTTGTTCACTGTCTAGCCTATTAGTGTCAAAAAAGACTCAATTAATAATAAGACAAGGCCTTCCTTGGTCAAACTTACAAATGCCGAACAACAAGTTCACCATAAAAACATTAGCTATGCTGATGTAACAATAGGACAACTTAGTTCTACTACAACCACAGTACGCCATGAAAAAAATGACAAACTCGAAGAATTGATTGCCAAACAAATTGAGCTAACCACAACACTAATAAATATGATGTCTTCTCTCTTAACTAAGCTTTTTGGAATGCCAATGGACTAAGCAGCCATAGACTGGAAGTTGAATATTTTATAAAAACTAACAGTATATATACATATATTACTGGTTTCATAATCCCACTTTACCGCTAAGTCGTATTTTAAAATTAATGGATTCGATTTCATTACTTCAAACAACCTCGACGGTAAAACACACGGTGGTTCTGCAATTCTTATAAAATCATCACTAAAACACATTGTTTTAGAGCCAGTTTCTTTACCATTAAATCAAGCAGCTTCTTTGAAAATCCAGACCGGCATTGGAGCGATTGTTATAACTTCTTTATATCTCCCACCTCGATTTAATATAAGCAAAGAAACTTGGAGGATGGAGTCATGTGTAGAAGTTCACGCAAGTGAGGAAAGTTCTCTGATTGCCATTCACTTGGGAGTGGCCAGAAACGATTCTTTTACATGTGACTCAAGCAGCTCACGACTTCCGGTCTTTGACCAAGTATCCTCTGGGTAGCCTAAGAACATCCGTTTTAAAGCGAGCTAACGTGAGAAGGCGAAGCATCCCCTGCATAGGGTTGAGCGCTGGGTTTGGGACCCTCCACGTAAAGAAACACCCCCAGTGAATAGTCAGAACCAGCCTCGGATGAGAGACCCCCTTTTGATGACGACCATGGCAAACGAAATAAGGACTACGAATTGAGGGCATGCACCTGGAATGTCCGGTCCCTTAACTGGGAAGGTGCCACTGCCCAGCTGGTTGATGTCTTCTTGAAAACAAAGGCTGATATCACCGCCGTCCAAGAAATGCGATGGACGGGACAAGGACAAAGACGAGTAGATTCTTGTGACATTTACTATAGTGGTCATATAAAGGAGCGCAGGTTTGGTGTGGGATTCGTGGTAGGAGAGAAACTCCGTCGCCGAATACTATCATTCACTGCGGTGAATGAACGTCTAGCCACAATCCGCATCAAAACGAGGTTCTTCAACATATCGCTGACGCCCCGACAGAAGAGAAGGACGATGTGACCAAAGATGCCTTTTATGAGTGCTTGGAGCGCACTTATGTGAGATGCCCCCGTCACGATGTAAAAATCGTGCTTGGCGACTTCAACGCCAGGGTGGGCAAAGAAGGTATCTTTGGTACTACGGTCGGTAAATTCAGCCTCCACGAGGAAACATCCCCAAATGGGTTGAGGCTGATCGACTTCGCCGGGGCCCGAAATATGGTTATCTGTAGTACTAGATTCCAGCATAAGAAGATCCATCAAGCTACCTGGCTGTTTCCGGATCGAAAAACTACCAACCAGATCGATCATGTTGTGATAGACGGAAGACACGTCTCCAGTGTTTTAGATGTGCGTGCGCTCCGAGGTCCTAACATCGACTCGGACCACTATATTGTTGCAGCCAAAATTCGCACCCGCCTCTGTGCAGCAAAAAACGCACGCCAACAAACACAAGGAAGGTTCGACGTCGAGAAGCTGCAATCACAACAGACAGCCGAACGATTCTCTACTCGGCTTGCACTCCTGCTCTCTGAGAGCACTCGTCAACAACTCGGTATAAGGGAACTGTGGGACGGCATTTCAAACTCCTTACGTACAGCTGCAACCGAAACCATTGGTTTTCGGAAAGTGCAAAAGAACATCTGGTACGACGAGGAGTGCCGTGTCGCAGCGGAGAGAAAACAGGCTGCCTACCTCGCAATGTTAAGATCGACCACAACACGTTCGGGATGGGATAGATACCGAGAGTTAAAGAGGGAAGCGAGACGTATTTGCAGACAGAAGAAGAAAGAGGCCGAAATGCGTGAGTACGAACAGCTCGATAAGCTGGCCGACAGGGGTAATGCTCGAAAATTCTACGAAAAGATGCGGCGGCTTACAGAAGGTTTCAAGACCGGAGCATACTCCTGTAGAACCCCCCAAGGTGATCTAGTTACCGATGCCCAGAGCATACTTAAATTATGGAGGGAACACTTCTCCAACCTGCTGAATGGCAGTGATAGCACAACACCGGAAGAAGGTGAACCATATTCCCCAATCGATGACGATGGAGCAGACGTTCCATTGCCCGATCATGAAGAAGTTCGAATAGCAATTGCCCGCCTGAAAACAGGGGCCGATGGATTGCCGGCCGAGCTATTCAACCACGGCGGCGAAGAACTGATAAGGAGCATGCATCAACTTCTTTGTAAAATATGGTCGGACGAAAGCATGCCCAACGATTGGAATTTAAGTGTGCTATGCCAAATCAATAAAAAAGGACACACCACAATCTGCGCCAACTACCGTGGGATAAGCCTCCCCAATATCGCATATAAGGTTCTGTCGAGCGTATTGTGTGAAAGATTAAAGCCCACCATCAACAAACTGACTGGACCTTATCAGTGTGGCTTCAGACCTGGTAAATCAACAACCGACCAGGTATTCACCATGCGCCAAATCTTGGAAAAGACCCGTGAAAGGAGAATCGACACTCACCACCTATTTGTCGATTTCAAAGCTGCTTTCGACAGCACGAAAAGGAGCTGCCTTTATGCCGCGATGTTTGAATTTGGTATCCCCGCAAAACTAATACGGCTGTGTAAACTGACGTTGAGCAACACGAAAGCTCCATCAGGATCGGGAAGGACCTCTCCGAGCCGTTCGATACCAAACGAGGTTTCAGACAAGGTGATTCCCTATCGTGCGACTTTTTCAACCTGCTTCTGGAGAAAATAGTTCGGGCTGCAGAACTCAACAGAGAAGGTACCATCTTCTATAAGAGTGTACAACTGCTGGCGTATGCCGATGATATTGATATCATCGGCCTCAACACCCGCGCCGTTAGTTCTGCTTTCTCCAGACTGGACAAGGAAGCAAAAGAAATGGGTCTGGCAGTGAACGAGGGCAAGACGAAATATCTCCTGTCATCAAACAAACAGTCGTCGCACAGACTTGGCACTCACGTCACTGTTGACAGTCATAACTTTGAAGTTGTAGATAATTTCGTCTATCTTGGAACCAGCGTAAACACCACCAACAATGTCAGCCTAGAAATCCAACGCAGGATAACTCTTGCCAACAGGTGCTACTTCGGACTAAGTAGGCAATTGAGAAGCAAAGTCCTCTCTCGACAAACAAAAAACAAACTCTATAAGTCACTCATAATTCCCGTCCTGCTATATGGTGCAGAGGCCTGGACGATGTCAACAACAGATGAGTCGACGTTGCGAGTTTTCGAGAGAAAAGTTCTGCGAAAGATTTATGGTCCTTTGCGCGTTGGCCACGGCGAATATCGCATTCGATGGAACGATGAGCTGTACGAGATATACGGCGACATTGACATAGTCTAGCGAATTAAAAGACAGCGGCTACGCTGGCTAGGTCATGTTGTCCGGATGGATGAAAACACTCCAGCTCTGAAAGTATTCGACGCAGTACCCGCCGCGGGAAGAAGAGGAAGAGGAAGACCTCCACTCCGTTGGAAGGACCAAGTGGAGAAGGACCTGGCCTCGCTTGGAATATCCAATTGGCGCCACGTAGCGAAAAGAAGAAACGACTGGCGCGCTGTTGTTGACTCGGCTATAATCGCATAAGCGGTGTCTACGCCAATTAAGAAGAAGCAAAGAAACTTTTAAATCGTTTTTCGACAAAATGGGTCCCAGATTTTTAGCCGGAGGTGATTTCAATGCCAAACATCCATGGTGGGGTTCACACCTTACGAATCCCAAAGGCCGCGAACTGTACAAGTGCATTTCTCAAAAAAGCTTAAATATTTTATCTGCTAGCAGACCCACATACTGACCGACCGATATCAACAAAATTCAGGATCTAATTGACTTCGCAATTTATACCGGCATAAACCCACATCATCTAGAAATTTCGAGTAATGAAGATATGAGCTCAGATCATTCCGCTCTCATTATCAATATGATTATGCCTGTTGTTGTCACATCCCGAAAGCAGCGTTCTTTAACTAAAAGGTCGAACATAATTTTTCCAAACATGGCTGGAGTCCCACGTAAACCTAAACATGGAAATAACAATAAAACGAGACTTAGATTTTTTTTTTTTTTTTTTTTTTTTTTTTATTGAAACGTAACAAGATATGGATTTACATTTCATTCAAATTGCAACTAGTGACAAGTGTACTAACAAGCAATATTTTTCATAACTTATAAGGTAAAACAACAAAAGCTCTATTAAGAAGCTTTTTCAAAACTAAACTTTGTATTAAAAGCTAAATATTATAATATTTGCTATTTACTTAGAAGATCATGGAACGTTGTTCTTTTCAATCTGCGCCTGCTATTTCTGGCCTCACCTAGTTGTCGGGCTTCAGCGTTTACGTGGTTTTGCAGCCTTGTGGCATGTTTCGATGCCGTTTCGCGAATGACTTCCCGAACCGTTTTTATGTGAAGATCACGATGTAGATCTGAGTTCCGTACGTACCACGGGGCATTTACAATTTTTCGAAGAACTTTATTTTGGAATCTTTGCATCATTTCGATGTATAACGGCGCAGCGCATCCCCATAGCTGAATTCCGTATGTCCAAATGGGCTTCAACGTTTGATTGTAGACTAAAATTTTATTTGAGGTTGTTAGGGGTGATTTCTTGCCGATTAACCAATTTATTTTGTTGTATTTTAGTTTAAGTTCTGCAGCTTTTCTTTGTATATGCTCCTTCCACTTTAACTTTGCATCCAGCGTCAAACCAAGATATTTCGCCGAGGTGGAGTACGGAATTACTTCATTCTCAATATATAAGGGGACATACGTATCCGTTTTGTTAGTGAAGTTTATATGTATAGACTTCAACTCGTTGAGGGTAATATACCATTTTTGTGTCCATTCTACAATTAGGTTGATTGAAGACTGCATTCTGTTCGACGATTCTATTACATTTTTACCGGTAGTAATTATGCAGGTATCATCTGCAAATGTGGCGATTGTGCTGTTTGGCGGCGTAGGCATATCACTAGTAAACAAAATGTATAAGAGTGGTCCCAGGACGCTTCCTTGGGGTACACCTGTTTTTATTGGCTGCAACATAGTATATGATTGTCCCTGCTTGATTCTGAAGTAGCGGTCGCTCAGGTAAGAGGCAAGTAGCTCAGTTAGATGCTGTGGGAAGAGAAGTCTTAATTTATGGAGTAAGCCATGGTGCCATACTCTATCAAACGCCTGGGATACGTCAAGAAAAACAGCTGTGCAAATTTGCTTTTTTTCCATCGCATCCTCAATTATATCTGTTATTCGATGAACTTGATCGATTGTAGAATGTTGCGATCTAAATCCAAACTGATGAATTGGTATAAGGTCCTTTTCTTCAATTATGTTCTGAAGTCTTTTTATAATTACAACTTCAAGTAGTTTCGACAAAATAGGCAACAGTGAGATTGGACGATATGATGATGCTTCCTGTGCGCTTTTCCCGGGTTTTTGTACCATAATGATTTCAGATACCTTCCATGACAACGGAACGTATCTGAGATTTAAGCAAGCGTTTACTATCGATGTCAGTTTTTCTAATGCTTTCCGCGTTAGATTTTTCAGTACCTCAGCTGTCACCAAGTCGAAGCCGGGAGCTTTTCTTGATTTAAGTCTACTTTTAATTATATTTTCCACTTCTTTAATTGTTGCTGGTTGGATTTCTCCTACGCATTGCGAGCCTTCCATCTGAGGTAATGTTCCATGGAGCAGAATAGGACTAAACGTTTTAGTGAGTTTTTCTGAAAAAACTTCCGCTTTTTCTTCGTCGCTTTTGGCCCAGGAACCATTTGGCTTTCTGAGGGGTGCATTTGACAATATTGGTTTCCTAGCATTTTTTACTGCTTTCCAAAGGGAATAATCGGATTGTTTGTTCGGCGTTAATTTCTCAATATAATTAGAAATGCTTTGATTCGTGAATAACTTTATTTTAATACTGAGAACCTTGGTTAAATTGTTCAGTTCTGTTTTATATTGGGGAAATCGCGTGTTTTGCCATTTTTTGCGTAGTTTTCTCTTTTTCTTTATGAGATCTAAAATGTCCGATGGATATTTAATATACAAATTTTTTTGTTTAGGAAGGGGAGTACTTTTCCAAGCCGATTCCTGTATAGCTTTCGTAAATGTATGAACTTCTTCTTCTAACATATCTTGAGTTGTTATATTTACATCAAATTCAATATTTTTGTCGAGCATCACTTTGAAATACTCCCAATCAGTATGTCTATTAGAAAGATAAGGCGGTATGTCGAGTTCTTTTAGATGGCTATTTAGGATTAGATATACTGGCGAGTTTTCCGAATTAAGGTCCAATCCATTTTCGATAGTAATGAATGTCTTGGATATTTGTCGAGTGATGTAAAAGTCGATCAAGTCAGGTAATTTCTTTGCGTCGGAAGGCCAGTAAGTCGGCTTGCCAGTAGACATGAAGTCGCATCCAGTAGCCATAGCAGCTTTAAATAGCTCTCTCCCCTTCGGTGTCGTAACTCTTGAACCGCCATTGAGAATGTTTTGCGTTAAAGTCACCACCTATGGTGAATTTCCCATGGTGTTTTAGTACAAATTTTGTGTACAAATCCATTTTTATATTGTGTCTAGGTAGGCTATATATCGGGGTAATGCTTATTTTTCCGAAACTAGATTCAACAGTTATGGTCGTAGTTTGGAATTCTGGGACACTTATATTAATTTCTTCGTAGTGGGGAATATTATCTCTGATAATTATGGTACTCCCCCCTCTCGCTTTGTTATTTGGGTGGTTCGAACAATACATCTTGTAGTTTTTGTATCTAACAAAAGTCTCATTTGTAAAATTAGTTTCTGATATTAGTAAGACGTTCGTGCGTAAGTCTATTTTGCTCTTCTAGCTTATTAAGCTTGTTGAGAATTAACGAAAAATTGTCAGTAAAATCACCAATGGCATTCGTATTTGTTTGATTTTCAGACAGATGTTGTTGAGCTTTATTAGCACCTTTAGTTATGCTGGCAAATGAGGGCTTCCCAGATTGATGATTTATAGTAGTGTCATCTTTCTGAGGAGCAGTGGAAGTGGTTATGCTTAAGCGTTTTGGTTCATATTTATGCTCTTTATTTTTCCCAGTCGCGTTTTTAATTTTTTGAAGTTGCTTTGCCACTTCACATCCCCTATAATTCGCAGGGTGATTTTGACTACAGTTACAGCATTTTGGCGGTAGTTCGGCAGGTTTTGTGCAGCTTAGTGTTGAATGATTTCCAGCGCACTTTACACACCTCGGTGGTTTACAACAATAGTTTCTAGTGTGACCGAACGCCTGACAGGATTTACACTGCGGCACTATATTCGATGGCTTGATGGGCTCGAGTTTAACGACAGAATTTAGAATATGTTTGATTTCGTAAATTTTCTTAATGTTCTCTGTAAATTCAAAGCATACAATAAACATATTTAACGGATTTTTTTGTTTTATATTGAAGTTTGTTTAAAACTTTCGTAACTTTAAACCCTTGCTTTTGAAGGTCTGTGATAATACTTTCAGGCTCACATGAGTGATGAAGGTCTTTTACCATTACGAGGATATCACGCGATTGCTTGTCTTCGTACAGGTACCAAGGAATTTTCGATTCGTTTAATTTCCTTGTAAGTATTCTATAGTCGGAACTATCTGAAAGATTTACTTTACAGGAACTTGGGCCAGTAAGCTTGAGTGTATAAGATTTTTTTTTACATCTGCGTTTATCAAGGAATGCATCAAGGGTTGGTTAAACTTTTCCCCTATTATAATTGACGGAGGGCGATGACTTACTTTTGTAGCTATTTACCACCTTCTGCTGTTTCATCCGAAATCGGAGACTTCATTGTTACATCCGGTGAAGAATATGCTTTACGTTTCTTACTTTCTGTGCTTTTTTTTCTTTTTTAATAGCCAATTTGTTTCTTGTTCAAGCTCTTCTTCATCTGTTTCGGCTGCAAAGTTCGACTTTGATGGAGAAGAAGAAGTTTCATTTACATATTTGGTTAGCGATTTCTTTAAGTCTTCATTTTGAAGTTTAAGTGCCGCATTTTCGTTTTTCAGTTCATTGTTCAACGTTTCTATTTTTTTAATACGTTCGAGCAACATACCTATTTGGTTACACTGTGAACCCCCGCCAGGAGGCGGAGTTTGTATGTCCATTACGATCTTACTGAATTGTGGTTACGTTAAGTCAAAGAACTGCCTTATCAACTGCTTTACCGACTTCACGTGCAGATAATGTAGTGTCCCTGGCCACTTACAACTCTGCGTAGACAGCTGTTTTGCCGTGCGACAGAAACAGCTGATACCCACTTTAGATGTCGGAGGAGAATTTTTGCGCGAAAATTTATTGAGTGTTTTTAATTTGGTATTATTTTTGTTATTGTTTAAAATTTCCAAAGGTTATAAATCACTTATGTTTTTACCTATTTTTGTAGAAATTTCGATTAAATTGATATACCGCGTGGTGCCAACGATGATAAGGTCCTCCGGAGAGTCTGCTTACGAGTTTCCCCAGCCGGGATTTCACGTATATTACAAGAGATTGAGGAGCACACTTTACTGTTGACCGTACGCGCGAACGTTTTTATGTCCACTCGACTTAGATGACTCTGTGGAAAACTTCACCCGAAAAATACATCAAGCCGCTTCGCTTAATTCATCTAAACCATACTGTACCAATAATGTGCCATATTCAGATGAAGTAGCGCAGATGGTACAAAATAAAAGACGACTTCGAAGAATCTGGCAGAATAGCAGAAATCCGGTTGACAAAACCAGGCTAAACAAAACAATTAAAGAATTAAAATCCAAGTTGTTAGAGCTGAAAGAAGAATCTATTGCAGAATTTCTTAAGAATGCTGATCCAAATAAAAACGATGAATACAATCTGTGGAAAGCTACGAAATACCTGAAACGACCTCCGAAGCGACAGGTGCCGATAAAAGATGAAAACAACTCTTGGTGTAGATCTGACAAAAGAAAAGCCGACGATTTTGGCAACCACCTTGCGAATACTTTCAAGCCTTTTGCTCTCAATACTGACCATCAGCGCCAAAATGTTTAGACTTTTCTTGAGAGTCCATGTCAAATGGATAAACCAATACATTACGTAAAACTGACTGAAGTACAATAAGAAGTGTCACAGTTCTTCTAAATCACCTGGCTCAGATAATATTGATGCATGGACAATCCAACAATTACCAAGAAAATGCCTGCTATTCTTAGTTTTAATCTTTAATTGTGATTTTAGGCTAAGTCACTTTCCTACGCAATGGAAATGTGCCGAAATTATAATGATTCCGAAGCCAAACAAGCCCAAGAACGAAATACCCTCTTATAGATCAATAAGTTTGCTGACAATATTCTCTAAAATATTCGAAAAAATATTTCTTCGTCGATTGTTGCCAGTTTTGGATTCCTTATCCGTTATCCCAGACCATCAATTTGGATTCAGGCAACCAACGGGTGATTTTTTTGAGGTTAGGATTTTCATGCATTAGTATTTGACAGATCACGTGGGATTTCAGACATGTGTGTCAAAGAGAAAAAAAAAAGATGCTCAGTATGCTTTGACATTTCATCATGAATAGACTTACTAACGAGCAACGCTTGCAAATCATTGAATTTTATTACCAAAATCAGTGTTCGGTTCGAAAATTTTTTATCGACAAATTTTGTTCAGCGATGAGGCTCATTTCTGGTTGAATGGCTACATAAATAAGCAAAATTGCCGCATTTGGGGTGAAGAGCAACCAGAAGCCGTTCAAGAACTGCCCATGCATCCCGAAAAATGCACTGTTTGGTGTGGTTTGTACGCTGGTGGAATCATTGGACCGTATTTTTTCAAAGATGCTGTTGGACGCAACGTTACGGTGAATGGCGATCGCTATCGTTCGATGCTAACAAACTTTTTGTTGCCAAAAATGGAAGAACTGAACTTGGTTGACATGTGGTTTCAACAAGATGGCGCTACATGCCACACAGCTCGCGATTCTATGGCCATTTTGAGGGAAAACTTCGGACAACAATTCATCTCAAGAAATGGATCCGTAAGTTGGCCACCAAGATCATGCGATTTAACGCCTTTAGACTATTTTTTGTGGGGCTACGTCAAGTCTAAAGTCTACAGAAATAAGCCAGCAACTATTCCAGCTTTGGAAGACAACATTTCCGAAGAAATTCGGGCTATTCCGGCCGAAATGCTCGAAAAAGTTGCCCAAAATTGGACTTTCCGAATGGACCACCTAAGACGCAGCCGCGGTCAACATTTAAATGAAATTATCTTCAAAAAGTAAATGTCATGAACCAATCTAACGTTTCAAATAAAGAACCGATGAGATTTTGCAAATTTTATGCGTTTTTTTTTTTAAAAAGTTATCAAGCTCTTAAAAAATCACCCTTTAATTATTACAACAAGCCACTGCATATTTCATTTTAAAAAATTAATATATTTATGCTTAGAAATTTAAATAAATACAACAGTACACTTTCATTTCTTTCTTCATTTGAACAATTTCCACACATCCTACTCTATTTATTGTGGATGTGCCTAAAACTACTTACATATATCTTTTCTCGCAACAATATTCTAAACATTCCACTGAAATTTTTCCTGCAAAGACGAATAAATTAATATTATTTTGGGAATTTCCAAAAGTGTTTACTTTTCTGTGTACAATTTGTATGCATTTCTATGCTTGTTCTTCTCAACGCACAAGTGTGACGTCACGGAATTGTTGCACAATGTATTTGTTTTTGTAAGAATTGTCAAGAGCTAAACCGAAAAAAACTAACGGTAAACTAGTGTCGTAATCTTGTATTCTATCATTCTTGGCTATGAAGTAAACTTCCGCTCTCAAATTTGTGGACAATGTCAGTATTGCCGCAACCACTCTGCCAGGGATAATGGGATACCCAACTTATTCCAGCGTGAGAGCGCCTCAAAATAAGCGTTTTTTATAACATTTTCCATTATGGCATGATCGAACAAAATAAAAATATTTGGACATTTTAAATTAAAACACCCAACATTTAGTACGAATAAAAACTACTATAGAGTGGTTATTTATTATATGGAGAAACTATTTAAATATTTTTAAAGTATATTAGAAGAACTGAATTGACCTTTCAATACCCAATAATTCTTGGTTGAGAAGTTTATATCATAATTAACCTCGTTACTGAAAAGATTTGAAACTAATCTTCCTGTGCGACTCTGATTTAGCGCCTTCTGTTTGTCAGCACTTAGAAGTCTATAACATTATTACAGCTGATTTAGATATTGCACAGAGAAAAACAATGCAATCAAACAAAAAAATTGTAATCAAAGAAATCAATCAAAAGGAATGCATATGGGTTCACTTCGCAATTGTCCCTCATAATTAAAAAATGCATTAGTTCCATAAAATGGAAAATATTTGAAAAAAGTCGGCTTTAATAACAAAATATGACATTACAAAGTTTTTTTTAATATTAAACGATGTGAATTTTTAGTATCAAAACCACTCTTTCTATAAATCTCCAATGACAGTGAAAAGAGTTTAGATTAGTGAATAGATTAAATGTAATCTAATCACTCCAGATCTTGAATCTGAAAATGCTATTATACTATGTATTACAAAAACTCAAAGTGCATTCACCCAAATACATTTGGAATAAGCGAATTACATAAAATTAGACGTTTTTTAGATTACCTACATATGTATTTTAAAATTGTATCTCTCAATAGAGATATATCATATAAAAGTAATGTGAAAAAACAGTAACAGAAATCGTAATTATTTTTTCCAGTTTGTCCCATTGGAAGTTATTGTAACCTTATATTCAATGACTATCAATAAACATGTAAATCCTTAAAAAATACTAAAGTGTGAACGGATAATGTTTTATAAAAAAAATTAAAACACTTGCACCTGGACAGTGACTTATGCAGCCTAACTGTTTCTGGTGTAGAGGTGATATTTTCACAGAGTCCAATGGAAATAGATATAGAGTTAAAAATTAATGTTTTCGTCAGTTCAAAGTGGACAACCACCGTGTAAACACGTCCCGTGACCGTTTCTCGCGTTCTTTTCCTCTTTGCGATCGACTACGATAGTCTAACTGATTCAGTTACCGCAACTCCTTAAAGTTGTAGTTGTTAGTTTATTAGTGTAAACATAAAAAAAAACTCAGTGCCGTAGTTAAAAATAAAAAACTCAGTGCCGTAGTTATCATTCCCCCCCGAAAGCAATAGGTTTCGGTTACTCGATCCCGATTTGCAACGTCCCAACAAACGACCAAAATTCAGTGACTTTGTACCACTTCCTGCCCCAAAACAAAATGACGACCATATCCCTCGGTTCTTAGTGGCAAGTGCTATCGGTCCAATTGTAGATGACAAAATCCGAAATCGAAAGGGGTTTAAAACACATTTGCGGCGATAACACCGTTGTAACGGAATTAAGATCTGGTGACCTCGTCCTAAAAGTCGAAAATGCGAAATCGGCCGAAAAGTATATTAAAGCAACCCACATAGGCATTATACCTGTAAAAATTACCTCTCACAAAGGTCTTAACACCCATCAAGGCAGAATATTCTCCAGAAATCTAATCAATCTCTCCGAAGAAGAATTAGTAGAAGGGCTAGGAAACCAAAAAGTGATCGAAGTTAAAAAAATCATGCAAAAAGTTGGTGACGCACTAATCTCTACTGGAGCTGCAATTGTGATATTCGACCTAATCCGTAGACCAGAAATCCTTAAATTAGGATGGAAAAGGGTTCGTGTGCAAGAATTTATCCCAAATCCGATGCGGTGCAAAACCTGCCAAAGACTCGGTCATACCAAAAATAGATGTCGAAATATTGAGCTATGTAGCCAGTGTGCAACCTCTCCGCCACATAATCCATGCCCAAGAACATTCTGCATAAACTGCCAAACTGAAACCCATCCATCCAATGACCCAGGCTGACCCACTTTCCTTAAACACAAGTCAGTAAATAAAATAAAAATAGAGCGCCGATGCACAATTAGAGATGCATGGAAAATCTTCAACTGCGACCTCAGCACACATCAAATTCAACCCCCTCAAAAAAAAACAAAGGCGCCGTCCTTCGCACAAATTGTAAAAAACACCAGTAATATAATGACTGAACCAACAACTGTTAACACAGCACACGACTTGCAAACAACTCCAGCAAACAAGCCCCATGTAGAAACTACAAACAACAACCCACAAGCAAATAACGGGGCATCCAAGAAAACAAGTTATACTAAATCAATCACACAAACAACTTCAACCATATCCAAACCTCAGCAGAAAAACAGTACAACAGCATCCCCAGCAAGACAACAAACAGCAACTAACGCCAGCACACCAGAAATAGCGACTACAAGTAGAAATGCAGAAAAAAATTCCAGCCCACCCACCCCTACATACCCCAGTCCAATTATCAGTGATACCGAGATGTCACCGTTCAGCCAATTACACGCAAAATTCCCCGATCTTAACGTCCTTATAACACCAAATACATATAAAACAACATTACAGTCACACAAGTCATCCAACATAGATAAGTCATAAATATAAATTTCCTTATACTAACCCTTTAATTCACATACAAACACACATATTATCTAACAAATGTTACCATTATTACAGTGGAACATAAATGGATATTACAATAATTTCATCGATCTTGAAATATTAATTACATCACACAATCCCTCTGTAATCCTTTTAAATGAAACCCACCTCCCCTACATGGTCAATGCTCGTACCCCTTTGGCCTATGTTGGTTACTTTCATAATTTGCCTCATATTTTATCTAAAGGGTGATTTTTTAAGAGCTGATAACTTTTTTTAAAAAAAACGCATAAAATTTGCAAAATCTCATCGGTTCTTTATTTGAAACGTTAGATTGGTTCATGACATTTACTTTTTGAAGATAATTTCATTTAAATGTTGACCGCGGCTGCGTCTTAGGTGGTCCATTCGGAAAGTCCAATTTTGGGCAACTTTTTCGAGCATTTCGGCCGGAATAGCCCGAATTTCTTCGGAAATGTTGTCTTCCAAAGCTGGAATAGTTGCTGGCTTATTTCTGTAGACTTTAGACTTGACGTAGCCCCACAAAAAATAGTCTAAAGGCGTTAAATCGCATGATCTTGGTGGCCAACTTACGGGTCCATTTCTTGAGATGAATTGTTGTCCGAAGTTTTCCCTCAAAATGGCCATAGAATCGCGAGCTGTGTGGCATGTAGCGCCATCTTGTTGAAACCACATGTCAACCAAGTTCAGTTCTTCCATTTTTGGCAACAAAAAGTTTGTTAGCATCGAACGATAGCGATCGCCATTCACCGTAACGTTGCGTCCAACAGCATCTTTGAAAAAATACGGTCCAATGATTCCACCAGCGTACAAACCACACCAAACAGTGCATTTTTCGGGATGCATGGGCAGTTCTTGAACGGCTTCTGGTTGCTCTTCACCCCAAATGCGGCAATTTTGCTTATTTACGTAGCCATTCAACCAGAAATGAGCCTCATCGCTGAACAAAATAAAGCGCGAAACACATTTCGAACCGAACACTGATTTTGGTAATAAAATTCAATGATTTGCAAGCGTTGCTCGTTAGTAAGTCTATTCATGATGAAATGTCAAAGCATACTGAGCATCTTTCTCTTTGACACCATGTCTGAAATCCCACGTGATCTGTCAAATACTAATGCATGAAAATCCTAACCTCAAAAAAATCACCCGTTAGTAAGCAAGGAATTGGTATCTTAGTGAAGAAAAATGTCCCGCACATATGTTATCCTCTCCAATCCCGCATCTCTTCCTTGGTATTAGAAATTCAATCGCCCAATAAAATATCCATTGTCTGCGCCTACTCCCCTCCTGATCAAACATTTTCAACCACTGACTTTAATAGTATTTTTCCGTCAACTGATAGTCCTTTTATTGTGGCAGGCGATTTTAACGCCTGGAGCCCTATGTGGGGTTCCACTTCGCTTAATGCTAAAGGCCGTGTAATTGAAGACTCAATCCTTGCCTCCAACTCCTTTGTCCTTAATAACGGTTCCCCGACTCACTTCTCTACTCACAAATCCTTCACCCACCTTGACCTCACCATATGTTCGATTTCCCTTTCTGCCAAATGCACTTGGCTAGTAATTGATGACCTCCATGGCAGTGATCATTTCCCCATTATTACCAGACTCCCTTCAAACCGTTTTCCTTCAACATTTCGCCCGAGGTTGAAATACCAGACCGACTCTGCTTATTGGTTAAAGTTCCAAGATGCGTGTCTACATGGTTGCAGCTCCTATCCCATTTCCCTTAACGTCAACGAAGAAGCGTCCCGCGTCCAAAAAATCATCAGAAGTGCGGCTAATCTATCTATCCCACAATCAGGTAGCAAAACTCGTAGGCCGGCTCCATTGTGGTGGAGCGCTGAACTTTCAACTTTAAGGCAAGCCAAACAAAGTACATGGCATGAATATAAGCGTGAAAGGTCTTCCTCCAATCTCCTTCAGTACAAAAAAGCTAATGCTAATTTTCGCCGCAAAGCCAAACTTGTGAAAGCTGCCTGTTTTGAAAAATTTACCAGCAACATTAACTCTTCATCCAACCCAAGAAGGATCTGGACCGACATCAAAAGACTAACTGGGATGGCTTCTTTTCCTACAATATCTGCCTTAAGTTCCGCTCGCGGCACTCTTCTATATCCTCTAGATATAGCTCAAGAGTTCGCCAGCTACTTTTCTACGGCCTCCTCCGATTGCAACTTCCCCCCTGAATTTATTTCAAATAAGTACCAAACAACCTCATCCCGGTTTCCACCCAGCAATCTTTCGATCTCTGCCAAGTTCTTAGAAAAAGACTTAACGCATTCTGAGCTGGTCTCTGCCCTTTCTTCAGTAAAACACCTGGCAACGATAGAATTTCTTACCCCATTATCAAGAACCTTCCCCTTCCTATCCTATCCCGCCTTCTTAACCTCTACAATAATATTTTTTCTACAGGCATTTACCCCCAAGCTTGGAAAATCAGCTTGATAGTTCCCATCCTCAAACCTGGTAAATCTCCTCTTGATGTCTGCAGTTACCACCCAATCTCCCTTCTCCCGTGTTTAGGCAAACTGCTAGAAAAAATTGATTGCTACCAGACTCTCCTGGTATGCCCGCAAAATTAATTTCATTCATCATAACCAAGTTGCATTCCAAAGAGGGCAGGGTACTATCGACTCACTTGTTCATCTTGACCACTACATTTCTAATGCTATGTCAAATAAAAATCACATCTCCTTGATGTCTCTCGATTTTCAAAAAGCCTTCGATCGAATAGGTATTCATATCGTACTAAGGCAACTAACCAAATGGAAAGTGGGTCCGCGAATCTTAAACTTTATAAAATCTTTTTTATCCCATCGTAAAATAAGTGTCCTTATCTCGAACACCCGCTCCTCTTTCCTTCCCCTAGATAATGGCACTCCTCAAGGATCACCCTTATCGGTGATTCTCTTCATTATAGCGTTTGATGAACTTAGCGAATTACTGTCTAAATTTACCACTATTGAGCACCAACTGTACGCTGACGATGTTCTGGTGTACTCCAAAAACACTGATCAAGCAGCAGTTCAAAGTACCTTCTCCGATATCCTTTCCAAAATCTTCTCCTGGTCGCAAACTTCCGGCGCTTCAATTTCCCCTAGCAAATCTAAATTGTTGCACATTTGTAGAAAAAGAAACTGTATCACCCATACCATAACTTTTTCCGAAATAACTATAAAATAGCCTTAAGTTTTTAGGTATAATATTAGACTCTAAGTACTCTTTCGCACAACATTGTCAATATGTAAGAGATAGATTAATGTTCAAACTATTAATAGTTAAGTACCTCTCCGCAAAGCGCTCATTTATCGGTCCAGCATTGTTGATTAACGTGACCAGGGCACTTATTGTCTCAACTATACAATACGGTTTGGAAGTTTATGAACATCACGCAAAAAATAAGTTGAAAATGCTTATTGCCCCTTACCTCGCTGCAATTCGAAGATCGCTGCGCGCGTTTCCACGACTCCCTTAAATAATTTATTCGCAGAATCTGGGCTAAATACAATATTCGATGACGCCGAAGACTCAATTCGCAAACTCTACGCTAAGCTGATGTTTTCACCGAATGCTCTTCTTAGAACGGACCTACAATTAGCGATTTCGCGCAAACGGCCACCCAAAGTACAATCATCTGTTTACTTATGCGGCAAATTCGCAAAGGATAACGGCCTTCCACTCCAAAGGCCTCATATTCGCAAAAGCATTCATCCGCCGTGGCTGTTTAAAAATGACTCTTTTATCAATGAACTTGTCCATCTGCGGAAGGCGAATACTGCCAACGATGTATACAAGGCAAATTTCCTTGAAGTGGCAGCTAAATACAAATCCACTGGATGGGATCTGATTTTTACTGACGGCTCAAAATCATCACAGACTTCATTTGCTGTCGTGAAAGAACATGGAGAAGTTGTTGTTGTTGTTTTAGCGGTTAGCTAATCCCCGTTAGGATGGTAAGGGTTGTTTGTGTTGTCGTCGAGGTCATCTAACGGTAGGCCCAAGAAACGTGCTGTTTCGACGGGGTCGGACCAAAGGGAAGAGGGTGTTAGATGGGTATGGTTTGTGGGGCATGCAAAGAGGTGGCCAGTGTCATGCGGAGACTCGTTGCATGCAGGACATACATTGGGTATGTCGGGGTCGATTCTGGATAAGTAGGAGTTTAACCTGCTGAAGTATCCAGAACGAAGTTGCGCTAGGGTCACTCGCGTTGGCAACTGGAGCTCTTCGTCTGCAATAGGTGGTGGTTTGTCTCCAAGAAAGCCATTCACGGGAAGGGAGTCGGTGAAGGTGTTGATGGCTCCACTGTGAATGGCGGTCAGTGCCTGTCGAAAGTTAGTTGCGTCCGAAGTCTGGTCGGCGTACTGTTCAATGTCGTCGACATAGTCGAGGAATGACCTCTTGATGCTCCTGGGAGGCGGTTCCGCTCCAAGCAGATGGCTGCAGGGGTGATTCCTACGGAAGCAACCAAGCAGGAACTGCCTGGAGAGGAGTTGATTATGCTCCTTTACAGGAAGCATGCGCGTCTCATTATGGAGGTGTTCAACGGGAGACATCAAGAGGCATCCCGTCGTGGTCCGGAGTGCTGTATTTTGGCAGGTCTGAAGTTTCCTCATCTGCGTACCACTGCATCCAGGCGACCATATCGGTGCTGCGTAGTTGAGGACCGGCCGGCCGATTGCCTTGTATGTTGCCAACAACGTTTCTTTGTCTTTTCCCCATGTGCTGCCGGCTAGCGACTTGAGGATTTTGTTGCGGCTCTGTACCTTGGCGATAATCGCGGTCGTATGGGGAGAGAAGGAGCATAGACTATCGAAGGTTACGCCTAAAATCTTAGGGTTATTGACAGTCGGAATTTTGACGCCATCGACTGCAATATTAAGTTCAAGTCTATACTCCTTCGTCCAGTTTGCGAATAAGGTCGCTGTGGATTTGGTGGGTGAAAGTTGGAGGTTTCGTGCAGTGAGGAAACGAGAAAGGTCGGAGAGGTAGCTGTTTACTTTCGAACACATGCCATCGATTCCATTGCCCGACGTCAATATCGTGCAGTCATCTGCGTACGAGGTTATGGAGACCCCCTCTGGTGGTTGAGGGAGTTTCGAGATATAGAAATTAAACAGTAGCGGGGAGAGGACACCACCCTGCGGAACCCCCTGTTTAATTCTTCTAAGTTTAGATGTTTCACCTCGAAATAGTACGGATGACTGACGACCGTTCAGATAGTTCATGGTCCACCTCTTAAGCCCTGGAGGGAGAGTGGTTTTTCAATGTCCTGCAGTAGCGTTGTGTGGTTGACCGTGTCAAAAGCTTTTGACAGGTCTAACGCTACGAGGATCGTTCTTTCGCAGGGTGGTTTCTGGTTGAGGCCACGAACTATCTGGGTGTTTATGACGCTAAGTGCTGTGGTGGTGCTGTGCACTTTGCGGAAACCATGCTGGTGGCTGGCTAGGCTGAGGTGGTGAGTGAAGGTCGGGAGTAACAAGGCCTCTAGTGTCTTCACTACTGGGGAGAGGAGAGTTATCGGTCGATAAGATTCCCCTTTGTTGGCGGGTTTCCCAGGTTTCAGTAGTGGGACCACTCTTCCGACTTTCCACACATCGGGTATTTGAAGAGTGGTGAACGACAGGTTGAGGATTTTGGTGAGATATTTTACTCCCGTCGAGCCTAGATGCTTTAACATTAGCATGTTGATTCCGTCTGGGCCGATGGATCTGGAGGATTTTGCCTTGTTGATGACACCCTGAACCTCCTCATCGGTGAAAGTAAGTGGCGCGCAGTTGTTTGGCATTTTGCGCAGCCGTCGGTTAACACATCTCTTGGCCTTGTCTACCGAAGGGTGCAGTGTAAACTGCCGGCTAAAGTAGCTCGCGCACTTCTTCGGGTCCGAAGAGGCATGACCATTGAATTGAACTTCAACTCGGTCGTCATGTCTCTTCGGATTAGACAAAGCTTTGACAGTAGCTCAAAGCTTACTCACAGCGGTGGAAAGGTTGCAGGACTTCAGGTGCTCTATCCATTTCGTCCGCTTATGTTGATTTACCATTTGCCGAATCTCCAAATTGAGATCCCTTATTCGGGGATCCCCGGGATCGGCATGGCGTAAGGTGTCGCGCTCATTAGCTAGAACTGCTGCTTCGGCTGGGAAATTGGGGCGGATTTCCGCTATTCTTCCAGCCGGGATGAAGCGAGCGGTAGCTGCTGCGATCACCTTGCGGAATTGACGCTCGCCAACGCATACGTCCGTAGGAATGGGTAGAGCGTTGAAGGTGCTCTCGGTAAATTCTGTGAAGCCGACCCAATTAGCTTTTTTAAAGTTAATGAAGGTGCGGTTGTCCACAGAAACGAAATCAGGAGGCTTCTCGATCGAGATAATTATGGGCAGATGGTCTGATGCGAGGGTTAGCATAGGTCGCCAGGTTATGCTATTTATCAGACCACCGCTAGCAATGGTAATATCTGGCGAGCTATTACAGGTGCCCGTAACTCTGGTGGGGGCTTCGTCATTCATTGTGCAGAATGTCGAATCGTCAATCTGTTCCGCCAGCTCCATCCCCCTACGATCATTTGACAGGCAGGAATGCCAAAGATCGTGGTGCGCGTTAAAGTCGCCTAGTACCATACGGTTTTCACCACGAAGTAGCGCACCTATATTCGGGTGATATCCTGTAGGGCAACATGTAACTGGGGGGATGTATATATTAAATATTTCGAGCTCGACATCGCCTGACCGGATAGCTATGCCCTGACATTCTAGGGTAGTATCCCTGGGGTCGATGTCTTCTTCGATTAAACGATACTGCACGGTGTTGTGCAATATGAAGGCTAGGCCACCACCACTATCTCGCTCGCGATCTTTACGTATAACGTTGAAACCTGCACAACTCAGAAGATCTGAGCGGCTGTTTAACTTGGTTTCTTGGACCGCAGCTATCGATACACGTTCCCGATTCATAAGTGCAACTATCTCCTCGATCTTGCTCTGGAGTCCGTTGCAGTTAAATTGAAGGAGTCGGGTTTGTCGCGGGTGTCCGTGGGTGATCCTGGGGGTGAGGGAGTGACGTGTTGGTGGTGTTTGTTGCAGCTGCAGAACCCGCAGGGGCGGTTGTCGCACTGGGGTGTTGGATGGCGACGCCACTGTCGTGAGTTGCGGGGGCAGACTCCTACAGCATGGGGCAACGTAGGAATCACTCCACTCACGTGTGGTGCGCAGGCCGGAACACGTCGGGAAATGACACCAGCCAGCGCAGGAATTGCACTTAACTGATGTGACATTCCGACGTTTGACGGCCTGACACACGGAACAGACTGTGCGAGGAACCAAGAGTTGCTGATTGGTTCTCGCACGAGGATTGGAGCGGGATGAAGGTTGGGGCCGGGGACAAGTCAATTGGCCACTCTGGTTGAGTGGCGGCGCGGCGCGCGAACTATGTGCAGATTGCACAGCCGTAGAGGCTTGTATCGCAGTATTGCGCAGGCAACATGGGGCCACGTAACGCGTGGTCCACTCCCTGTGGGTCTTAAGGCCTGAGCAGATCTTAAGATAGCTCCATCCAATACATGTTTTACACCTAACCAAGGTGGAGTGTGGATGGAGCCTTTAATGCAGATGCAGCAGAAAAACTGCTCCGGGCCCGGGTTGGAATCACTGTCAGCTAGAGTCAGAAGGATACGGAGCAACCCTGCTGCAAGGCATTGCTCCAATGACGACAAACACAAATTAATACTCACCGATCCAAACGGGGTTAGATCGCCGAAACAACAGCCCTTGGTCGGATAAAATCCGAGTCAATTCCGATGCGTAGGCTGTCTTGGGAATTGATAACATGGAGAAGTAATTACTTATGGTATCTTGTTTAATTTCTGCTCGATTTTCACAGAAGAAGCCGTGGCAATATTCAACGCGATGCTTTATTTCGTACGAAATAAAGGAAAATTTATAATTTGCTCTGACAGTATGTCATGTTTTCAAGCGATTAAGGGATGTAATCAAACCAACCCCGTTATTGAAAACATTCGAGACATCCTTACTTCACACCCCCAGAATATCAAAATCATGTGGTTCCCCGGTCACGCAGATATAAAGGGCAACACCATTGCCGATAAGATCGCTAAAGATATGGTTCTTACACCTACCATAACTTCCAACGTTCTTTTTAAAAGGGATATCTACTGGATTATAAATAATGAGAGGCAAAAAAAATTGCTATCCGAGTGGAGCCGATATAGCCATCACTACTCCTCAATCAATCCCAGTCGTACAAAGCCCTGCTTCTCTCTGACCATGCCGACAAATTACATTACTCCATATACTCGTCTCCGGCTTGGCCACACGATTATTACAACCTCTCATTTGCTTCAAGGCGCTACTCCTAGTTGCTGCCCGTTCTGCAACTTTTCACTTAGCATTAACCACCTCTTGGATTGCTGCCCGAAACTTGACGCCCAAGGACTACACTATTTCAATGATATTAATCCTACACAGCTGTTAAAAAACCCGACTGACAATAATATTAGCAAGATATATAACTTCCTCAGAGAGACCGACCTACTCCGACGCATTTGAAACCGCCCTAGTCAACATGCCAGCCGAAAGCCTCCGATGCTAGCGCTGCGTTATCTTTAGTTTATGTAATAATTTATTGTTATGTAAACTTTTATAAAATAAAATAAAATAAAATAAATAAATAAATAATGGTTTCTTAGCTATAGATATATTATACTGAAGATGAACATAGTTCATAACCGGTTTGACGCCCTTTTAGGCCAATCCTTAACACTTCTATCTAGATTTGGTCCCGTGCGACTTCTTATTTTAAAATTTAAAAGTCACTCGCCGCTCATTTTTATTTGTGACAAAGTAACTGCAAAGGCCTACTTTACAGACTACCAAAAAAAAAGTATTTTTCAAACGCCGTTCATATAGGTTTCATATACTTATCTCACAAACCATTAAAGCTATGTATATGCCCAGCGCAAATTTCCTCCTCTTACCTCATTCCCTCATAATAGTTACTTATGTTAAAAACTATTAACAACTATAAGCAACTCGCTAAAGAAATATCTCAGGAGCAACAAATATTATAACAAATATGGAATCTAAGGGTTTCAAAATAAGCGTTGTAATTGGACTCAATTTATATTTTAAGATAAATTATTGAATAGAAATTAAGAACTTGTTAGTAATTTCAAAAATATTACATAACTGTATTTTTTGTACATCTTGCATATTACAAATGTTATTAAAGTACAAAATGTGTTTCGGTATTAATAGTAACTGCCAGCTATCAGAAAGAATCCAAAAATTGTTCAGTTATTTTCACAAAAAGCGAACCAATGACAAGGTAAAAACCAGAAAACTAGCTGAAATTAGGGAGTAAATCTGAGTACAACCACACTATGTTGTAGCTTGAATTAACCAATAGAATTTTAAATAATTTATTCTCTAAGATAAGTATATGATATTTTGAGCTAAAGCAAACGACTGAAAGAAACCAACGAATTCATATTCATAATAAAAAATAATAATATTATATAATATGTAATTAATATATATGCATATTCATTATTATGTTACCATTTACTTCGAATTCTAATAAGTCCAAACACTAACATTTTGTGTAGTTGTAGTTATGTAACTAATATCTGATTTGTTTCTTAACAATTCAAAACTATTAGAAATTAATGAAATTAAGGTATGTTTTCTTATGACAGCAACTAATTTCGACTAGTAAAAATTTCATTATTAGAACTTAAGGGATCGTCTTATTGTGACTTCTACAGTTTTTCGTAAAAAAAAGCTTCCATAGCGTTATAGAGAATGACGATTAAAATGTTCTCTCCAATTTTGAACTAGATAAACAAAACACTTTCTTTGAGAGTGGAAACCGTTTAGAAAAACACCATTGTGAGAAAAACGCGTTTATGTGTTGGAGTCGCTATGTTCCCCACTCTGTTCCGTTTCTACATGAAACGCTGTAGTGACCGTAATAATTTGTATTTCGTTTTCAAAATTTGAGAGAATGTTTACTACAGTGCATACTATCCGATAATGTATGTATAATATATAATAATATTATCCTTTTTTCGAAAATTTCACACTGAGACGACCCCTTAACAGCTCACTCTGCTTTTTACGCTCTCATTTTGTCCTCTCTTCTACTAGTTTTCAGATTAATGAAAACTTTTCTAGAAATTTTGGTTAATTATTGATAACTAGCAATAAATACAGAATCACATTTATATGCTATACGTTGAACATGTTTACTCATAGCAAACATCTTTATCAGTGTACATTTCTACTGGCATTGCAGCAGTCTCATTGCTATATTCCATCATTTCAATATCTCTACAACTTGATGCCAAAAGTTCTCTTCGAATTTCAGGTGTAATCTTTGGGTGTGATTGCTTTCTGTAATAATAAAATTGAAATATATGAAAATGGATTGAACGAACGAACAATGTTGTTTACCTTAATAAATTAAGCAAAGCTTCTTTTTGCTCGGAAGAAATGTCGTTCTTATAACGTTGTGCAAATGTTAATAAGCTTTGATGCCACAATACAGGCATTTCACGTTTATCATTTTCAAATCTGCATACATATATTGATAGAAATGTATTATAAATAATAAGAAACAATGTAAGGTCTTACCTAATAAAATGGAATACGGCGGCATCGATAACACGGTAAGGTAATGCATAACGCTTGTCAAGGAAGTAGCGAATAAATATTGAATTTGCTCCTGTATATCCCATTTCACATATTTTGAGTAAACATGCTGACGAATGCAATACGGGAATCGAACTGCGTGCGATGACGCTTCCAAATATAATTGCTTCTCGCAATGTGCAATCGCCAGCCTCTAACAAAGGAAGTATTATACCTTTCATAAAAGCAGCTGGTTTGAATAGTGCTTTTTTTAAAGCATTGTACAAATGCATATTAAGTTTTTTATATTCACAAAGATCGTCTCTTATCCGCGGCAACAAAACCAAATTATAAAACCGCTGAGCCATTGCGTGCGAGAGAACTGAACAAAATATACTGAAATAATGTTAAATAGTAATACTGTTCAAAATTGTAACTCCATAAATAAGTGTATACATAAGTATATGTATATGCGTTTCGTTGATTAAGTACTTATGTTTACATATTTTATGTTTATACTCGTAAATAGAAGTTCAAAACGCTGTTAGGTAGCCAATGGAGATGAGGCGGTTTACTAATATTTGAATGCTAGCAGTGTTAAACAATTTTCAGAATACAGTGAACCAAACAAAACTTGTACAGAGACATGTTTTGACTTTGAAATGACTATTCCCTTAAACAATTTTAGGTTTTAAGCTACAACCAAATATTTAATCTTTGAGCACCCATAGAAACTTTTCAATAAAAGAGAAAGCACATCGATTACTGCGGTCCAAAAAAACCAAAACTAAATATCTATAATTAATAAGATAGCGTTTCTCAAGAAATTCGTTTGGTACTAAGTGACTTTAAAGCGCCGAGCGATCTTTGGCATTCTAGTCTGTTAAACGATTGCAATGATAGACGATGTACATGAAATAGCTCGCCTAGAGTTTTTAGCATCACGTTTTAGCTTATGCCAACTAGAGCCTTTTTTTCGGTGAAAATGGGCGCAGTCTTTTGTACCACATCTTTTGACCTTATATCCTTTAATGAGCATTTCTTTTACAAATTATTAGTTGCCAATCACTTTATGACCAACACTAATCTACCATCATGTGACGATCCTATCGGCATTAATACCTTACTTCTTACTTTTGGACCACCACTCTCTATGTTTCACTTTATAATTTCGTTGGTATAATCAACACATTAACAAGTGGTTGCAGTCTGACTTAGACTAAGTCTAAGTTGGTACTCATATTTGCTTCTCGAGTCTGAAACTTTTTTTCATATTTTTCAGAATTTCTTCATAATTTGGTGATTTATAGTTACTTTGGAAATTTTCATCAATCAACGCAAAACTTTCCCAAGCTTCAGTTTCCAAACAGGTCTTGATAAAATATGTATGTTCCATTAATTGTCGTGCTGAAGCCTCATTAAACATTCAACCTCTCAATATTTCCTTATTAAATTACGGAAACTTTCTAAATATATAGTCTACTGCTTTGAAAACTTCCTTTATCACACCTAACTTAGATTGGAAAATGAGGAATGCACCGCGACCTATGGCCTATTGTTCCCTATCTACATCATGTTTTAAATCACTGAATAAATTTTGAGGAAATTACATTTGCCTAGATTTTTACTCTCCCATTCAATTCCACCGGTAGAATATACCTAAATCGGGAAATTTGGCGACAACATTGTTGATGAGTGATGAATAAATCAGTATGGTATATTGTATGTGTTCATGGCTATATATTTTCAAATTAACTATTGACTTTTTTCGAAAGATATTTAAATGTGGTAAAAATAAATTAAAACGCAAATATATATTTACGTACACACTTTTACACTTTCGTAGATGTACATACCGTGTTCCTTGAAACATAGCTGCAGCACTCCAATTATGCGGTTCCGTTATAAATAAAATCTGCTCCCAATTTCGTAGTCTTGGAATAATTTTAAATGCTTTCGGAACTTTCCCACTTCGATACCGCTTCATTACATCTCTAACTCCTTCATACATTTCTCGAACCCTAAAAAGACATTTTTTGTAACATTAACTAAATTTCAATTTCAATTTCTCCAATCTGTAACTTGAGTAAATATTAAGATTTATAGGAACTCGATTCTCTCCCACTAAATCCACAGCGACCATATTCACGAACTGTACGAAAGAGTATGGACTGGATATTAAAATCACAGATTAAGATCTAAAGAGTTAGATGTTACATTCGACAGCACACTGTTAGCAACAAACTAGGCAATGGGCCGGTCGGTCATGAACTACGTCGCACCAACATGGTCGCCTGGATATAGTGACGCAGACGAGGAAGTTTGAAAGATGTCTCTTGATGTCTCGGTTCGAACATTTGCGCAGCGAGGCCCACATGCTTCGCATCAAGCGGGCACTAGACAACCGCTACAACACATCAAATTAAGAGTTTGTGGTAATGTTTTTTATCCCATTGAGTAAAAAATGAAATGATTCCTTACTTAAACAAAAATTCCACACATATCTGCATTAAAAATTTCAGCTGAAAGTTTGAAAAGCGTAATAGGAGATAATATGAAAAAGATTTTAGATCTTACGCACTTTAAGAAATTAAGTTTAAGAAGGTACAATAAGGTGGTTCGATGAATTTATTCAATCTCCCCAATTTTTTTTACCATTAAAATATAAAAATCTATTACTCCTATTTTAGCCAACCAAATACAAATTAAAAAAAAAAAATCTTACCGGGGGTCTATATCCTCTATATTAAGAGATCCATTATCAGTGAGTTTACTCTGAATATCTTGTTGTTTTTCTTGGATTTTTTCCAGTATGATGTCAGATAATTTTAATGTTCGTTTTCCTTCCTGAGGATTTTGAAAACGTTCGAATGCTTTGGCATCTTCTTCATCGATTTCTAAATTATCCATAAAGTCATTTTCAGTGACATCTTTATTTTCGTCCTCTTCAGCAATTTCTCCTAAAATATTTGTTGATTTCACCAAAAGTAAGTTTATATGCATTACTATTGTTTACTTTTACTAACCTATGTTGACATGAGTGTAGGCTTTTTTCCCCCCTAGGCTAGGGAAATTATCATCGTTAAGTTCCAACTGTTGGGCTTTCGCAGCATCTAAAATTTTTTTGCTTGTTTTGCTATCTAGCACCTGAAATAATTGAAATCCACTAAAATGAATACCTTTAGAAATTTCAAAGTTTTACTAACCGAACTTTCTTCTGCGCGCAAATGAAACTTATCTTTGTTTTTTCGTTTCGTTATTTTACCCTGAACTAATTGCTTCTCCAAAGCTACATTTTTATTTTGAACTAAATTGGCTTTTTTTGGCTTAACCATACTGTTTTATTATTATTCCAAATTAATTTTGAGAGCTCTTTATAAAATCACACGTGCGTTTATTGTTTTTCTAGTTTTGACTTAAAAATGACATTGCTGTCATTAGAAGAATAATAATGTTTTTGTTAGTGCTGCCGTTTAAAGGTACAAATACGAATTTTTGCTATGTAAGTCAACTATGGGTTAAGTCATACGTTAATTATTAGAAAGTGCTATCAGAGATTTCTATTCAAATTTCAATGAGTTTATTTACTTGAAAAAACCCTGAAATATGACTAATTTTAAAGAGATTGAATTAGTTGTAAGAAATTAATATTGTACGCAGATATTGTTCAAATTATTTCTTGACAGCAAGTGAAATTTTCTGCGAAATACTTAACTTCCTCAATAAATAAATGCCATAAATTTTACATTTGAGTGGTTGAACTGTCTTATCGACAATAATATACTTAAGAATACAACCCTGTAACTATTGTGAATTTTTTTACTTGTCATCCACCCGAGATTGCCGAGCATACTTTGCTTTCCCTTTTCTGTTCGGTGTTCCATGAATTTGGATTGAAAAATGAAGGTGTGTTAATATTTTTTAGAAAAATATAGTTAAATAATGTCTTTTAGACGGAATTTAATAAGAAAACATATTTCTAATAACGTGCTTTAGAGTTGAAGGGTAGATTTTTTAATTATACTCCAGTGATCATAGAGATAAAAGTTGATCTAATTTTGTCGTAATACTGGACTGCATACAAAGATATGATAGTGTATAATTTACAAAAGTCTTCAATTTGCAGCTTAACGTATCTTTCCCGGCAACAGGATGCCAAAAGTTATTCGAAGTTGTGGATGAACATAAGCTTCGTGTGTTTTATGAGAAGCGTATGGGACAAATTGTCGAAGCTGATGTTCTCGGTGATGAGTGGAAAGGATATCATCTTCGTATCGCCGGTGGTAACGATAAACAAGGTTTTCCTATGAAACAAGGAGTGCTTTCGCATGGTAAGTAATAATATATATACTTTTTTATACAAAAATTAACAATGTATTATATTTTAAGGTCGTGTTCGTCTTCTATTGAAGAAGGGTCATTCTTGTTACAGACCTCGCCGTACTGGTGAAAGGAAAAGGAAATCAGTCCGTGGTTGCATTGTAGACGCAAATATGTCGGTTTTGGCTCTTGTTATTGTTAAAAAAGGTGAACAAGAACTACCTGGACTGACTGACACAACTGTTCCTCGACGACTTGGTCCAAAACGTGCCAGCAAGATCCGCAAACTTTATAATTTAACCAAGGATGATGATGTTCGTCGCTTTGTAGTTCGTCGCCCTTTGCCCGCCAAGGATAATAAAAAAGCTACATCTAAAGCACCAAAAATTCAGCGTTTGGTTACTCCAGTGGTGCTTCAAAGGAAACGTAGACGCACTGCTTTGAAGAAGAAACGTCAAGCAGCCTCCAAAGAAGCCGCAGCTGATTATGCTAAATTGTTAGCACAACGTAAGAAGGAATCTAAGGCTAAGCGCGACGAAGCTAAGAGACGTCGTTCTGCTTCCTTAAGAGAATCAAAGAGCTCGATTTCGAGTGACAAAAAGTAAATAATTTTTACCGACTTGTGTAATAAAGGTTAAACTATATTAACTTGGAAAACAGTTTATTTTTGTATTTATATTCTTTACTCTTAAATTGGCTTGATAACTAACGAATACCGGTTTTAACACATTTGAACGCTTTTCCAACGTTAAATTAAAATATAGATTATAATAATTTTCTTCTTCCACCCTTATATTTCAATGAAGAAAAGGGCCACCGGGAAGATACAAAAGAATTATCCACAACAGCCGGTTCTACGTAAAGGGTGCAGTCACATTTATATCCGATTATAACCGCAGCATTCCCTTAACGATATCAGAAATATTTAACCAAGGAACAATGCTCACTAACTTCAGTATTACAGAATACTTTTTTTTTCTTAAAAGTTCCATTCTTATCTACAAGTAATTTACGAGCCTTTTAAGTGAACACTCAAATTTTTATCTGGTCAGGGATTGTCACTGTATACATATAAACGGACGGAGTTTAACTTCTAGTTCATCTGCACAACATTACAGACAAATTATATTAAAAGAGCGTAAAAACGGTTTATGCATTTACTTTTATGTATATTAATGAGGAATGATGCTTAAATAATATTTATAATAAACTTTTAGAATTGTACATTATATATATTTTCGGATGAACCATGAATTAATTTCTAATAATTTATATCCGTAAATTAACTTATACATTCAAATTAGGATTTTCTTGATTGCCTACATCGTCTGTGTTATTCTCATTGTCATTTTCAATAGGTAAACCTGCTGACCGCATTTGCTGCTCATATCGATTGATTTTATTTTCTTGATCAGTCAAGAGCTCAAGTAGATCCTCTTGATCCTTTTGTAATTTTTGAAGTTCGTCGTTTGCTGTGTTAGCGCGGTGCACTTCATCTTCCAGTTGATGGCGCAATGTTTCAAATTCACGAGTTATTCTAATGTTTTCTGCACAATATAGATTCGTCTGGAATTGAGCTGCACTTAATGCATTAACCGGTGTATCGTCTCCTGACGGGGAAGTGCTGTTCTGTGCGGCTCCTAACTGGGCTTTTAGCAATGTATTTTGATCAGATAATTGTTTATTAAGGCTTTCTACTTTAGACAGTTTTAGTTCGAGTTCCTCATTTTTTATTTCGAGTCGTCTTGAATTTTGTTGCAGCAAATTAATTTGGCCATCAAGATCTCGAATGATGCCTTTATATTGTGCTACAAGCGCAGAAGCTTCAGAGCTGAGTGTTAATTCCGTTAATTCTATACCATTGACATCAAAGCCGCTTACGATTTTTCCTATTAACGCTTCCAATCCTTTATATAACTTACAAAATTCGTAATCCAGCAAAAGATCAGAGGAGGCCTTTACTCTAATCTGAGGTTGTTTGCATGCTCGATTATAAGCTTCATGTCTTGATACTTCGCTAAGTTTATTACAAAAAGTTTCTTGCCCTATACGTTTAATTATCAATTGGCAGATATCATCTCGTTTTTGACTGACAAGGGTGTTATCATTAAACTGAATACAAATTCCCATGAGGAACGCGCATAACCCTTGTATCAAATACTCATTTTCATCGTGTTCATTTGCACTAATTTGCGCCGTCAAATATGCCATTGTACCACTTGTGCTGAGAAAAGTTTTAACGGCGTTGGGGCAATGTGCCAACCACATGCTCAACAACATCAGAAGACCAACTTTACTTTGCAACTTATAACTATCTTGCTGAAGTAAATTTGTACATTGTTCCAATAGAGTAATCGGATTTCCTCCTCTGGGACTAGCTAAAAGAACGCGCAACAGTTCTTCTTTCTGTGCAACACTATCGACAAGTCCATGCATAAGAGCTACTGCAGAAAACCAATTGGCAAGTGAATCGGATGAAAAGAGGCCCACACATAACAATTGACCAGTTGAATGACTACTCACTTCAGATTCAGAAGAGGGTAATAACGTTTGTACGACAGCTTGATGGCTCTCCTCGTTCCGAAAAAGGTAGCATTGAAAGCAATATAATACAGCACATCTAAGTGCTAATATCTGCTTCTCGTTTATCATTGACATTAGAAGTACGACAATTGCTGGTCGAGGAGGATTACTAGGCGCCATAACCATGCTTAATTTATCTTGGTTTTCTTTATCACCTCGAACTATTTCAGCAACTGCATTTATAGTTTCAGTTAGTATATCAGCTGGTACTCCGCTGCCCATTAAAATGCCGCATAACAAATCGAGGAGATTCGATTTGCGCATAACTTTTTGGCAAGATGATACCACTTGCTGTTGATTACTTGGTGTAACTAAAGCACGAACTACTTGCAACATGCAATGTATATTAGAGACCTTTTGTGGGGACCACCCATTCTCTTCTGCTTCTTGGGTAATACTGAACATTGGTGATAGCCTTTGGATAAAGGATCCTTCCTTAAAAAATTGTTGATTACTGGAATTATTTTTTAACAAGTTCAATAAAAGTATTAAACAATCCTCAACAACAATGCCCCCGTCCGAACATCCCTCACTTTGAATAATTTCAAAAATTTTATCAAAGGCATTTTCAAAAGCAACTATCTTTTGTATATTTGAGTTCCCCTTTGTTAACTGAATTAGCAAAAGTAGTGCATCATTTCGAATAACTTCTCGGCTGTCTGAGAGTAAGTCCATTAATTTGGATACGCCCATAGGGCTTACCAAAATAATTTCTTGTAAATCACGAGTTTTATTTGCAATCAACGTAGTAATGAGTTGAATTGCGGAACGCCGAACACGAAAATCATATTCTTCTAAGTAAGTCATAATTAAAGTAACATGGTCGTGTACTTTTATAAACATTTCAGTAAATTGCTCTCCAACATTTACTGAAACGGCTGGGTTATCAGTTTCTTCATCGAACTCTTCAGCAGTTGTTATATTACACAAAGTATCTAGGGCATAGCTAATGATTTCTGAATCTTGACTATCATGTTTGAGGATCTGGACCAATGCTGACATTCCTTGTGCTCCAACTTCAATACGATATTTTCTGGATAGCGCTTTCAAAGCCCGACAAGCATCACGACGATCGTCTAATAACGTTGAACTTAATACACGATCAACTAATTTTTCAACGGTTTCTGCTGCACTAGGTTGATGACCAGGTTCAGTACTTCCAAGCACTGTTTTAAAGCCGCTTTTAAGGAACTCCATCGGCCTACTTTATTTTCATACACAAGAGCTACTAAAGTCAGCCAAAACAAAAAAATACCAATTAATGCAATCTGCCACGATAAATGTCCACGTCTAATGACAAGTCAAGTACAGGTATGTTAATGATATTTGACCTTCATGTGCTGAACACAATGACCGCGACAGACTGCAAACGACATCTGTCAAATATTAAAATACACACGTTCTTATGGACAGTTATTTTGACAGCTGCACGACTACACGACTGCAGGCCGACAGTTGTCGCTCAAGCAAACTTCAATATGTTTTTATATTTGCCAACGACAGTAGGACGACAGTAGAGTTGAAGGTAGATAAATGAGGTAGAGTGGTGATGCCACTAATATGTAAAATGTAAAATTATTCAAAGCTCTAAAAACCTTGGCGTTATTTTACAAATAAAAGCATAAAATAGCTCTATTACACCATTTGTAATAACAATTGATAATTTACAACAAATAAATTTACGTATTTACTTATTTTTTGCATAAAAAATTTCACTTTGAACAAAATATTAAAATTTCATTGAAGTGCAAGGTATTAGTATGGCCACAACGAAATTGTGTACATACAAAATGGACAGCTGTGTTGTTTTGTGTACATGCCGGTCATTGTTATGTTGCTGCCTCACAGATGTTCATGTAGTAGGATTCACAACGCCATTTTCAGTTCACTGTCGTGTTGCTACAGTCTGTCGAGGTCATTGTGTTCAGCACATCATATAAAAAATATTTTTTCCAAGGCAGAGAGTTTTCTTAAAAGTTAATATTTATAATTAAACATATATGTGTGTATTAAGACTGGGATTTAAAATAACATCCCCCTTTTTGTTTGCATGCAGCCATTTTGTTATTGTATGAATAAATGGTTTTAAACCAAAGTTAAGTATTGAAATAAGATTAATTTTGCACTATATAATTCAAAACAAATGTGGAAGGCATACCAGAGAACTTAAAAGATAGAGAAGGTGCAGGTTCGATCTCAAACATTTGATAGATTCGTGAAAGGGAATTCGCCGCATTTGTTAACATTGTAGGTCGAAATTCGCTTCACAATTTTAACATTGTTTACAATTCTCTCATATATTCTCACCGAGAATATGAAGAGACAGAAATATATGTATTTACGGCATATGATGGCAAGGCATATGTATATGCCGAAGCAGAGACTATGAAGAGACTCCCAACGAAGAACTTTACGTTCTCTGGTATTAGGTGGAAAAATCAGCAACTTTTGCACCGTGCAAGGGTTTTGCAAGAGCAAGAGAATACCCCTATATATCGAAAATGCGTTTTAAATATTTTTTTTGGTGCATTTTTTTTTTTTTTATGCTTTTGAATTAAGCAAATGAGACATACACGACATACGAAAACTCAAGTATATCGAGTAGGTCCCAACTGTAAATTATCCATGTAAAGCTCATTCTATGGAACATCATATATAGAGTATAGTAGAATACAGTTTTTCTGGCAAACCTTATAACTAATAAGTAATGCCCATATTATTTTATTATTATTCTTCAAATGCAATATTGGAATTTTGTTGACGTCCTGTATGCTTGGATTAAAATTTGTTCAAGTTTAGCCTTAATTAATGTTTGCGAGAATTTTAAACAAAGAGACACGTGAAAACCCTCTAATTCTTCAAAAGAAATTGTTTTCATAACTTTAAGAAAATCAAATCCTGTATTTAATCATTATTGCTGTTGGCAGCTCTAAATGTTGGCACTGAACATATATTTCAATTTTGACAGTAAATTTTATTTGATATAAACTTGTTCAATAAATCTAGACTCAAAAATAGCCACAAGTGAAAGTGCATCGATAAATTTGTAAAATGACAGAGAAATCTATATCAACAAATAATTTAACTGATAACAACGAATGTTTAAGAGTTACAAGTGAAATTAATACATGTAATGATATTAATCATTGGTCAAACTTTTCTCAATGGATTCATTGTATGTGTGTCATAACATTCGATCTGAACATAGGACAAGCTCTCGAATTTGTTTACCCACCTCAATTCGTACCTTCAGAGACTGAAACTGCTAATATATGTTATATGGCATTTCCGGATTCCAACTCCGGGTGTATGGGTGACACAAAATTTCATATGCGTCTTCGAAGGATACACAAAGAAAGTCACAACGGAAACTTAAAAAAAATTTTTCACTCATATAATTCGGATTGTATATCTGCACTCCGTGTAGACGAATCACATTACTGGGGGTTTGTGTATTTCCGCCAAAAGCGAGATGCTAATCTTCCGAGAGGTTATTTTCAAAAAAGTTTTATTTTGGTGACGCATCTTCCATTTTGTAACCTTTTCTATAATATTGTGGATCAACTGGCTCCAAAGTACTTTGAAAATGGCAACTCAATTATCGAAGAGGCTTGTGATCAAATAAATAGATTATGGCCCCCGTTACAAGCAGGTGTTTCCTTGGATTTACAGCTGTTTGATAACATTTATCAAATTAATATACCAACCATAAGTGGTAAAAAGTGCGGTATTGTTGGACAAAAAAATGATACATTTGGAAAAACTTCATTGAATGCTTTTTCCACGAAAATTTTGAACTCTGTTAATGAACTAGAATTATATCAATGTTTAAGTTTTACCTTGGAGAATTTGTATACTTTATGGGAATTAGTGTTAATTGCTGAACCTATTGTAATTGTTGGAACCTCACCCGCTGATTGCTCACATATGGTGCAGAGTCTTGTTTCATTAATAGCTCCAATTGAATATTGCGCTGAAGCACGACCTTATTTTACAATACATGACAGCGAGTTCAAAGAATTCACGAGAGAATATGGAAAAACGCCTCCACCTGTGATACTAGGAGTAACAAATCCGTTTTTCATAAAGTTACTGAAAGATTGGCCGCACATATTGCGACTAGTCGATAATCAGGTAAACACGTTTACATTTTTAATATATATAATGTATGTTTGTATACTCTCTCATCTTGTTGCTACAGTGTTCGAGATAAATATAGTGTTAAGTTAAATATATAAAAATGTAATGTTTGTCGTCTCTCCGCGTTGACAAGCGATAACTTAAGTAAAAAATAAATTTGTTATATACATATATTCGATTGAAATTATTGCTTATATGTCGGTGAATATGTAAAATGACTTCCTGAAATTAGTGAATATATAATGCATGTTGAATTCTTGCCCAACATTTTTAAATATTGTATAAAGTTTTTGAAGCCTTCAAATTGCGAGAGTATAAAATATTCGGTTAAACCCGAACTTAGCCCATTCCTACATGTTTGAATATGATTTTTAAAATATTTTTAGATTAATATGCAGCAACATCAGCAACTCCAAAAAAATATTAGAAATTCGGATTCTGTGACATCATTCAATTCAAGCAGTATAGGCAATATAAAAAAAGGATTACCTAATGCAAGCTCCTCTTTGGTACTAAATACAAGCGCAACTATTAGTGACGGTGCGCTCCCTGGATTGTACACGAAATATAAGCCTTTTCTTAAAAAAGACAAGAATTTAATTAAAAAAGTAATAGCGGGGGTTAAAACCAAACGACCTGATCATGTGCAAACAGCATTATTACGCCGAAATTTATTGGAACTTACGCAAAGTTTTATGATACCTCTGGAACGGTATATAGCTTCATTAATGCCCTTACAGAAAGATATAAGTCCATTTAAGTCCGCACCAAATGCAAATGCTTTTAAATTGGAGGACTTTTTAGCGACTATTGAACATTCCGGACCACATTTAACTTCGCCTTTAAAAGGCGATTGGAAAGGGTTATATCGTAGATTTTTCAAATCGCCAAATTTTCGTGGATGGTACAACTCAAGACATCGTGAACTACAATTAACCCTACAAGACTTGCAACTTCAAGCACTTTCGGTTGCGAACCTTGAAAAATGGGCGCACGATAAGCAAGAGGTAGAAATAATAGACATGATACTTAAATTAAAACAAAAAATGAATCTATATACCGATAACACTAATAATAGTGCTACTCAAGACCTAATACGTGCCCAAATTAATTGCATGAAAGATCTTCTACCTAATGACTTAAAAAATGTGGTTAATATTTGATTACTAAGCTGCCAAGTGAAGGAGCTACTGTTATAGGTTATTTTTTTTTTAGAAAGTTTTTGTTTTAAATAAATGTAGGTTAAGTTAAAGAATTTAAAAACACGTATTTTTTTATACAGGAATATAGTATATATTATCATAACTAATGAAATAAAAATATTCCTATTCTAGCAAACAACTGCATTAGATTTTATAAACGTACACATATTATTATATACTTAGATTGTTTACTTATAACATATTGTTATTAAATAAAACGATCTTGCGTAGGTATAGAGTTTAATAAAAATAATATACTCATCTAAATACCCATGGTACATAGTAAAATTGAGTCATGCTTAAAACTGTTAATATTTGTTTTTTGTTTTATTATGGAATCAACTCTCATTGCCCAAAGGCAATGATATAACAACTTCACCTACTAATTGTGCTTCATTTGGATCATTTGCAACAATTACACGTTGATCATGTTCGTTAGTCATAGAGACAATCTCATAACAACTACTATCTTGTGTTACATCAGATGCTTCCATGGCATGGGGTGACAAAATTTGTTTAGTTACTTCTAGGCTTTCAATTCGCAATGTTTCAAGTAAGTAAAAACCATTTTCATCAATACGATATGTAAACCGTTTATGTCCTGATGGTAGTTTAAAGTCATGTTTCTTGATCAAATGTTTTGACAGATATTTACTATGCTTGAATAATTTATCGCAGCAATGACACATGTAAATAAAAGGACTATTGCCATGAACTTCCAAACAATGCTGAAATTAAATGTTTGGAGATTGATATATTGAAAAATACAATAGAAATTAACGACATTGTCTTACTCGTCTTAATAAATTATATGTCCGGACAGCATAATTACAACCAGATTGCTGACAACGATGAACTTGATTGCTATGAATGTGATTCATATGTTTTTGCAAGTCACTTTTTCGTACACAACGATGTTCACATTCAGTACATTTGAAAGGCTTATCCTTCAGGTGCCGATAACGTATGTGTGTGGCTAATGAACTTGAAGATGGGCAGGACATATTACAAAGACTACACTTGTAACAATTTACGTGTTTTAAGAAATGGGATCTTAATAGTTTCTCTGTCGCAAAATATTTAAAACACTGGTCGCATTGAAACTTGTGAGCTAAAATTAAAAAAATTCTATAGTCAAATGTATATCTAATATTAAGTAAATTAAATACTATTATTTTCAGGTTGTCTTCTTAGATGATCAAATAGAGTAGTCCTAGTCCTAAATACTTCACCGCAGTGATAACATGCTAGTGATTTTTTATTCGCGTGAGTAAAGATATGTTCAATTAATCTATACTTATTTTCTAAATGCTTGAGGCATATGCTCCATTTGCATTTAACTTTTGGTCGCGTATCATTCGGAGATTTCTGGATCTCGTATTCAAATAATGCATGCTGAACAATGTGATCTTGAAATTCAACTATAGACACAAATGTTCTTTGACAATCGGTCCATTCACAAAGAAAGTTACTCTTCAAATCGGGAATCTTATCAGCTTCTTTTGGACGCGCACTGCATCTAGGAATATTTGGATTTTGCTCACATTCATATTTTCCTCTTACTACAAGTGAACTGTAATATCCATGATAATAAATGTGGCGCTTAATTTCTGTATAATCAGTGGTAAAAAAGTTGCATTTATTCCAAGGGCAATCAAATGTTTCGTTATCTTCTTCAACGTACATATCCAAATGTCTCTTTATATGCTCATTCAATTTCCAATCATCGTTAAACAGATCAACGCATTCTTTCCATTGACACGGCACCGGGGGAAACATTTGCTTACTTTTCTTTGCGGAAATCATTTTACTATTTGTTCAAATTTGCTAACTGCACTAAAATACTTGAATACATGTATTCCAGATGATGAATTTCGAGTAAAAATCGACTATTATCGATAAATATGATGAAGAGTTTTATAATCAGACTTTGTGTTCAAATGGTAGACAATTGAAAAATTTGACTGCGAAGTTTTGACATTTTTAGTGAACGAAAAACATTTACCCAACTGAGCTGGTGTAGAGTGCCAAACTGTAGCTTTTCTTCGGTCTTAAATAGGTAGTGAGGGTAGCATTATATATATATTTTCGTGATCTGGAGAACGTCAACTTTCCAGTGACACCCATTTTATCCCCGAAATCCGGAGATGCTATTCTAACCGTGCGATTCTGCACTGGGATACAGTCTCAAGACCCTAAATTTCAGATTTTATGTTAGAGACAATTTTTGAGACTTGAGACGATTTTGCTATTCTGTAAGTGATAGTCACAAAATCTATTATATTTCATTACTCAGAGATGTTTTTACACTTGAATGATAATATTGTTACAAAAGTAGTATTAAGTATATTTGTATTACTATATGCATCCCTGATTATGAACAATAGCTGTAGGTATATGGAATAGCATTTGTCTTGTTGTAGACATCTGGCGCCACGGCTGTCTGCTCGTCGAAACAATAGACATCTGGCGCCGCACTGTCTGCTTGTCTAGGTAAACAATTGCTGAGTCTGGCGCCGCGACTGTCTGCTTGCGTCTGGCGCCGTATAGCCGTATGTTCTGGTAATTTCCAGACGCGATATTCTAGAAGGACACGTCGGCATCAGCGAGAAGTGCGTGGCTATATAAGCCGTGGCAGCGCCAACGTAATCAATCAGTGCTAAGAGTAAACTGCTATAGTGTAGACGAGTTGTGAAATAAAGAGTTGTTGAATTAAATTAAACAGTGTTGATTTTATTTGTCAATCCAGAGATACGAACCTAACAAAGTAAACTAGCAAGAGTAAATTCGTAACAATTGGTGTCAGAAGTGGGATTGTCAAATAATCCAAATTCAAGATGGTTAAATTCGGAGAATTGAGAATTCAGCAATTAAAAAAAGAACTGGAGGAGCGTAATTTGCCGATAAGCGGGCAAAAGGCGGATCTGCAGGCACGATTACGTGAAGCAATGGAAGCGGATGGAATTAATGTGGACGAGTTCGAATTTGTTGGGCCAGAAACTTCTACAAAGGTAGAAGAAAAAGTAGAAGAACAACGAACATCATCGAGTGTGGACATGAACATGCTGTTAGTGGCTATACAGAAAATAGCTGAAAATGCAGAAAAGGCAGTGCAAACAGAAAATCGTCTGGCACAGCAAATAGCCGAGAATGTAGTGCAAACAGAAAATCGTCTGGCACAGCAAATAACGCAAATAGTTGAAAATACATCACAGTTAGAGTCTCGCCTTACACAACAAATGACTGAAAATAATACGCAGTTAGAAAAGCGTTTGGTACAACAGATTACAGAAAATAATACACAAGTGCAAGAGAAATTTTCAAAATTTGAAGACGAATTAAGCACAATAAAAAATGACGAAGAAAATTTAAGATCAGAATTTCTTCAACTGAGTAATCGTATGCGAGAACTGCAACTGCATGGCCCTGCACCATCAACAAATAATCCAAGACTGAAGGCACCCACATTCGATGGAAGTATTCCATTTCAAATTTTCAAACTTCAGTTTGAAAAGACAGCAGTGGCCAATAACTGGAATGCAGCGGACAAAGTAGCGTCCTTGTTTGTATCATTGAAAGGACCTGCGGCAGAAATCCTTCAGACTATTCCAGACTGTGAACGGGACAACTATGAGGCATTGATGAGTGCGATAGAAAGACGATATGGCAGTGAGCACCGGAAACAAATATACCAGATCGAACTGCAAAATAGGGGTCAGAAAATGAACGAGTCATTGCAAGAGTTCGCAACTGAAATAGAGCGACTGGCTCATTTGGCAAATGCAGATGCACCTGTGGATTACATTGAGAGGGTAAAAATTCAATGTTTCATAAATGGAATTCGTGATGTGGACACCAAACGCGCCACATATGCCTTGCCAAAAAGAACGTTTGCTGAAACGGTTTCGCACGCCCTCACACAGGAAACAGCTTCCCTACTAAGTAAACCAGCACACAAAGTACAAAGGGTTGAAATGGAACAACCGGCGCTGATGGAAGAAATGTTGAAGACTCTGAAGGCAATTGCTGCACCGCGAGTAAATACAACAGGCAGATGTTTCAACTGTGGAAAAGCGGGTCACTTTGCCCGGAATTGCAACATAAAAGTAAACCCATCAAAACGGAAACAACCAACAGATAACGAGGACGGAGCATCCACATCTCACAAGTCGTTAAACTAAAACGGAACAGTTCAAAGGGGCGTGAGCTGGTTCCCACAACTATTTGCCCCGCCATCTCGATATCACAAATAGGTCGCCATGACAACAATCTTACTATCAACGGTATCGTAAATGGACGACTGTCAACGCTTACTTTGGATACTGGTGCCACACATTCAATTATCCGACCGGATGTGGTAAGAGGAACGGTTGAACCATTAGTCGGTTGCAAGCTTCGAACGGCCACCGGGGAGGAAGCAGCTGTCGCGGGAAAAGTGTTTTGCAAAGTGATGATTGGTACCCTGGAAGTTAATCACACCTTCATCGTAGCAGAAATCACGGATGAAATTATAATGGGAGTAGATTTCATGATTGATCACGGGGTAACGTTGGATTTAAACAAGCAAATGCTGTTTTGCAAGAACATGGAGATGCCTATAAACACCGGATATGTGACCAACGTTGAAAGTAAGAGGGTGATTGTTGATGATAATCAGAGTATTCCACCAAAATCAGAGGCGATTGTATGGGCCAAAGTGAATGGAGGAGGTGGGACTGAAGAGTTGTGGATTGTGGAACCAACAAAAATAGATACACCCATATTGGTAGGAAGAACGCTTGTGAAAACTAGAGAAGACGCCACCATTCCGGTCAGAGTAGTGAATGAATTCAACACGCCTATAAGTCTGAAGAAAGGAGCAGTAATTGGACAGTGCCAGAATATAAGTGCAATAGCACGATGCGAACGGTCACAACAGAAACCTACTATTGAGCCACAGCAGATAAGTCCTACACTCCTAAATAATTTGCTGAACGAACTGCATGGAAATGAAAAATTAAAAGCAGAAAAACTATTAGAAAAATACGCATCCATATTTGCAAACGAAGGAAACAACACAGGAAGAACCGGCATTGTCAAACATCGCATAAATACTGGGGACGCTAAACCAATCCGACAAGCTCCGCGTAGGGTTCCACTAGCAAAACGTGAGGATGCTAACAAAATTATTGAAGACATGCACAAAAACGGTGTAATCGAACCTTCAATAAGTCCATGGAGCTCACCTATCGTCTTAGTTAAAAAGAAAGATGGTAGCACCCGTTTCTGCGTAGATTATAGGAAGTTGAATGATGTCACAAAGAAAGACAGTTATCCTCTACCAAGAATCGACGATACATTAGACACCTTGTCTGGAGCAAAATGGTTTTCTACATTAGATCTACAAAGTGGATATTGGCAAGTCGAGATTGATGAATGTGACCGTGAAAAGACCGCTTTCAGTATGGGCGACGGGTTATGGGAATTCTCTGTGATGCCATTTGGGTTATGTAATGCGCCTGCAACGTTCGAGCGACTGATGGAACATGTGTTAAAAGGACTCAACTGGAAGACATGTTTGGTGTATCTGGATGACATTATCATCATGGGAAAAAGTTTTGATGATCATCTGAAAAATCTAGAGGAAGTCTTTCAGCGAATAGCATCAGCCGGATTACGCTTGAATCCCAAAAAGTGTTCATTATGGAAGAAGCAGGTCACATATCTCGGACATAAAGTGTCAACTGAGGGGATTCACACCGAGGAGGGAAAAATAAAAGCAGTTAAAGATTGGCCTCAACCCACCAACATACATGAACTCCGCAGCTTCCTCGGCTTATGCACGTATTACCGCCGTTTTGTACCTGGATTTGCGAACGTGGCTAGAAGTTTACATGATTTAACAAAGAAGAATCGCCCGTTTGTATGGCAGTTGGAACAAGAAAAAGCGTTTGAGCAGTTTAAAGAACTACTTTGTACGGCGCCGATGTTAGCTTATCCAACACCTGGAAAGAAATTCATCCTGGATACAGATGCGAGCGCTTATGGAATTGGAGGTGTCCTGTCTCAGCTCATCGACGGACAAGAAAGAGTAATTGGGTATTACAGCAGAGTGCTCGGGAAACCAGAGAAAAACTACTGTGTGACGCGAAAAGAACTACTAGCTGTGGTGGAATGTGTAAAACATTTCCACAAGTATTTGTATGGACAACAATTCTTGCTGAGGACTGATCATGCAGCATTAAAATGGTTATTACAGTTTAAGAATCCGGAAGGCCAAATTGCACGATGGATCGAAAGATTACAGAATTACGACTTCGAAACAGAACACCGAAAGGGGATTCACCACAAAAATGCGGATGCATTATCACGTCGCCCTTGTTCACTGGAATGTAAACATTGCTCCAAATCAGAGGGAAAAGAAGGTATAATCGACGTGCGATTATTGAATATAGAACCTGAAGATGATTGGACTCCTCACCGCATCAGAATCAATCAGCTGGAGGACGCTGATCTTGCAAAGCTGATAATAGCCAAAGAAAATGGGGTACGACCACCAAAGGAACAAATAAGTAGCGAGAGTCCAACTGCAAAAGCATATTGGGCCCAATGGAACAGCATAAACCTCGTTAATGGATACCTTCATCGTACCTGGGAAAGTGAAGATGGCAAACAGTCTCGTCTGTTGACCATAGTACCGAAGTCCATGATCCCGAAAGTGTTGAAAGAATATCACAATGGACCTAGTGGAGGGCACCTTGGAATTACAAAAACTATAGAGAAGATTAAACAACGGTTCTACTGGATCGGTTGTCGAGATTCCATAGCAGAATGGATAAGTAATTGCGTAGAGTGCATGGCAGCTAAAGGTCCTAAAGCCAAAAGTCGCGGTAGGCTACAACAGTACAACGTGGGATCACCATTTGAACGAGTCGCAATGGATGTTGCAGGTCCGTTCCCAACCAGTACGGCCCGGTAACAAATATCTACTGGTTGTCATGGACTATTTCAGTAAATGGCCAGAAGTATATGCCTTACCAAACCAGGAAGCGAAGACCGTAGCCGAAGCGTTTGTAGAAAATTGGATAACAAGGTTCGGAGTGCCCGTCGAATTACACTCAGATCAAGGCAGGAATTTCGAATCTTCCATTTTCCAAGAAGTCTGTACATTATTGGGCATCCACAAGACACGGACAACAGCGTTACACCCACAATCAGATGGGATGGTAGAGAGATTCAACCGAACGCTCGAAGAACATCTGCGGAAAATCGTTGATAAAGATCAACGGAATTGGGACAAGTGCATCCAGATGTTCCTGCTGGCGTATCGTTCAGCGAAGCACGAGACAACTGGTTACACGCCAGCAAAGATTATTTTCGGATCTGATCTGCGACTCCCTGCTGATCTTAAGTTTGGAACGAATCCTACAGCTGTAAGAAATGATGGAGATTATTGTTCTGCCTTAAAGGAAGAAATGAATGAATTGCATCTAATGGTAAGACAGCATACGCATCTGATGAGCAATAAGATGAAGGACCGGTTCGATCAAGCGGCAAATTCAAAAGGTTTTGAAGAAGGTGATCTGGTCCTGTTGTACAATCCACTTCGAAAGAAAGGCTTGTCCCCGAAACTGCAGACAGCCTGGGAAGGACCCTATATGGTGATGAAACGACTTAATGACGTGGTATACCGCATACAAAGAAATGGAAAAGCACGATGTAAAATGAAAGTAGTACATTTGGAGAGGCTCGCCCCATTTGGTTCAAGAGGATTTGTGCCTAATCGGGACGATTAGGCTTTAGTGGAGGGCAGTGTTACAAAAGTAGTATTAAGTTGTATTTGTATTACTATATGCATCCCTGATTATGAACAATAGCTGTAGGTATATGGAATAGCATTTGTCTTGTTGTAGACATCTGGCGCCGCACTGTCTGCTTGTCTAGTTAAACAATTGCTGAGTCTGGCGCCGCGACTGTCTGCTTGCGTCTGGCGCCGTATAGCCGTATGTTCTGGTAATTTCCAGACGCGATATTCTAGAAGCCGTGGCAGCGCCAACGTAATCAATCAGTGCTAAGAGTAAACTGCTATAGTGTAGACGAGTTGTGAAATAAAGAATTGTTGAATTAAATTAAACAGTTTTGGTTTTATTTGTCAATCAAGAGATACGAACCTAACAAAGTAAACTAGCAAGAGTAAATTCGTAACAATATATTTAATATCGTAGTAACATATGTTAGACATTTACTTAATTTCTAAATGGGAGATCTAGAACATGATGTCTTTTAAGTTTAATAGTTTCAAAGGATTGTTATGATAACTTATCCTGTGCAAATATGCTGAACTAAATCTTTTAATTTCATCTTTAACAAAAGGTATATTCAGGTCTGAATGAATGGCTTTATTTGTTATGAACCAAGGAGCGTTTGTAATTAATCTTACAGTTTTCGATTGGTATCTTTGTAGAATTTCATTACAAGCAGTGCCCCAAAGTTGCACACCGTATGTCCATATAGATTTTAGTATAGATTTATATAATAGTAATTTAATTTCGGAGAATAGAGTCATGTGTAGAAGTTGGAGGATGATCGCCATTCACTTGGGAGTGGCCAGAAACGATTCTTTTATATATGACTCAAGCAGCTCACGACTTCCGGTCTTTGACCAAGTATCCTCTGGGTAGCCTAACAACATCCGTTCGAAGGCGAAACATCCCCTGCATAGGGTTGTGCGCTGGGTTTGGGACCCGCCACGTAAAAAAACACCCCCAAAGAAAGACCACCAACAGCCTCGGATGAGAGACCCCCCTTTTGATAACGACCATGGAAAACGAATTAAGGGCATGCACCTGGAATGTCCGGTCCCTTAATTGGGAAGGTGCCACTGCCCAGCTGGTTGATGTCCTCGTGAAAATAAAGGCTGACCTCACCGCCGTCCAAGAAATGCAATGGACGGGACAAGGACAGAGACAAATAGGTCCTTGTGGCATTTACTACAGTGGCCATATAAAGGAGCGCAAGTTTGGTGTAGGATTCGTGGTGGGAGAGAGACTCCGTCGCCGAGTACTATCATTCACTCCTATGAATGAACGTCTAGCCACAATCCGCATCAAAGCGAGGTTCTTCAACATATAGCTGATTTGCGCCCACGCCCCGACGGAAGAGAAGGACGATGTGACCAAAGATGCCTTTTATGAGTGCTTGGAGCGCATTTATGAGAGATGCCCCCGCCACGATGTCAAAATCTTGCTTGGCGACTTCAACGCCAGGGTGGGCAAAGAAGGTATCTTTGGCACTACGGTCGGTAAATTCAGCCTCCACGAGGAAACATCCCCAAATGGCTTAAGGCTGATCGACTTCGCCGGGGCCCGAAATATGGTTATCTGTAGTACTAGATTCCAGCATAAGAAGATTCATCAAGCTACCTGGCTGTCTCCGGATCGAAAAACCACCAACCAGATCGATCATGTTGTGATAGACGGAAGACACGTCTCCAGTGTTTTAGATGTGCGTGCGCTCTGTGCAACAAACACAAGGGAGGTTCGACGTCGAGAAGCTGCAATCACAACAGACAGCCGAAGGATTTTCTACTCGGCTTGCATTCCTGCTCTCTGAGAGCACTCGTCAACAACTCGGTATAAGGGAAACGTGGGACGGCATTTCAAACTGTTTACGTACAGCTGAAACCGAAACCATTGGTTTTCGGAAAATGCAAAAGAACAGCTGGCACGACGAGGAGTGCCGTGTCGCAGCGGAGAGAAAACAGGCTGCCTACCTCGAAACGTTACGATCGACCACAACCCGTGCGGGATGGGATAGATACCGAGAGTTGAAGAGAGGCCGAAATGCGTGAGTACGAAGAGCTTGATAAGCTGGCCGACAGGGCCAATGCTCGAAAATTCTACGAAAAGATGCGGTGACTTACAGAAGGTTTCAAGATCGGAGCATACTCTTGTAGAACCCCCAAAGGTGATCTAGTCACCGATGCCCAGAGCATACTTAAATTATGGAGGGAACACTTCTCCAGCCTGCTGAATGGCAGTGAACGTACAACGCCAGGAGAAGGCGAACCCGATTCCCCAATCGATGACGATGGAACAGACGTTCCATTGCCCGAGCATGAAGAAGTTCGAATAAAAATCACCCGCCTGAAGAATAACAAAGCGGCGGGGGCCGATGGATTGTCGGCCGAGCTATTCAAACACGGCGGCGAAGAACTGATAAGGAGCATGCATCAGCTTCTTTGCAAAATATGGTCGGACGAAAGCATGCCCAACGATTGGAATTTAAGTGTGCTATGCCCAATCCATAAAAAAGGAGACCCCACAATCTGCGCCAAGTACCGTGGGATGCGCCTCCTCAACATCGCGTATAAGGTTCTATCGAGCGTATTGTGTGAAAGATTAAAGCCCACCGTCAACAAACTGATTGGACCTTATCAGTGTGGCTTTAGACCTGGAAAATCAACCACCGACCAGATATTCACCATGCGCCAAATTTTGGAAAAGACCCGTGAAAGGAGAATCGACACGCACCACCTATTCGTCGATTTCAAAGCTGCTTTCGACAGCACGAAAAGGAGCTGCCTCTATGCCGCGAAGTCTGAATTTGGTATCCCCGCAAAACTAATACGGCTGTGTAAACTGACGTTGAGCAATACCAAAAGCTCGTCAGGATCGGGAAGACCTCTCCGCGCCGTTCGATACCAAACGAGGTTTCAGACAAGGCGACTCGCTATCGTGCGACTTCTTCAAGCGAGCTGCAGAACTTAATCGAGCAGGTACAACCTTTTATAAGAGTGTACAGCTGCTGGCGTATGTCGATGATATTGATATTATCGGCCTCAACACCCGCGCCGTTAGTTCTGCTTTCTCCAGACTGAACAAGGAAGCAACGCAAATGGGTCTGGCAGTGAACGAGGGCTTGAGCGACTTGGCACTCACGTCACTGTTGACAGTCATAACTTTGAAGTTGTAGATAATTTCGTTTATTTAGGAACCAGCATTAACACCACCAACAATGTCAGCCTGGAAATCCAACGCAGGATTACTCTTGCCAACAGGTGCTACTTCGGACTGAGTAGGCAATTGAAAAGTAAAGTCCTCTCTCGACGAACAAAAGCCAAACTCTATAAGTCGCTCATAATTCCCGTCCTGCTGTATGGTGCAGAGGCTTGGGCGATGACAACAACCGATGAGTTGACGTTACGAGTTTTCGAGAGAAAGGTTCTGCGAAAGATTTATGTTCCTTTGCACGTTGGTCACGGCGAATATCGCATTCGATGGAACGATGAGCTGTACGAGATATACGACGACATTGACATAGTTCAGCGAATTAAGAGACGCTTGCTAGGTCATGTTGTACGGATGGATGAAAACACTACAGCTCTGAAAGTATTCGACGCAGTACCCGTCGCGGGAAGCAGAGGAAGAGGAAGACCTCCACTCCGTTGGAAGGACCAAGTAGAGAAGGATCTGGCTTCGCTTGGAATATCTAATTGGCGCCACGTAGCGAAGAGAAGAAACGACTGGCGCGCTGTTGTTGACTCGGCTATAATCGCGTAAACGGTGTCTACGCCAGTAAAGAAGAAGAAGAATGCTCTAATTTCTGTAGACACATGAAATGAGTTGAGAGGCAAGAATTCATACCTCTTTTAGGGAGTAGCAGCATAAGCAGCTTCATGAATTAAGTTTGTAAAACCTTCAACTGTATCATCCAGTTCAGCTGAAGTTTTAATAGAGGTGTTAAGTACCAATACTATTCGGAAAGTAACAGATATTCAGTAAAAAGTCAAAAATTTACGAAATGGGTCGCTATTCACTAGAAGAAAACTGGGAAATATTGAAAACTTTTTTCCAAAATGGTGAGTCTTCAACCCATTCAATTTTACCGAAAAAAACAAGCAGAATTGTCGCATTTGGGGCTCAGAAAACCCGCACGTAATCGAAGCCAATGCACCCAGCACGAATCACTGTATGGTGCGGATTTTAGTCTGGTGGAATCATCGGCCCATTTTTCTTCGAAAATTAATAAGGAACCGCCCTAACCATCAATGGTGAGCAATATCGCGCAATGTCAACCGAATTTTTCTTCAAGCAAATTGAAGAGGAAAACTTGGACAACATTTGGTTCCAGCAGGACGGCGCTGCGTGCCATACAGCAAACGCTACACTCAATCTTTTACGCCCACTTTTTAAATTTAAAATTTTATATGGCCCACCCTATATATTTTGAGTTAACCAGTCTTGAAATATGCAAATATCACTTTTGTAGCTTAAAGCGGAATATTTTCGTGGTTTAACATTGATTAATGTGTTGTAGCTGACAATAATTGGCGAGTGATCAGAGCTTAATTCTTCTGAGCAAACCGCATCTAAAAGCTGAGTTGGGATACCTTTATGTACAGCAAAAAAGAGGTCAGGAATTTTCAATGGACCACTTGGCCAATAGGTTGGCTCGCTGCTTGACAGAGTTTTTAAATTATTCTTTATAATGCATTTGTAAAGCTCTCTATCCTTTGGGTTTGGAATACGTGAGCCCCACCAGGGTTGCTTAGCATTGTAGTCTCCTCCTACAAAAAATCTTGGACCTAGACCGGTAAAGAAGCTTTCGTATTCAGAAGCTGATATGTTGTGTCTTAGTGGTGAGTACGAAGCATAAATATATACATCATTATTGTTGGTTTTAACTTTCATTCCAGCAGCTTGTATTGAAAGAGCAACATAATTGATAGAAGTTTTAATTAAAACAGCACAGCCAGCATGAGCCCTGTTACTGGGATGATTAGAAGTGACTATATCATAATTTTTAATTCGTAAAAATGTTTTATTTGTGAAATGTGTTTCTGACACTAGCATAATGTCAATATAATTCTCAAACAATTATAATAAATATAACATAAACAAAAATTTATAAAAGTAATCTGATTCATAATGACAAAATTAGTCGTGTTGTTTCGTTTTCATGATTTGAAAATAAAATTTTCAAAATTTCAACTAATGAATGCACCTTTTGAGGGCTTAGTGATGGGAACATCGCGAGCAAACATGAAGAGGGAAGTGAGAGCAACGTATTTTACCACTCCATATTTACAAATGAGAGCAACGTATTTTCCCACATCATGTTCATGGATAATATGATACGAGACTCTTTGAATCGAGAGAGAGCTGTCAAAACTCGCATTTTTTATAATATTTGCCAATGATGCCACTGCTGCAAAATATTAGATTGGGTATATAATAAATTATACAAAACACTAAATTAAACACTTTGAAAATGCAAACATATATAAATGCTAAAATGCAAAATCATTAATTAATTTACATGCAGCATGATTGTATCGCTTACCCCGACCGATGAAAATGCGATGTCCAACGAAAAGTAACAGATCACCTCTTTCGCTTACCATAGGGACGAAGAATTCTTCGATGCCAAAGTAAATGAAGAATTCTTCGATGCCATAGTAAACGAAGAATTCTTTGATGCCGTAGTTAACGAAGAATTCTTTGATGCCATAGTTAACGAAGATTTCTTTGATGCCAAGGACAATAGGAAAAATTGCATATTCGTATGAAAATAAGTATTATGTGTACAAAAACTCACCTTATAGGCCACTCACACTTTTTGTTAAAAAAAAATGCACTAGATTCAATACAATCTTTATAAAGGTTTTATTTTATGCGAAATGCACTTAAAAATTGTTATAAAAAAATGTGTTTAACTGAACTGAATTATTACAAATTGAAATAGTTTAAAAACGTTCAATACATATTATATATATATGTATATATAAAATGATCAAAGATTGAAAACATCAGGTTTTAAAAAAAGGTTAAATATACATACATATATACAGACGGGTAACTAGCGGAAAGAACCGGGATGCTGCCAAAGCGGAGATGTTGGTCACTACTCATTTAGCCATTATGGGTTTCTTTTAATTTTGTGGCTGAGTCTCTTTTCGTTTTTTTCCAAGCAACGAGACTTGAAGAAACGGCCTTTGGCGAGCTTGATACTTTTTTGAATTTGGTGAATATACTCCGATTCGGTGAAGCCTTCAACTTTCACACATTTTACAAAAAAAGTTGAAAGAGTATGTTTATAAATTTGAAGCTATGTCCTTCAATGTTAAAAACAGGAAAAACTTACCAAATAGTAACCAACTTTTTACTTGATGATTTGACGAAATAATGAAAAAATTTAATTATAAATTTTATTCCATCACAACTTCACGTACTTACTTGACTTGTAAATATGAACACAGTAGAATTTAGCCGCATAGCTTACTTTTATGCATTACCTGATATCGAAGAATTCTACATAGAATCTTCTTCGAAGCATTCTTCAAAGAAAAATGTAAGCAGTGAACCATTATCCCGCTGGGATATTATCCATGCCATGTTTACAAATGAGAGCGCACGCATATATGGGAAGTTGCACTGTGGGTAATAACTGTAAAATTGCCTAACAATTTTAAGTTTCTTTGTAACTACTATAAATTTATAAAATGTAAGACAAATAACAAAACGTATAATAAATATTTGATTTTAGTAATAATTTTTTTAATATGTCTTTATATCAGCATTTAATATATATAAATTTGGTTTAATCTCATTTGCTATAGCTCCACGCATTACCAAGAACCAAAATTTAAATCAGATAACCTACTTCTTATTTTATATATAATTTTCGAAGCAAAAAGTTTCAAACCAGATTATTTCTTTAAACTTCCTTATAAAAAGTAATTTCAATAGTAACTTCAGTTTATGAACCACTGTTTTTTCAAACACATATGACCAAATGAATCTTATGAGAGCGCAATGTAAATATATAATTACCCAAAAACCCTTCTACCAACCGCCAATCCTAGAATTTCCAACGCCTCAGTTGATTGCTCTCTCACACCGCAGGGTTGCCAGGCTCGATATACTGTAGTAATTATAAAAATTGTCTTCAACTTCATCATTTAATAGAATGACTGGCTTTTTGCATAGCTTTCAGCAAATAAACAAACACGTATATTTTGGTTTTTCAATATTTTATTCTTAAAAGGATATTATCCTATTTTAAGGGTTTGTAACATATGTATATGTCACATTGTGTTAATATGTCTGAAATTTATGTTTAAGTAGTATGAAATAGTTTGAAGCAATTATTATTTTTATTGTAGCATAAAGCTACTCCACATTTAATACACACAGTTTGTGATACCCCATTGCATCCTGGTAGCTTACATCGTATCCGTTTTTCTGCCCATTCTGGCCAATGACCAATTTGATCCTGTCTTATAGGCATCGGTGGAACATATTGTGTTGGTCCCTTATGTTTTTTTGCTTGAATTTCTTCCTCAATTCCTCGTCTTTTTATAACGGACTTTATTCCTATTTTACATAACACTGTAGCAACCTCTTGACGAAAATCGGCTGAGGACAAATGTTGTCCTTCAAAGTTATTTACCTTGCGCACCCTCCTATATAGCAGCCATGCATTAGACATGGCTAGGTCTAAAAAGTGGTAAAACAGTCGAATTTGCCAACGCTTACTTCGCAATAATATTTTGTATCTGCCCATTATGCTGTCGATCAAATCAACTCCACCTATGTGGCGATTGTACTCACAAACTATTTGCGGTCGTTCTATCTGTATATAATTTTTATTTTTTTTATCATAGCGTTTTACATTGGATTTGGGTTGCTGCCCAACAAAATTAGAAGCCAGAGTGACAATCTTATTATCCTTCCAAGCCACAGTGGATATATCTACTCCTTCAATGTTACCGACGAACTCTTCTGAGTATCCTCTTTCCTTCTTCAATAACGCTTTCTCTCCTTGGTGTTTACAATCAGGTATTCTGTTTCGTCGAATTGTTCCGAGACTACGTATTCCCCTTTTGGAAAAAAATTCTATAAGGCGTAATGAAGTGAAATAATTGTCAAAGTAGATTCTATACTGCATGTGATTTGGAACAATCCGGCACAATCTCATGACAACGTTGAACGCAGCTCCTAAATCTGGTTCACTTGGTCCACAATATTTTCTGCACCTGTCTCAACCTCAAAGTTGTATGCAAATCCGCTTACACCGCAAAGAACTAAAATTTTATATCCCCATTTATTTGGTTTTTTGGCATTATACCTCTTCAAGTTATGTCTAGCTTTAGTAGAACATATTTGTTCATCCACACAAAGGTATTTTTCCAATGCGATTTTCTGAGAACTTTCATTCAATTTTAGAATCACTGGCCGTATTTTGTACAAACGATCATGGTCAGCAGAGATAAAGAGATCCCCAACTCTCCTGTCACTGGAAATGTGAGAGCCGCTCACCTACCGAACTTTGACAGTTGACTGGATTGGGTAGGTGTTGACGTTTGGCAATTGGAATGACTGGAACGGCCAGATTGAAATTATACCAAAAATATATGTGAACGGAGGAATTTGCTGCCGCCGTTCAAGATCGCTAATAAAAATTTAAAACAATGAAAATCAAAGAAAATGCGAAATTTAAATATATTTCATGAAACGTTTAGTGCATAATAGAATTAATTTTCTTACAATTGATTAAAAACATTTATTAATTGAGAACTAACGGGCTTAATTCACCTTATTAAGTATTGAAAGATCGATTCAGTTGTTTTAATATACCATAAAATCATAAAAAAGGAATTAAGTAGTTTCGCCATATATTAAAAGTCCAATATATAATAATTTGCAATCGTAATAAATGTTGGGTATTTTAATTTAAAATGCCCAAAAATTCTTATTTTGTTTGATCTGGCCATAATGGAAAATGTTATAAAAAACGCTTATTTTGAGGCGCTCTCACACTGGAATAAGTTGGGCATCCCATTATCCCTGATGGTCAGGATGTGAGCGCGGTAGCATTTGGGAATTGTCGTTGAAATGAAGAAACTGTCTAATTTTTTCGAAAGTATTCACTGGCATCGTTTCCTTGATCAAAGTAGTGCTTATGCAATTATTCGAATGCTTTGTTACTCTTGGCAAATGTACTAACGACATTATATACACTATTCCAATGAATTGCTGTATGTCAATTTCCGAGATACTAAATGCATTGCTAGGATCTAGGATCAACTATATATAAATTTGTTTGTTCCGATATATATTTAATGACCTCCTTCGGAAATATTTGGAAAAAAAATTGAGCAGGAGAATCTAGGTCTAAAATATTGCTATCTAGAGTCTCGCCTCCTGTAAAACGAAGTTGATGTTCCTTCAAAGATAGGTTTTTTTTCTTCCATAGCACACTAATTTTAGATTTTTTTCTATTTCCTGATGATCCTGGTGCACTCTGCACATTACTTTCACTGACGGCCATGGGCAAAATCGGCAAACTATCTTCACATTCATCATCTTCTATCATGTTTTCAAAACACAAATCATCCAAATCAGTGGGGTCAAAGTCTGGATCTGCAATGCTATCGTCATCAAAATCAAGCCCATCAACGCTTTCTTCGTAATTCCTAAGAATATTGTTACAAAAGTAGTATTAAGCAGCGTTTGAAAAACTACGCTACTCCCGTAGCATTTCATTTTACTCTTGCTACCGCTCTCACTTTGTCGGGAGCCACAGCATAGCCTTAGCATAACAATGTAAAAGAAGTGCTCTACCCTGCTCCAAGTTTTGTTAGGTAAAAAACTATAGCTGGAGCGGTAGCAAAAAATTAAATTCTGCGCTATGCTCTGGCGTAGCGGTAGCAAAAAATTGGGAGCGGTAGCACAGCAAAGCTAATGAAAATTTTCATGTGCTACAACTACCGCATGTGTTTGTTGTTTTTTTTCTTTTCTTTGCTATTTTCTGTCGTAATATTTGAATTAATTGAATAATTCAAACAAAAAAATGTTATGCAAATCATTTTAGCACTTGTTGCGTCAAGTGACTTTATAAATCTAAAATCAAATATTTTAAGAAATATATTAATAAAGTCAATTAGATAATAATTGAATAAATTATATATATTTTTTTATTATGTAAAATATTTACCATTTTTATATTACCAAAAACATCATCTATTCCAAATGTATTACAATACTCGATTACTATGAATTTTCGAAATTAATTTTAACTACATTACTTTCGCCTTTTTTATAAACATTAGGGTGTTTTTTTTTAACTATTAATTTTTTTCAGTCCCGTCACGAAATGTCCTTGGAAATACCATACAAAAACTTCCTTGAAATGTTTAGCCCTAAATATTAACATTAAAAACTGGACCAAGGCATATAAAAATTGTCCATAGAAAATACACGACAATCCTGATTTTTTATCTTTAAATTCCTACAGATCAGAGGTATTTTAAGGCATCGCTTGACTTTAGACCCATGTTTCTCAGAATTGTTCACACTTCTTCTTCACATTTCGAGCGAATGCGAATTTCTTGGAAAAAACAAGTTTAGAGCCCCGTAATACCTCGCCGGTGTGAGTTTCGACTTTGTTGCTCTGGCCACTTTTGTAGAGTGAACAATTCTGAGAAACATGCGTCTAAAGTCAAGCGATGCCTCAAAATACCTCTGATCTGTAGGAATTTAAAGATAAAAAATCAGGATTGTCGTGTATTTTCTATGGACAATTTTTACATGCCTTGGTCCAGTTTTTAATGTTAATATTTAGGGCTAAACATTTCAAGGAAGTTTTTGTATGGTATTTCCAAGGACATTTCGTGACGGGACTGAAAAAAATTAATAGTTAAAAAAAAACACCCTAATGTTTATAAAAAAGGCGAAAGTAATGTAGTTAAAATTAATTTCGAAAATTCATAGTAATCGAGTATTGTAATACATTTGGAATAGATGATGTTTTTGGTAATATAAAAATGGTAAATATTTTACATAATAAAAAAATATATATAATTTATTCAATTATTATCTAATTGACTTTATTAATATATTTCTTAAAATATTTGATTTTAGATTTATAAAGTCACTTGACGCAACAAGTGCCAAAATGATTTGCATAACATTTTTTTGTTTGAATTATTCAATTAATTCAATTATTACGACAGAAAATAGCAAAGAAAAAAAAAACAACAAACACATGCGGGAGTTGTAGCACATGAAAATTTTCATTAGCTCTGCTGTGCTACCGCTCCCAATTTTTTGCTACCGCTACGCCAGAGCATAGCACAGAATTTAATTTTTTGCTACCGCTCCAGCTATAGTTTTTTACCTAACAAAACTCGGAGCAGAGTAGAGCACTTCTTTTACATTGTTATCAGGGATAATGGGATGCCCAACTTATTCCAGTGTGAGAGCGCCTCAAAATAAGCGTTTTTTATAACATTTTCCATTATGGCCAGATCGAACAAAATAAGAATTTTTGGGCATTTTAAATTAAAATACCCAACATTATTTACGATTGCAAATTATTATATATTGGACTTTTAATATATGGCGAAACTACTTAATTCCTTTTTTATGATTTTATGGTATTTTAAAACAACTGACTTTCGATCTTTCAATACTTAATAAGGTGAATTAAGCCTGTTAGTTCTCAATTAATAAACGTTTTTAATCAATTGTAATAGAAAATTAATTCTATTATGCTTCAAATTACAAAACGTTTCATGAAATATATTTAAATTTCGCATTTTCTTTGATTTTCATTGTTTTAAATTTTTATTAGCCATCTTGAACGGCGGCACCAAATCCCTCCGTTTTCATATTTTTTTGGTAAGATTTCAGTCTGGCCATCGCTCGTTTCCAATTGCTAAACGTCAAAACCTCCTCAATCCAGTCAACTGTCAAAGTTGAGGTGGTTTTGACGTTTAGCAATTGTTCTCTCACTTCCAGTGAGAGAGGAGTTGGACAGCTCATTATCTCTGATTGTTATGCTAAGGCCAGAGATAAAGAGATGTTTAACTCCTCTCTCACTGGAAGTGTGAGAACAATTGTTAAACGTCAAAACCACCTAAACTTTGACAGTTGACTGGATTGAGGAGGTTTTGACGTTTAGCAATTGGAAACGAGCGATGGCCAGATTGAAATCCCGCCAAATTATTATTCGAATGGAGACTTTTTTCATTTTTTTGTCTCCATTTCTAACGGCCATTAGTTCGAAGAATAGGGAAAGCGCAACAGCATGTAAATTGAAAGATGTGAGTATATTTTAACTTTTATTAAATAAACTTGCATTTATTTAATACTTTTTTTATTTATTTTGCAGATAAAATGCCGAAAACAACCAGCAGTTGGCGGAAGTGTATTGTTGGCTGCAACGAGGGAGGAATAACATTTGGATTTCCAAACAGTGGAACGGACCTCGAACGGTGAGTGAAAAACATTAAATAGTGCAAAAAGTGTTTGTGTTTGTTAAATATTTGTGAAAATGAGAATGTGCAATGAAAATAGTAATTTTGGATAATTAAATCGAATTTCCGTGTGTTTTTAAATGTGACGTGCTGAACAAGTAGAGCGCGACAGACTGCAAGCAACATCTGTCAAATATTAAAATACACACGTTCTTATGGACACAGTTATGTAGTCGTGCAGCTGCCTCAATAACTGTGTCCTTAAGAACATGTGTATTTTAATATTTGACAAATGTCGCTTGCAGTCTGTCGCGCTCTACTTGTTCAGAGCGTAACTGTCAATTTATTGCCATTGCCGTTAATTAATTAAATAAATTAGTTTAAAGTAACAATTTATAATTGAATATTTATGATAGTTATAAAGAGTCGTACTTTAAATATTCATTAAATATACACTTTTTGCACTATTATTATTATTATTACACATATTTTATAATTAAATTTTTACCTTTGTATTCTATTTTGTTTCTTTTAATAGGCGTAAATGTTGGCTCAACCGTTTAGGTGTTTCCGATGAAACACCTAAAAATATTTTTGCTTGTGAGCGGCATTTTTCGGCAAAAATGCGCCTTGAAAAACGATTGCGTTCGGGGGCCGTTCCCGATATTAATTTAAAAGTTGAGCCTACATTTCACGTCCCAAATTCGGAATTAAAAAATACAATTTTATTGGGTCTAGAAGATTTTGCTCCCCAAGTTGAAGAAGCTGTCTCAAATGCACAAAATGCATCGAGGCAGCTTTTTCCAAGTATTCAAAATGAAATTGAAGATGAAATTTTAGAGCCTCTTCCATTTTTTGAGGAGGATGTTTCTTTTAATATTGATAAGGCCGCGCAAACAGGTAGGGGTCTGACCGCAGGAACAGAAAGGAAGAAGAAATTGAGGGAAGAGAATAGGGTTTTGAAAATAAAGTTAGATGAAAAAGAGCAGGAAAATAGCAGTTTAAAGGCCCAGTTAATTGAAATGGCCGCAGAATTAGAAAGATGTAGGGAACAGCTAAGGAATAGCTCTTTGAGGGAACAGTCAGACCCTCTTTCTTTAGTTTGTAGCAAAGTTCCTCCTCAGTTAGGTGCTTGCATTAGGAGTAGTTTTATTAATAGTAATCGCCGTACCCATGGTCGGCGATATGACAATTTTTTGAAAACGATAGCTTTGGGTGTATTTTTTCTATCTCCGTCTCCCAGGTTGCACCCAAAGTAGCATAAAATCGTTAGAGATTAGGAGTAGGGGATTCACTTTCGAACAAAAGTTCGTGTCGGTTTCATGTGATGAGATGTCACTGAAATGTCATTTGCAGTAAGATAGGAAATTGGATAGGGTGATAGGTATTGAGGATTATGGCGATGAAAATCGCACTTCTAGATTAGCAACTACTGCAATGACTATAATGGTGCAAGGTATAGGTGGAGAGCCTTGGTCCCACCCATTGGCTTATTTTTTCGTTAAAGGTTCCTGCAAAGGGGATGTCCTCAAGAAATACATTCTTGAAGCCATTACCCAACTGCAAAATATAGGACTAACTCCTTGCCATTTTGTTTGCGACCAGGGCACCAATTTTCAGAATTTCGCTAATTTGTTAGGTGTTTCAGCGTCACGGCCTTTTTTTACTGTTAATGGCCAGGAGGTGTATTTTTTTACGATAGCCCCCATTTGATAAAAAGTAGTCGTAACTGTTTACAAAATTTAAAAAATACGGTTTTTTTTAAAAATAGTCGGGTAAGTTGGTCGGATATTGTTCATTTTTATGAAACCGACTCTAAGTCGAGTTATCGGTGTGCGCATAAATTAACCGATGCTCATATTTATCCAAATACCTTCCAAAAAATGAAGGTTAAATTCGCGTCTCAAGTATTGAGTAATACGGTCGCTTCTGGTATGTTGTCCCTATATAGCTCGAGAGCCTTAAGCTCGAATAGTAGTAGCTTTATTAATACCGCGGAATTCGTTTCGTTTTTTAATAAATTATTCGATATTTTAAATAGCAGTTTCGTTGAGGCTGTTGTACCCACTAAAAAAGTGTTTGTAGGTTCCCCTGAACAGTTAGAGTTTTTAAATGAGGCAGAACAAGTTTTAAAAACAATTCGGGTCGTAGACGACTTAGGAAGCAACACAACTAATAATTTTAATTTTATAAAGGGGTGGGTGTTAAACATTAACAGTTTAAGACGATTGTGGCGATTTTTGTCACACTCAGGTTTTCCGTACTTGAAGACGAGACGACTATGTCAGGACAGTTTAGAACATTTTTTTGGGCAGATTCGAAGCAGAGGAGGTACTAGAGTAACGCCCTATATGTTCTCTAGTTTGTTTAGGAAATCGTGGGGCTTACGTTACGTAAACGTCGTAACAAAAGGAAACTGTGAGCTGCCTTTAGAACCTGATGCTACAGTAATTTCGGAACATAGTAATAATGTTCTACTTAATGCGTGTAATGATTCACTATTGAATGACCTTTCTTGGCAGGATTTTCAAGGTTTACCACGGCCTGAACACTCTCTCCTTAGTTCAATCGCATTAGATAGTAGTTTAGAAATTAATTTTTTGAAAGAAAATGCGTTTAACTACTTTTGCGGCTATTTTTATTTAAAAATTTTCAAACTACACACATGTTCCTTGCCTTTACCATATTTAGGAGATGAAATTCCTTCGGACGAATTCATCTTCATGCATCAAAACAAATAGACAAATGCAACTTAGTCAAGCCGCCTGAGGATTTTATTGCATTTGTAAAAATTTTGGAAACAAGATTTTTAGAAGAATTCGACAGTAATTGTCATAAAATAGGATTAGGAGATATTCTTTTTAATAAAATGAAAGATGTTAGGCCCTTTTTGTGTTGCGATAATTGTGACCCAAAAATAGTTTTAGCCCTTTTTTTTAGAATTAGAATATATTTTTTAACTAAATTTTTAAATAAAGACCTTTCTGTCCCTAATTTTAAAAATAAAATTTTGTGTGTTTCACACCTATAGGTTTCAATTTTTTTTTTTATTTTTTAGTGGTTACAATAAGCGAACTTAAACTTACGATAGAAAATAAAAAAGTAAAAATTTTGCAAACAATTAGGATAAAGAGGCTCTAAAATAAGAAAGAATTTTTTTTTTTAAGGAAAATTAAGATTTGGGACGTAAATGTAGGCATTTGTATATATGTAAATAACTATATTGTGATATTTTTATATATTTTTTATATGAATTGTTATTGTTTTGTTTTATTCGTTATATGTATAATTTTATCGTTTTGTTTTTTTCGTTATACACTTGTTATTGTTATCGTTTTGTTGATTTATGTAAATAAATTTATTAATGGGTGATATAGGCCTATAGGGGAACCGAGAACCCAAAACTAACTTCGGTAACGCGCCGCTTTGCATACCTCCTGGGTGGTGTGGAAAGTGCAATTGGGCATTTTAATTTAAATGCCCAAAAATTCTTCTTTTGTTCGATCTGGCCACAATGGAAAATGTTATAAAAAACGCTTATTTTGAGGCGCTCTCACACTGGAATAAGTTGGGCATCCCATTATCCAGAGATAAAGAGATGTCCAACTCTTCTCTCACTGGAAGTGAGAGAACAATTGCTAAACGTCAAAACCACCTAAACTTTGACAGTTGACTGGATTGAGGAGGTTTTGACGTTTAGCAATTGGAAACGAGCGATGGCCAGACTGAAATCTTACCAAAAAAATATGAAAACGGAAAGATTTGTTGCCGCCGTTCAAGATGGCTAATAAAAATTTAAAACAATGAAAATCAAAGAAAATGCGAAATTTAAATATATTTCATGAAACGTTTTGTAATTTGATGCATAATAGAATTAATTTTCTATTACAAATGATTAAAAACATTTATTAATTGAGAACTAACAGGCTTAATTCACCTTATTAAGTATTGAAAGATCGAAAGTCAGTTGATTTAATATACCATAAAATCATAAAAAAGGAATTAAGTAGATTCGCCATATATTAAAAGTCCGATATATAATAATTTGCAATCGTAATAAATGTTGGGTGTTATAATTTAAAATGCCCAAAAATTCTTATTTCGTTCAATCTGGCCATAATGGAAAATGTTATAAAAAACGCTTATTTTGAGGCGCTCTCACACTGGAATAAGTTGGGCATCCCATTATCCCTGCCATTATCCCTGCTATGCTGTGGCTCCCGACAAAGTGAGAGCGGTAGCGGTAGCATAGCAATAATCAGAGATAAAGAGATGTTTAACTCCTCTCTCACTGGAAGTGAGAGAGCAATTGCTAAACGTCAAAACCTACTGAACTTTGACAGCTAATCGAGTTCAGTAGGTTTTGACGTTTAGCAATTGGAAACGAGCGATGGCCAGATTGAAATCCCCGCCAAATTATAGTTCGAATGGAGACATTTTTTCATTTTTTTTGTCTCCATTTGTAACGGCCATTAGTTCGAAGAATACCGAAGGCGAAACAGCACGCAGATTGAAAGATGTGAGTATATTTTAATTTTTATTAAGTAAATTTGCATTTATTTAATACTTTTTTATTTTATTTTACAGATAAAATGCCGAAAACAACCAGCAGTTGGAGAAAATGCATTGTTGGCTGCAACGAGGGAGGAAGAACATTTAGCTTTCCAAACAGTGGAACGGATCTCGAACGGTGAGTGAAAACATTAAATAGCGCAAAAAAGTGTTTGTAAAAAATTTCGATAAAATCAGTGTTTCGATTGTTCAATGAGTAATTTTTGGATAATGAAATTAAATTCCCGTGTCTTTTCAAATGTGATGTGCTGAACAAGTAGAGTGCGACAGACTGCAAGCGACATTTGGCAAGTATTAAAATACACACGTTCTTATGGACACAGTTATGTAGTCGTGCAGCTACCTCAATAACTGTGTCCTTAAGAACATGTGTATTTTAATATTTGACAAATGTCGCTTGCAGTCTGTCGCGCTCTACTTGTTCAGAGCGTAACTGTCAATTTATTGCCATTGCCGTTAATTAATTAAATAAATTATTTTAAAGTAAATAATTGAATATTTATGATAGTTATAAAAAAGCCGTACTTTAAATATTCATTACATATGTATACACTTTTTGCACTATTATTATAATTATTATTATACATATTTTATAATTAAATTTTTACCTTTTGGTATTTTATTTTGTTTCTTTTAATAGGCGTAAATGTTGGCTCAAACGTTTAGGTGTTTTTGAAGATCTGAGCGAAAAAACACCTAAACACATTTTTGCGTGCGAGCGGCATTTTTCAAATGAAATGCGTAGCGCGAAAAAATTGCGTCCGAGAGCCGTTCCGGACATAAATTTAATTAATGAGCCAATATTTAACGCCCCAAGTTCTGAAAATATAATTGAAATAGGCGTTGAAGATTTATTTCCCCAAATGGAAGAAACTGCCTCAAATGCAATCGGTGCATCGAGGCAGCTGCTTCCACTTTTAGAAAGGGAAGTCCGGGAAAATATTTTAGAGCCTCTGCCACTTCTTGAGGAGGAACTACTAAAGAGTAGTGAAAAGGCCGCGCAAACAGGTAGGGGTCTGACAGCAGGGACAGATAGAAAAAAAAAAATTGAGAGAAGAAAATAGAATTTTAAAAATAAAATTAGACGAAAAAGAACAGGAGAATAGGAGTTTAAAAGCTCAGTTGGTCCAAATGGCAACTGAATTAGAAAGATGTAGGGAAATGTTAAGAAGTAGTTCATTTAGGGAAGAGTCAGATCCTCTTGAGATAGTTTGCAGCAAAGTTCCTCCTCAGTTAGGTGCTTGTATTAGGAGTAGTTTTATAAATAGTAATCGCCTAAGTCAAGGTCGGCGATATGATAGTTTTCTTAAAACTTTAGCTTTGGGTGTATTTTTTTGTCACCAATCTAATTTTGTCACAGATTGGCCTCGTTTCCCAGGTTGCACCCAAAGCAGCATAAAGTCTTTACAAATTAGGAGTAAGGGATTTTCTTTCGAACAAAAGTTCATATCAGTTTCTTGTGATGAAATGTCACTGAAATGTCATTTGCAGTATGATAGGAAATTTGATAGGGTGATAGGTCTTGAAGATTATGGCGATGAAAATCGCACATCTAGAATAGCCACAACTGCAATGACCATAATGGTGCAAGGTATAGGTGGAGAACCTTGGTCCCACCCGTTAGCTTATTTTTTTATTAAAGGCTCATGTAAAGGGGATGTCCTCAAGAAATATATTCTTGAAGCCATTACCCAACTTCAAAATATAGGGCTAGTTCCTTGCCATTTTGTTTGTGACCAGGGTACCAATTTTCAAAATTTAGCTAATTTGTTAGGTGTTTCAATGTCACGGCCTTTTTTCAACGTTAATGGTAAGGAAATATGTTTTTTTTTACGATAGCCCCCATTTATTAAAATGTAGTCGAAACTGCTTACAAAATATGAAAAATAAAGTAGATTTTAAAAATAGTCGCGTATGTTGGTCTGATATAGTCCATTTTTATAAACAGGACTCTAAGTCGAGTTATCGGTGTGCGCATAAATTAACCGATGCTCATATTTACCCCAATACCTTTCAAAAAATGAAAGTTAAATTCGCGTCTCAAGTTTTAAGTAATACGGTCGCTTCAGGTATGCTTTCTCTTTACAGCTCGGGAGCCTTAAGCTCAAATAGTATGAGCTTCATTAATACCGCGGATTTCGTTTCTTTTTTCAATAAATTATTCGATATTTTTAATAGTAGTTTCACTGAGGCCATTGTACCCACTAAAAAAGTTTTTATAAGTTCCCCAGAGCAAAACCAGTTTTTAGATGAGGCAGAAAAAGTTTTGAAAACAATTCGGGTCGTAGATGAGTTAGGAAACGACACAACAAATAATTTAAATTTTATAAAGGGGTGGTTAATTAATATTAATAGTTTAAGACGATTGTGGCGATTGCTGTCACACTCAGGATTTCCTTACCTGAAGACAAGACGACTATGTCAGGACAGCTTAGAGCATTTTTTTGGTCAGATTAGAAGTAGGGGAGGTACTAGAGTTACACCTTTCATGTTCTCTAGTTTATTTAGGAAGTCATGGGGTTTACGTTACGTAAATATCGTAACAAAAGGTAACTGTGAGCTGTCTTTAGAACCCGAAGCCACAGTTATTTCAGAACATAGCCATAATGTTCTTCGTAATGTGTGCAATGATTCCGTTTTAAGTGACCTTTCTTGGCAGGATTTCCAGGGTTTACCACGGCCCGAACACTCCATTGTTAGATCCATTACTTTAGATAGTACTTTAGAAATTAACTTTTTAAAGAAAATGCTTTTAGTTATTTTTGCGGCTACCTTTATTTGAAAATTTTTAAAACGCACACATGCCTCCTGCCATTACCTTATTTAGGAGATGAAATTCCTTCTGATGAATTCATCTTCATACATCAAAACCAGATCGATAAATGCAACTTAGTGAAGCCACGTAAAGACTTTGCCGCATTTATTAATAACTTAGAAGTAAATTTTTAGAGGAATTCAACAGGAATTGTCATAAAATAGGATTAGGAGAAATTCTTTTTAATAAAATTAAAAGATATTCGGCCCTTCTTGTGTTGTGAAGACTGTGACCCAAAGATAGTTATTGCTCTATTTATTAGAATTAGAATTTATTTTGTGACGAAATTTTTAAATAGAGATTTATCTTTACCCAATTTTAAGAATAAAATTTTGTGTGTTTCTCATTTGTAGTTTTTATTTCCCTTTTTAGCTAAATATTTTGTACTAAAATAAGATTTTTTGAGCAGATTCGCATTAAGAGGCTCTAAAGTTAGAACGTTTAATAGAAAGTTTTTAATAACAAATTAGAATTTGGGGTTTAAATATTGGCATTTGTATATATGTATGTTTATTTTTACAGTTTTAAGTATTATATTAATGTACTGTGATACATATGAAGTGATATTGTTTTTGTTATTTTTTTATACTATTATATATGAATTGTTATTGTTTTTTTTTCATTTTTTTATGTAAATAAATTTTTAATGGGTGATATAGGCCTACTGGGGAACCGAGCACCCAAAAATAACTTCGGTAACGCGCCCTTTTGCATACCTCATGGGTGGTGTGGAAAATGCGAATTGGGTGTTTTATTTAAAATGCCCAAAAAATAGCTTTTTTTCTGATCTGGCTACAATGGAAAATGTTATAAAAAACGCTTATTTTGAGGCGCTCTCACACTGGAATAAGTTTAACAACCCTTTATCCCTGGCAATAATTCTAGAAATTTTGCTGCTACGGAGTAGTAAATGAGAACCCTGCTTATAGTTTACCCAAAGTTTCATTTCAATTCAAACAATCGTCGCAACGCTATGAACTGACATGATACGATTGCAACCGAAGCCAGCCATACGTTTACACGATCGTGATTGCCGTAGAACAGATTGTTCGTGTTGCATCAGATCAGTTGACGCTGGCAGATACACGAATTGATTAACAATGTTGTCTATGCTGAACTGAATTGATTTGATTGTGTTTTTGGCATGGTATAGATGGTTTTTGGAACGACTGTTTGTTCTGATTTTATCATACTCGTTGCAGCTCTCTGGTTACCATACACAAACATACATACATAATACGCACAAAGTTTACCTTGTTTATTCTGTCTTGCTCTTCTAATGTGGATCATTCACAATGGTATGGTGGTTCACAATTTTTTAATCAGGAGGACTTCTTCTTTCCAACGGTACATTCAGATCGCGGCGCCAAAGAAATCGGAATTGTGCCCATCTTCAAATGTATCTGATGTATCTGTTGACAAAAAGCAAAAACACCTGATTCCGTACGAAACTGGTCGAATTTTCCTTAAGCAAATGAAGTTTGAAAAAACTTAACGAAACTTGATGTAAAGTACATTATAGTTGTAACATACAATTTGTGTGTATTCGGGCAGTTGCTTTCGCTGGTTTATGCACATTATAGTTAGGCCTTTAGTTCAACTTTTCTTTTAGCCATTGTCACAGCCTAAACCGAAAAAGTAACGAAAACAGTGACGCAGTCTTGTATTCTATCATTCTTGGTATAGTAAATGTCCCAAGACTTTGAAACACGCGTATGTTTACTCAAAGCTTGTTCAGATATTCACTTTTCTATGTTCTCTGTCCAAAGCACTCCTCTTTTGTTGCGTTTTCAATGCGATGTATATTTTGGAATCACCTATACTTAAGTTTCGAAGAAAGTCTGGTTGTGATGTTCTGCATATTAGCACAGTATAATGAATTCTCATCGTCAATTTTGTCACAAATTAATATTTTTAAGTATGGTGAGAGCATATAAAATAAATGTATAAATTCCGTTCTAAAGTGGCATCCATAAATATCTAGAGCACTTATTCACTAAGAGAAGAAGTGGCATGTCATTTACAAGCTTACAAAAGTATTTACATGAAGTTTCACTACAGTATTTAATTGAAAACAACGCCAAATGCTTTGTTAAATAACTGAATCCTTTAGTAGGAATCATATAACATTTGATAGCTAAATTGTCGAAGCCTTGTCGTAAATTAGTACTTGGCAAGTATTGCCTCTTTGCATAAGTTAAGAATCACAACACTTTTCACAATTCTTTTGCAGAACACTTGTTCTTATTTTATTTCTAAGTTTTCTAATAAACATTTTTGCTCAATTACTTTGCGTGAGTTTGCGCCTTTCTCATTTGTGTGAGGATGTTAGACAACTCCTCACGCTTCCTCTTTGCACGAATGTGTGTGCCTAAGCGACGTTTTAAAAATTTCAGGGCACGTTTATCCTTTGAAACTTTCAACAATTCCATGGTTCTCTTCTCGTAGGGAGCATGTCCAACAACTTCACGAACCAAGTCGCGCATGAATTTAGTATGCCGGGTTTGAATCTAAAGACATTGCTATTAATAAGTATATGCCAAATATTTATTTATATACTTACGTTCTTCAAACGGGATCCTCTAAGTCCCTTAACCTTTTTGTCTCCAGTATATTTAACATTCTTCACCTTCGACGTTTTATGTCCCTTGTTGAGACCAACGCAGAGTTCGTACCGTACAGCCATTATTGCTGAAAACAATCAATATAGTGAACATAATTTATTAAACAATTCGATAATGTAATAAGAAAATATTTTATTTAAAGTCTCCTGTATTATTATAGATTTATATTTTGTGATGCAAATAATATTTTCAGATTTTTATAAGAAATTTCAACAACAACCTACCTTAGCAGCTGTCAAAAGGCGGAAAGAAGGTAGAGTTGACAAACACTTTCTGAAGTTTCCCCATTTTGGTTTAAGCATTGCCAACATAAATAAATTTTGCAGTAAGCTTGAAGCGTTGCATTTCATAATACGGTCAACTTAAAAATTTGTGTAAATATTACCATCCAATAATGCGTTATCGTTCGTTAATTTACAATACACAAACAACTCTCAATATACATAATTTATAGATAATCTTTATATATATGGTATCAAAGGGTAACATTTTCTCTTTGTTGAGTTGGGATGAAAACATTCCTATGGTGCATACAAATTTTATAGTTTGCTGTGCCAGATGGAAAATAAAATTTGGACAGATGAAATTCAAAATAAACACAATATTATTTAATATATTCACAAAATGAATTAAGTGAAAAGCAAATTATTTGCTTTCTAATAACAATATTAATGAAAACAGAAAAACTTCGTTAATTTGAAGATGCGACCTAGAATTAATATAACGTAAACAAATTAATAATTATGGATAGGCATAAGATACTGTGTATTTTATATTATAATATATGTATTTGTTATGTATGTATCAGTTCTTTTACATTAATTTATTCCTGAATGCATATCTATATTCATATTTATAAATTTGTGAAAATTTTTACTTAGTTCGGGTAAAATTCTGACTTTTGGATTCACCACGAAAAACATTAGGGGTATTCTCTTGCTCTTGCAAAACCCGGTGCATGGTGCAAGCATTGCAAATTTACAACGGCACAACAACAAACACACGTAGAAAAATATTTGCAAGGGCTGTGAAATATGTCAGACCAAAACCCGTGTATATTAGCATGCAATGTCACGCAAAAATAAAATTGCATCCCTGTTGTAGTTGCCATTTTACATAAAGACATATTAGGGGTATTCTCTTGCTCTTGCAAGATTGCAGATTGCAAAAATACTACACCGAAATATACAAGGGCACGAGAGCACCCATTGCAGAATCTAGTGATATATGAGCGATTGATTCAGTCAATTTATTGTAAATGACTATTGTGCATGGCTATTGTGAATTGGCGCACCTTCTGCATGCAATTTTAACAAAAAAACTGTAACAAAACTTTATAATTCAAATAGAAATTATAAAATCTAATTAAAATTTACCTTTCTCAACAGTTTAACGACGTAATCAGTCGCTCATATATCACTAGATTCTGCAATGGGTGCTCTCGTGCCCTTGTATATTTCGGTGTAGTATTTTTGCAATCTGCAATCTTGCAAGAGCAAGAGAATACCCTTATTAAATTTTCACTTTTATCTTTAAAAATTTTCAATTTTCTACCGTTTGGCACACAGCCAAAGGACATACACACGTATGTTCAAATTTTACCTAATATCTTATCCTATCCTAATATATCATAAAGTAAGGTTTGTGTTATTACTTAAATGGTTAATTAATATAGATTTTATAAATTGTATATTTATTTGCTTTGACCACTAAAAGTTTTGATAAAGCTTAAAAGACCAAGCTGTAGCACATATTCACATACATATTTTTTTTAAAACGACTTCAAACATCGAAACTAGAATTCGAACAAAAAATATCCACAACAGGACTGCCAACCGTTCAACAATAATCGATTCGTGTTTAAACTTTCTCATAGATTGTTATAACAGTATGTTCTTCTATTAACTAGTTTTGTTAAATTACTTTTCAACCAAATGGATTTCTTATTTAATATGTTTTTTTAACCTGAACCCGTCTTTAATACTTTTAATATATTTTTTTTTCATACATTTAATTTCTTCGTTGATACTGACAGACTTACAAATAGCATAGCTGAGATATTAATTTATTTCCAATTGCGCAAAGTGGCAGCATTTTTCGAAATATGTATTGGAAATTTTGTACGCCGGCCATATTGTTATTGTGTGTATGAAAGAAAATACTCTAGACACGTGTTTAAAGTCGCAATTTTTTTGTAAAAATTAAAGAAAATTGTACAAAGAATAAAATATATTTCAAAAGTGATTAATTTAAAGCATTATAAAAGCTTTGAAAGCTATATATATTTGTTTTGTATTGTGTTTAATAAGGTAAGAGTGAAGGAAAGAGAATATAACATAACCTAGTATAATTGGTGAATCCGAAAACTAAACCATTTTGTAAACATATTTCTTTTTGTTATCAATATTCTTTACAATAAATTTGGATTTATTGTAAAAAAGTTAGTTGAAAAATCTTGTGCAATGTAATCAATACTACTTGGTCCGGAAAGAAGAACAACTACAATAAGTAAGTGATAAAAGTATACCATAGGTTGTTAACAGAGTTCGGATTGAGGAAATTCACATACTGCATGTGTGCATTGATAGAAATTTACACGAAGAAACACTACTTAATGTTTAAAATATTTATAATATCTGTTTATTTGTATAAAAAATGATTTAAACGATCATAAACATTATAACTTTTTTTATCAAGCGAATGTCTATTATTTCTTATGTTAAAATTTATCGTTTCTTTCGTCGTTGTATAATTGTATGGATATTTTTAGTTTGAGGCCATTGATTTAAACGACTCAAACCTGGCTATCATCAAGTAGCACTACATCTCTCTTGAGCTGCGCACACATCGTTCAATTTAAGACCATAATTGAGTGATTTACATAATTTTAAATTTTAATCTTAATTATTAATTACAAAATATTACATTTTATAATTACATATAGTAAATTTTGTTGTGGCGAATGAAATATAGTTTTATTATTTTTATTATAGTTTTGGGCAGATTTATGTCACAAATGGTTTCATATAAAAAATTTCTAGTTAAATTTACAATGTGGATCTCAAAATCTTCAAAATGAATTGCGGGGTTGTTGCATATATTTTTGTGAGAAGTTAAAGCATATTAAAAATTGAACATTAATTTAAAACATCTTTTAATATTCGGTTAACTAATGTTCTGCTTTTATTTCATTATATTTGCCCAAAAAAATCGGTTTATATACGAAAACGTATAATCTTTTGAAATCAATAAAATCAAAAATATGTTACATTCCGTAATAAATTATTGGACTGTGCTTTATATGTGAAGGAAGAAATGGAATATGCTTGTTATGTTGTATATGATGTTTTCGGCACCTCATTATATTATTGTATAATAAATTGAATATGTAGCATTGTTACATAAATGAATGTGAGTTCTGTTTTTTTTTATTGAGTTTATTAATTACTTCATATCTTTTTTTGAACAATTAACCTTTGTTATCCAGTCTCCGTTATAATATTAAGATATAACTTTTTTTTTAAGATAAATAATTAATACTTCCTAATTCCTCCAATTATATTTAGGTTGTGCAATATGTAGTTGTTCTTTGTGGACGAGAATACAAAGCTTATGTGATCACAAATATCAACAAGAGAAGAATGTTGGCAATAAACTATCCTAATGTTCTTGTCTCAATATATAACATTGCTAAGTTGTTATGTATTTCAGTTTATGTTTGATTATGTAGTATTCTGGTTGTCTTGTACACAAAGATTTTAGTTTTAAATGTAAAAAAAGCAGTTGTTGAAATTAATAAAGTGTAATTAAATGGATTGGTTTAATCAATCGGATGTGCAATTTAGATTAAGAAAGTCAATATATGTCTCAATAAAAAAAAATGTAATAATATTCCTTGATTATAACTTTTGTTAACATTCATAAGATTCGAAGTTTTGTATATGCACATTTACATTTTAACATTTACTGAGCACATTTGGTAATATGTTTTCGTTGGCATCTCGAATGCATAATCTAAAAATACGTTTCTCTCAGTAGGAACTAATTTTTTTCGGTAAAGAATACAATTATACAAAAGGTGGAAACGTATTGATGTTGAAGTGTGTTAAAACATATTATCGTAAAGATGCTAAAAAGTAGTGATTCAATTTATAGAAGACACGTGATTTTATTTAAGTCATTGCAAAATTTCAGAATATATCTTCATTGCAAACAGTGGATTGTACAAGTATTTTTTTTTAATTGTTTTTGCAAACTTTACCTGAAATTAATATTTTATGTTTATATGTTAACGAAGAATAAATCCTTATTGCCGATTATTTCAGCGAATAACTATTTAATTTTTGACAGTTTCAATGTTATAAATTAATGTTGTTACATGCACAAACCGAAATAAGGATTTTATGCTTTACGGCGCCGTATATGTAAGACTTTGTTATGTAGATACAAATGTATGTATATTTTATATGTTTAGAAATGTTCAATATAACTTTTTATAAAGTTGATAATATTAAATAATAAAGGGTCATTTGCTGCTTAAGTCTTTAGTATGTTCGATTGTTCGTTTTTATGTTGTATGAAATTATTTTTTATCTAATTAACCAGTTCTGGACATCATTTATAAGTTACAAGTTTTGTAATATTGTATCATTTTCAAATTATACATTTTGACTATAAAAATACATACAATTTTTTTAAGCAAAATACATTGGTACGAAAGTGGTTTCCATTAGGAAATATATATATACATTGTATATACATATATATATATATATAAATATTTTTTATTTAACGTGTGTGTGGAGAGAAATGTTACCACCTCATTTTTAATGAATTAAAATTCTCTTTTTTCTAATAGTTTTCAATATTCAACGAAAATGGTATCTGGTCGTCCCCTATTATATTTGTCATTGCCGGGAGTAGTATTCATTCTCGGTGTTTATTGGTATCGACGTCGCAATAAAAATCGTTCAAATGGAGACACAACTGAAAAAGAACAAGAAAACTTAAATACACATAACTCAAAAGAATCAAAACACCAAATAAATGGAAGTTTTATGCAAAAAAAGTCACATCCATTACCAAGTGATTCAGTAAATATAAATAATAAAAATGAAGGTGAAGAGAGTCCAACCGTCAGACTTTTTGGTAAATCAGCTCCAATCAAAATTGTTCAGAATTGCAGAGGTTCGCCTGTTAAACAACAACAGGTAGTCGATTCAGAGGTTCTTAAAAACAAAATACAAAGCGCTGAAAATAAGGTACTTCGCTCCATCGATGAAGACTTTGAAAATTTATCGTCACCAGTTGATTTGCCAGATTCGGTGGATAATCGTATTGCCTTTTATTCCCGTAATGTGAATTGTAAAAGCGATGCACCTGTTGTAATAAGAGCTACCCGTACACCAAAAATCTCACCTGAAAATTCTTTCCTTGAAAATAAGTATACCAAAGAATGTGAAGAAAATAATAATTTAAATCTTATAGAAAATGTAAAAAATAATAGTAATGCAAGAAATCAGCAAGGACATCCAATTCAATCGTCCACCAATATCACACTCAAAACTACTGAACAAAGTCCAATACTGGAAGACAATTTTAACAAAGAGAACGCAATGAACATCTCTTGTCAAGATGTTGATATTACAGAAAATGGGAAACGTAACGTAGATGCTGCCAGTCCATCATTGAGTTTATGCAGCGTTCAATCTGGCGATTCAGGAAAAGGTTCCAGTTTACCCCGATCCGAAGCAAATCGTGTTAAATCTACATACGAATTCTTTCTGCCAAATAGTTTTATAGGACACTTATATGGCAAAAAACATTTTTTTATAAATCAGATTAAAGTCAAAACTTCGGCGAATGTACTAATACGCAAAACAAATTATGCTGGAAAATTGGTTTGCATTTGCATTATCGAGGGTTCTGAGAGTGAAATAGAAGCTGCTTTGACAATGATAAGACAACGCCTCCCTACAAAACGTTTTCCTAATTTTACTATGAATAAAATACAATCTGCATCTCCTCAAACTGTAGTTCCTTTATCTGCAGACAGTTTACTTAATTTACAGGCAAGTGTGTAATTATGAAATATGTTTTATATGCTTGTATTATCAGGAACTGACGATTCTCTCCTATATTTTCTACAGCTTAAACTCATCGAAAACATTAATAACGATGTAATTGTCACTGCTGTAGTGAATGGCGCACACATGTTCGTGCAACATCCCTTACATCCCTCACATCCTTCTCTGACTGTTCTTCAAAAGTGTTTGTATGACAGCTACACTTTGAGTGAAGCACCGTTGTTGCCTGGTATCGAAATCAATGCAGTTTGTGTACTCCCAGTAAAAGGAATTTGGTATAGAGTGCAAATAGTCGAACAAGACGCTGAGGATAAGCAGCGTTGTGTAGTTAAATTTTTAGACTTTGGAGGCTACATGAATGTACATTTCAATGAATTAAGGCAAATTAGATCAGACTTTATGTCTGTACCATTCCAAGCCACAGAATGTGTTTTGTCTAACGTGGAACCGATAGGTATGTACATAAGTTAAAGCATATATATTTTTATATTAATATTGTGATCTTAAATAGTGTATACTCAGAGTCAAAAGAAAGTGTACAACACTTGTTTACTACGTACTACATTGCTTGAGTTATTTAAGTTTTCCTAAGTGAAATAAAACAATTTATAGGTTTATAGGTTTTAAAGTGGTAATGGAAAAACAAGCAATGTAATAAACAAGTCTTGTACACTTTCTTTTGATGCTGAATTTATATCGTACAATTATTTGTCTAGACTCCATGTGGTCATCGGAAGCTGTAGATGTATTGTGTCAGCTAACTAGAGGAATTGTTTTACAAGCACAGGTAGCGGGATACAATAGCCATAATATACCGGAAATTTACTTATATGCTTACTTGGGTCCTGGTGTAAGTATATTGTCATTTTGTCTATTATTTTTAAAAGAAATTAAGCTAATCAAATTAATTTGTGTTCTGATAAATGTATATCAAAACGACGATTCGAACTATAATATTGTATATAAAATACAAGTGTTTTTCATATTAATATATTTTATATTATTAATATAATATATAAATTATATTTGCTTCATTTCAGAATATTATTTTCATAAACAGGGAACTTGAAGCAAGAAATCTAGCTAAATGGGTTGAGTTGCGAGACTGATTCAAAGGAGTAGAAAGTTTTTGTAAAAACTGTTAATAGAAAAGCCACAATTATCATCTAATTATTTTTCCAAAGCTGGAATGCTGGCTTATTTCTGTAGACTTTAGACTTGACGTAGCCCCACAAAAAATAGTCTAAAGGCGTTAAATCGCATGATCTTGGTGGCCAACTTACGGGTCCATTTCTTGAGATGAATTGTTGTCCGAAGTTTTCCCTCAAAATGGCCATAGAATCGCGAGCTGTGTGGCATGTAGCGCTATCTTGTTGAAACCACATGTCAACCAAGTTCAGTTCTTCCATTTTTGGCAACAACAAAAGTTTGTAGCATCGAACGATAGCGATCGCCATTCACCGTAACGTTGCGTCAACAGCATCTTTGAAATTTATATCGTACAATGATTTGTCTAGACTCCATGTGGTCATCGGAAGCTGTAGATGTATTGTGTCAGCTAAATGCGGCAATTTTGCTTATTTACAAGCAACCAGGTAGCGGGATACAATTGTCGATAATATAGCGGATTACGTGTAAGTCTATTGTCATTTTGTCTATTATTTTTAAAAGAAATTAAGCTAATCAAATTAATTTGTGTTCTGATAAATGCATGTCAAAAATTCGAACTATAATATTGTATATAAAATACAAGTGTTTTTCATATTAATATATTTTATATTATTAATATAATATATAAATTATATTTGCTTCATTTCAGAATATTATTTTCATAAACAGGGAACTTGAAGCAAGAAATCTAGCTAAATGGGTTGAGTTGCGAGACTGATTCAAAGGAGTAGAAAGTTTTTGTAAAAACTGTTAATAGAAAAGCCACAATTATCATCTAATTATTTTTAAATATTTAAAAGAACAAAATATCGCTATTTAAAATTTAGAAATAGTGAATGTATTTCATTAGGTAAGTTATCATGCGCATAGGTTATAAAATAAATCACTTATAGGAGTTGTGAAGAAGGCGTCGTTGAAGCATCATGCGTCATGACAATAGTCATTTGTTTCAAGTGAATAAACCTGTTGTAAATATGGAAGACATAAAAATTAAATCGCGAAAATTGTGGCGATATATACATATATCTAGGAATATAGCAAGCAATAGAAGGCTCGTATTAATTCTGCCGGACAAAAAGTTTGAAATAAACTCTTGTACATATAAATGCATATTAAAATATTATTTATGTTATAAATAATACAGTTTTAGGTCTCTTATTGATGCATAAAAACATGTTTTAAACATAAACTTATGTACGTATATTTTTTTACCAAACCTAGAGAGAACTAAAAAAGCAGCTACCTTTGCTATAATTTGCTGAAAGACATTTTGATGGAAATGAAAATAACTGGAAAAAAGTAAACTCGTTAAAACAGGAAATATAATTTTAACCGGTATTTTCTTTTACATACATACATATAAAGCATTTGTGACTTCAAATATTGACTGCCTTTTTATCGATTTATTTACTTATTTGAGTATGTTGCATTCTATCTAGAATGACATTGCATCAAAATGTCTCCTGTATATTATAACTGAAATTTATAATTGAATATGTAACATGGTAAAATAATATTTTCTTAAGTAATAATTTAGACCATTTAAGTAAATATAAGTAGTACGCTAAACTGTAATGTATAAGTAATTGTTCAGTTATTCTTCTAAAACGTCGTATTTATTTTGCACCTCAGTAATGCCCAAATGGCATGTTTTTTACCAGAATGAAAGCCTATTAGCCTTAGTGTTAATTATTGTTTGATTCAGCTTAGTTAGTTTTAAATAAAAATTGTTAGATTTATATTTATTCATAAAGTGATTTAAAGAAACGTTATAATGCTGAATATTACAATTGGAGTACACTTATAATAAAACAATGGAGATTTAATATTCTGAAGATAACATAATAATATAACGCTTTGGCCATAGTTCTGCACTTAAGCAAATTACACCGATAGCTACGCAGACAACCATACATTTCTCATCTATAGTTTATGTATCGAAAATTGCTAATATTTGTATCTGACATGGATTGTGAGGCCTACAACTCAAGTGTTAAATGTTATCAAGACTCAAAAACGAGTAATTAAATAGGCGGTAGATATCAGTTGACTCAAAAATAAATAATAAATATAACGTTATTAAATCATAAAATTCTTTTAATTAATATTGGACACATTAAAACATTTTAAGATATTTTTTTACTTCTTAAATATAACTTTTTTCTCGAATACTTATTATTTCTTGCTATTGCTATTACATATTAAAAACAAGTAAGGAATGTTTGGGTTTAACATGTGCAAATGCGAATGATTTCCATCATTTTATTTTATGTGGTGGCGAAGGGGGGCGGGCCGGGCCGGGCGCAACGTCTTGGGGGCGGCAAAACGATCTTCGCTGTTTTTTAATATTCAGAAAAGTACGTCAACAATTTTTATACAAAATTTATTACAAAAGATAAAGAGTTGTACACTCAATGTAATAATCTGAATAACAATGAAAATTATTGATTTTTATTTATTTATTTTGTTTTATCGAATACTCTTCAGTCTTTGAATTTGTCTTATATCTAGCTTATATCTTTCTTAAAAATAGTGATAGAACTTAAAGATGCACTTTTCTAGCTTTGATCGCAACAGTATCTTTATTTTTACTCTGTGGTCGCGACGTGTCACTCTCACAGTTACCCTATGCTTTGAATGTAACAAATACTTTTATTTCTCCAAATTTTCAAAAATGGTATTTAACACTAGATTGCCTAAGCAGGTTGTTAAATAATTAATTTACCAGCGGGTAGAGTTCTCAACGCTTTATTAAGATGAGTACCATCAGCACTAAGTTACAATCAGAGAAGAAGCTCTTACATACATTTCCTCCGGTATTTATAGGAGTTCAAAGGAATTTCAAATACCGTAACTTCGAAATATTAACAAACAAAGATAATAACAAACAGAAATGTATGATAAAAGAGAAATGAGAAATATAAAGTTTAGATAAAACAGTATTGCCAGATCAGGCTTAAAATTATTAGAAAATAAACTTAAAAGTAACGTAAATAATCCTAAACATCCTGCCCGGTCGAGTCGGTCGACTCGAAATCCTCCTTCTCAAGCAACAGACATAGTTTCTGGACGGCTCGTTTCATGTATCCTCTAGCGGTTTTCAACGTGACATTGCAGACCACTCCATCAGCTTCGGGGTGTTGTCTCTCGACCCAGACACCAGTGGGTTGGAGGCAGGTTTTCTAGTTTGACAAGGACGATATCATCCACACTTATATTCCTCGTACGCCGAAGCCATTTGTTTCGTCTCTGCAGAATGGTAAGATACTCCTCACTCCATCGCTTCCAAAATTCTTGTTGTATTTGACGTATCCATTGCCATTGCTTCAGTTGATTGCTAGGGATTTGTTTGATATCTGGTTCGGGAACCGCCAGTAGTGGAGACCCAATCAGAAAATCACCAGGCGTTAACGAAAGTTTCTCCTCAGGATCGTCGTAAAGTGGTGTAATAGGACGGGAGTTGAGACATGCTTCTATTCTTACAGCCAACGTCTGCAGTTGACTGTACCACATGACCTGCGTACCTACGCAGCTGGTTCTACGCACCGGAATTGACTCGGATTTTATCCGACCAAGGGCTGTCCTTTCGGCGATCTAACCCCGTTTGGATCGGTAAGCATTAATCTATGTTTGTCGTCATTAGAGCAACGCCTTGCAGCAGGGTTGCTCCGTATCCTCCTGACTCGTGCTGGCATTGAGTCCAACCCGGGCCCGGAGGAATTTTTCTGCTGCGTCTGCGCTAAAAGGCTCCATCCAAACTCCACCTCGGTCAGGTGCAATACATGCAATGGATGGAGCCATCTTAAGACCTGCTCAGGCCTTAAGACCCACAGGGAGTGGACCACGCGTTACGTGGCCCCGTGTTGTCTGCGCAATACTGCGACACAAGCCTCCACGGCTGTGCAACCTGCACACTGTTCGCGCGCCGCGCCGCCACTCAATCAGAGTGGCCAACAAAGGACCTCTACGGTCAGGAGCTCAAACAGGCAACACAGCTCCCACTCTGACTTGTCCCCCCCCCCCAACCTTCATCCCGCTCCAATCCTCGTGCGAGAACCAATCAGCAACTCTTGGTTCCTCGCACAGGCGGCTCCGGGGGGCAGGCTGTCATACGTCGGAACGTCGCATCAGTTAAGTGCAATTCCTGCACCGGCTGGTGCCACTTCCCGACGTGTTCCGGCCTGCGCACCACACGTGAGTGGAGTGTCACCTACGTTGCCCCATGCTGCAGGAGTCTGCCCCCGCAACTCACAACAGTGGCGTCGCCAACCAACACCCCAGTGCGACAACCGCCCCCGCGGGTTCTGCAGCTGCAACAAATACCACCAACACGTCACTCCCTCACCCCCAGGATCACCCACGGACACCCGCGACAAACCCGACTCCTTCAATTTAACTGCAACGGACTCCAGAGCAAGATCGAGGAGATAGTTGCACTTATGAATCGGGAACGTGTATCGATAGCTGCGGTCCAAGAAACCAAGCTGAACAGCCGCTCAGATCTTCTGAGTTGTGCAGGTTTCAACGTTTTACGTAAAGATCGCGAGCGAGATGGTGGTGGTGGCCTAGCCTTCATATTGCACAACACCGTGCAGTATCGTTTAATCGAAGAAGACATCGACCCCAGGGATACTACCCTAGAATGTCAGGGCATAGCTATCCGGTCAGGCGATGTCGAGCTCGAAATATTTAATATATACATCCCCCCAGTTACATGTTGCCCTACAGGATATCACCCGAATATAGGTGCGCTACTTCGTGGTGAAAACCGTATGGTACTAGGCGACTTTAACGCGCACCACGATCTTTGGCATTCCTGCCTGTCAAATGATCGTAGGGGGATGGAGCTGGCGGAACAGATTGACGATTCGACATTCTGCACAATGAATGACGAAGCCCCACCAGAGTTATGGGCACTGTAATAGCTCGCCGGATATTACCATTGCTAGCGGTGGCCTGATAAACAGCATAACCTGGCGACCTATGCTAACTCTTGCATCAGACCATCTGCCCATAATTATCTCGATCGAGAAGCCTCCCGATTTCGTTTCTGTGGACAACCGTACCTTCATTAACTTCAAAAAAGCTAATTGGGTCGGCTTCACAGAATTCACTGAGAGCACCTTCAACGCTCTACCCATTCCTACGGAACGTATGCGTTGGCGAACGTCAATTCCGCAAGGTGGATCGCAGCAGCTACTGCTCGCTTCATCCCGGCTGGAAGAATAGCGGAAATCCGCCCCAATTTCCCAGCCGAAGCAGCTGTCTTAGCTAATGAGCGCGACACCTTACGCCATGCCGATCCCGGGGATCCCCGAATAAGGGATCTCAATTTGGAGATTCGGCGAGTGGTAAATCAACATAAGCGGACGAAATGGATAGAGCACCTGAAGTCCTGTAACCTCTCCACCGGTGTGAGTAAGCTTTGGGCTACTGTCAAAGCTTTGTCTAATCCGAAGAGACATGACGACCGAGTTGAAGTTCAATTTCAATGGTCATGCCTCTTCGGACCCGAAGAAGTGCGCGAGCTATTTTAGCCGGCAGTTTACACTGCACCCTTCGGTAGACAAAAGCTAAGAGATGTGTTAACCGGCGGCTGCGCAAAAATGCCAAACAACTGCGCGCCACTTACTTTCACTCGGCGAGGAGGTTCAGAGTGTCATCACAAAAGCTAAAATCATCCAAATCCATTGGCCCTGATGGAATCAACATGCTAATGCTAAAGCATCTAGGCTCGGCGGGAGTAGGTTATCTCACCAGTGTCCTCAACTTGTCACTAACCACCCTTCAAATACCCGATGTGTGGAAAATCGGAAGGGTGGTGCCACTACTGAAACCTGGGAAACCCGCCACCAACAAAGGGGAATCTTATCGCCCGATAACTCTCCTCTCCCCAGTAGTGAAGACACTTGAGGCCCTGCTAACTCCCGACTTTCACTCACCACCTGAAGCCTAGCCAGCCACCAGCATGGATTCCGAAAAGTGCACAGCAACCACCACAGCACTTAGCGTCATAAACACCCAGATAGTTCGTGGCCTCAACCAGAAGCCACCCTGTGAGAGAACGATCCTCATAGCGTTGGACTTGTCAAAAGCCTTTGACACAGTCATCTACACAACGCTATTGCAGGACATAGAAAAAAACAACGCTTCCTCCAGGGTTAAAGAGGTGGACCATGAACTACCTGAGTGGTTCGCCAGTCATCCGTACTATTTCGAGGCGAAACATCTAAACTGAGAAGAATTAAACAGGGGGTTCCGCAGGGTGGTGTCCTCTCCCCACTACTGTTTAACTTCTATATCTCGAAACTCCCACAACCACCAGAGGGGGGTCTCCATAACCTCGTACGCTGATGACTGCACGATATTGACGTCGGGCAATGGAATCGATGGCATGTGTTCGAAAGTGAACAGCTACCTCCTCCGACCTTTCTCGTTTCCTCACTGCACGGAATCTCCAACTTTCCCCCACCAAATCCACAGCGACTATATTCACAAACTGGACGAAGGAGTATAGACTTGAGCTTGATATTGCAGTCGATGGCGTCAAATTCCGACTGTAAATAACCCTAAAATTTTAGGCGTAACCTTTGATAGTCTATGCTCCTTCACTCCCCATACGACCGCGATTATCGCCAAAGTAACAGAGCCGCAACAAGATCCTCAAGTCGCTAGCCGGCAGCACATGGGGAAAAGACAAAGAAACGTTGTTGGCAACTTACAAGGCAATCGGCCGGCCGGTCCTCAACTACGCAGCACCGATATGGGTCGCCTGGATGCAGTGGCACGCAGATGAGGGAAACTACAGGACCTGCCAGAACACAGCACTCCGGACTACGAGACGGGATGTCTCTTGATGTCTCCCATCGAACACCTACCATAGTGAGGCGCGCATGCTTCCTGTAAAGGAGCATAATGAACTTCTCTCCAGACAGTTCCTGCTGGGGTGTTTCCGTAGGAATCTCCCTTGCAGCCATCTGCTTGGAGCGGAGCCGCCTCCTAGGAGCATCAAGAGGTCATTCCTCGACTACGTCGACGACGTCGACAGTACGCCGACCGAACTTCGGACGCTACAGACTTCAGACAGGTACTGACCGCCATTCACAGTGGAGCCATTAACACCTTCACCGACTCCTTCCGTGAATGCGTTCTTGGAGTCAAAGCACCACCTATTGGCAGATGAAGAGCTCCAGTTGCCGCGAGAAACGCGAGTGACCCTAGCGCAACTTCGTTCTGGGTATTGTAGCAGGTTAAACTCCTACTTATCCAGAATCGACCCCGACATATCCAATATATGTCCTTCATGCAACGAGTCTCCGCATGACACTGGCCACCTCTTTGCATGCCCCACAAACCCAACTCATCTAACACCTTCCTCCCTTTGGTCCGACCCGTCGAAACAGCGCGTTTCCTGCGCCTACCGTTAGATGACCTCGACGACAACACAGATGACCCTTATACCACCCTAACGGGGATTAGCATATCCGTTAAAACAACAACAACAACCTGCGTACCTACGCAGCGTACCAAATGGTGCTTAGCGGATTTCACTGCCGCCTCCCAGAGGCCTCCTTGATGCGGAGCACTGGGTGTTATAAAATGCCAATGTGTGCCCGAATTGGCTAACGATCGCTGGTTATTCTCACCCTGCCATGCCGCAAGGTCTTCTTTCAAAAGTCAGTTGGCTCCAACAAACGCTGTACCGTTATCACTATATAAATCCCGACAGGGACCACGTCGGCTGACGAAACGAGTGAAGGCATATAAAAAGGCTTGTGCCGATAGATCATCAACCACCTCAATGTGTACAGCCTTGAGACCATACAAATGAAAATTGCGAGATACGTTTTGATAAGCGTTCGAGAGCGTTTCGTTCCGATTCGTAGTGTGAAGGGCCCACAGTAATCGACACCAGATGAGATCAACGGCCTTGCGGCTCTAATCCTCTGCCCGGGTAAGGAAGCCATTTGCTGCTTCAGGACTTCCCCTCTATGACGCCGACACACACAGTTATGGATGAAACCTTTGACTGCTTGCCTGGAACTCAGAATCCAGAAACGGCGACGAAGAGTGTACAGCATGAGTTGTGTTCCTCCATGCAGTGTAGATTCATGTCCCTGATGTAGTAAAAGCTTGACCAACGGCGTCGACTTCGGCAAAATAATAGGGAATCGTTGATCATGTCCTAGTTCGGCCTTGTGAATGCGTTCTCCAACACGTAGGATTCGGTTCTTATCTATAAAGGGATTTAAAGGCATTATTCGATTGGAAGATGCCAAACCTGAACTAGACTACAATTGACGGATTTCATCTGCAAAATGCTCCTCTTGCTCTAAACGGATTATACTGTATAGTGCGTCGTCTAGTTCCTGAGCACTGATAACCGGTTGGCGAAGGTGTCGACGGTTTCTTAACCAACTTAGAATAATGGCCACCGTTCCCAACAATCGAGTGATATTACTGAACCGTTCAGTTACCAGAATAGCGTGCCCGTTCGGACGACGAGTATATAACGGTATTTCGGTGTTCGGCGAGTAATATATCTGACTCATCCCTGCTGAGGTCATCTCTGCCTCCTTAGGTCCTTGCCATCAAAGTGGATGTGCTAGTAGCTCTCCAGAGGTGATGCCTCTACTGGCACAATCAGCTGGGTTATGAGCAGAACGAATGTGATGCCATCGCGTGGGGGATGTCAGCTCCTGTATTCTACGAACACGATTTGATATGAATGGTTTTAATGTTGTTGGATCCTTTCTCAACCAACATAATACTATAGCTGAGTCTGACCATAGATAGTAGGGAACGTCAACTAGTCCCAAAGAGTCCCGCACGTTCTGGAATGTGTTGGTAAGAAGTAGCGCTGCCGCAAGTTCCAGGCGTGGGATGGTAGCAGCCTTGAGTGGTGCTACCCCGGTACGTGCCGTCAGAAGAGTGAAACGTACAGAACCGTCTGTGTGCAACGTCTTCGCATAAATCACCGCTGCATACGCGTGTGAGCTAGCATCACAAAACCCGTGAAATCATGTTTCAATGCGTGGAATCATGCCCATCCACCGCTCGTTTCGTATTTGATTAAGCTCTGGAAGCTGTGGCCGATACTTCAGCCATTCGCGGCAAAGATCGTCAGGTAATGGTGAGTCCCAAGATAGACCGGCAGACCACAGTCTCTGAATAAATATTTTCCCAGTTACGATAACAGGGGCTAACAATCCAGTAGGATCAAAAAGTCGCGCCACCTCGCTGAGTACATGGCGCTTCGTGGGCATCTCTCCTCTTTGGCGTAGATCGACGCGAAATAATAACTGATCCGACAGTGCGTCCCATCTTAAACCCAAAACGAAAGCTCACCAGAATGGAAGAAATATCTAGAAAGAGACTGCTCATTAGATAAATGCATCATCACCTGACTATCGTTCGAGTTCCATTTTCTTAGGGTGAACTTTGCCGAGGATAAAATGGCGTCCACATTTTTAGCCAGCTCCACTGCATCGATAACGCTTTCACAACGTGTCAAGAAGTCGTCAAAATAAAACGATGTTAATATCGCAGTTCGAGCGCGAGCCGCCTGTTGTACGTCAGGAACCCCAGCGAAATTGTCACAAGCACATTGTTCTAAAGTTCGCACTGTATTGTAAGGACTGCATACCATACCATATGTGATAGTCTTCAGGCGATATACTCGGATATCGACTGCAGGAGACTCACGCCATATAATTCGTTGATAATCGCGATGTTCAGGTGCAACCAGCACTTGCCGAAACATCTTCTCTATATCCGCCGTTATCGCCACTCGATAGCGACGGAAACGTAAAAGTATACTACTTAACGAATCCTGAAGCGTTGGACCTACCAATTGGACATCGTTCAGTGAGATTTCAGTGCTGGTAGGTGCCGAAGCGTTGAACACTACGCGGAACTTTGCTGTGACCGCATGATGTGGAATGTAGTAGCAATTGGTGTGATTGTAAGGTGGTTGTACTGTCTCCATGTGACCAAGTGCTGCATACTCCCTCATAAATGAAATGTAGTTTTCTCTAAGGACTGGATCCGCAACCATACGACGCTTTAGTCTATGAAATTACTGTAGTGCCAGTGAGTACGAGTCACCCAGTTCCGTTGCCTTTCGCCGCAAGGGTAACTGTACCATATAACGGCCGTTTGGGGTACGGCTATGAGTGGTATCGAAAATCAGCTCACACTCGTTCTCTGGCAGATTGTCAACCACCGCTATTTCTTCCATTTGCCAGAACTTTGACACCAGTTCCTCCAACCGGTGGTCCTCCCTCTCTAGCGAAGTGGTGAATGTGAGCAATGATTCCTTTGCAGGAAGGGTCACTGCTGCTGGACCAAACACCACCCATCCGAAGCGGGTACGCTGGGCAAAAGGATCGTCTGGTCTTTCACCGATGACTTCACCCTCTATGAGACGCCCCCACACGTCCGCGCCAATAAGAACGTCGATAATTCCAGGCGTACCAAACTGGTTGTCCGCCAAATCTATGCCTCTCAAGTATGGCCATTGGTTCATGTCAACCTTCACTGAACGTAACGCTGCCTTTCACTCGAGTCACATTTCGCCGATATAGCTGCAAACAGTTTGCTAGACGATCCGTTATAAAGCTAACCTGTGATACGGGATCACACAGAACGCGTGCCACTCGCTGCACCGATACTTCTCCAAAGGCATATGCACGCGCTGTTGCTAAAAGAGTTATCGGCTTTGGATTGGCAGCGAGAGGCTTTGCCGGTGCGGCTAGTCATGCGTGGCTGTAGGCACCTCCGCAGGTACCTCATTGCATACAGCTGACGGAGTTGTAGAAGAAAACGTTGACGTGTTGTTGAACTTGTCTCGACAATTCCCATACGAACACTGACGATAGGAATGACTCGAACGTAAACAGTTGTAACACAATTTCAATCTCTTAAGGGCTTCAAATCGTTGCTCGATACTAAGAGCCAATATTGCTGGACACCTGGCAAGACGATGCGCTAACCCGCAATGAGCACAAAGAGCGGCATCCGTAGTAGCCACATGCACCCTCAGTGGTCGTTTCTGACGGCAAACCGTTAGTGATACCGATGGTTCAGAAGCTAGGCTATGAGCACGTCTTTCCAGAAACTTCAATAAATCTTCTAGCTGGGGTATCTCTGTAGTTGAGCACCTCATACACCAGTCACGCTTAGTTACCGCTGGAAGCTTAGCCACCACGATTGTTACAGCCAATGCGTCCCACTGTTCTATAGGGATGTCCATAACACGCAATGCGCGCAGCGACTCATGAACCGTATCCACAATACTAAGTAACGACTGCGATGACTCGTCGGTAGCTGTTTTGAGGTTAAGAAAACGGGATACGTATACTTCCGCTAGCTGCTTTTTGTTGTCATAGCGGTCCTTGAGAGCCTTCCAAACCTCCTGATAGCCACCTGAATATATTCCACCAATTAAAGGAACAGTAGCCGCATTTACCGCCTGCCGAAGTTTTCCCAACATAAACGCTTCTAGATATGTAGAATTATGTACCAGTGTTTCAAAGGCATCTTTGAACGCTAACCATTTACACATGTCTCCATCAAACAACGGGATTGCTAACGGGTCTAATTTCAAATCAACCAAATGCCCATCCAGAGATGTCGTAGGGCAATTTTGCGTTCCTTCAGCGACATTAGACTCAACCCTTGACGATGCGATGAGACGATTAAGCCTGCTGCATGCCGCAGTATACAGCTCCTCTACTGATTCCAAAACTGCATCATGTGGCCCCATCTCGATGGACGTAGCTCCTCCAACCAAACGATTATGGTTCTCCATGAAACATGATTTAAGCTCTTGTTGGAGATGAAACATATCACGGCTTTCCATGGCACCATCCGAGACACGTGCATGTATGCGCTTTGATCGCCAATTAAGTTCCGCCATGAAACCACACAACCGCAATAACAAACAATTACAAAATAAATTTAAAAATATTTGTCCTCACAGGAGGCACCAAAATGTTAAATAATTAATTTACCAGCGGGTAGAGTTCTCAACGCTTTATTAAGATGAGTACAATCAGCACTAAGTTACAATCAGAGAAGAAGCTCTTACATACATTTCCTTCGGTATTTATGGGAGTTCAAAGGAATTTCAAATACCGTAACTTCGAAATATTAACAAACCAAGATAATAACAAACAGAAATGTATGATAAAAGAGAAATGAGAAATAGAAAGCTTAGATAAAACAGTATTGCCAGATCAGACTTAAAATTATTAGAAAATAAACTTAAAAGTAACGTAAATAATCCTAAACACAGGTCATTTTGACTTCTTTCGAATTTCAATAAAAAAAGTGATTTAAATAATGACATAGCTTCTACAATTTTGTGACTTTTTCCACAATATATAAATGGATTAATTAATCCTTGTTTTTGGTTCTTCATCAGGCGGGTCAATATCCAATGTTGTATCTGTAACTTCCTCCGAAGTGAAAACTCTCCCGGGGAATAAAACGCCTCCTAAAGTATTCTCTTTCTTCGTTAATTAAGAAGGTGCTTGCTTTAATCTCCTCTTTCGTTTTGTCGCTCCACGACAAATTTGGTCTTCTGCTTCCTTCGTTCTTCTCTACACTTCTCACTCCTTTTGCTTCTGCTAACATGCATGGCTTCTGATCGCATTGAGTTGTCGACTTGTTCTCAGCTACCATTAAGTCGTGTTCTTCAATATCTTTTTCTGTAAGATCTTTTATCTCATCTTTTCCATTCTCTTCAATTTTCAAAAGAGATATTTTATTGTTCACATCATTAAATGTGCATTGTTCCTCGATATGTCATCTATTCGAGGCTTTTCAAAGGTTATTGCCCCTATTGCGGTTTTCAACCCGACTTAGTCGAATTGAAGTTAAGGCAATTCAACTTCAGATCAACCAAACTTTTTTTCGGTATTGCGAACTTCAACTAAGTACAGTCGAAGTATGATTGGCGTTGCCAACCTAAGAAAGGGAAATTTGACAGATAGTGAAACTGCTAAAATTTTGTAAACGACATATTTAAACAACTGAATTCAGTTGTCGCTCGCGAAAAAGTGAATAAACATTAAAATAAATAAAAAATGGATATAAGTTTTGATTTATATCACAATGACGAAAAAATTTTGGGGCAAAATTGATGTGCTACGTATACGAAAAAGCCTTCGTGATCACTCAAATCCATTGGAGCTTTTTAATAATATTTGTTGCAGATTCATAAGTTATTTTCGATTAAATAAAGAAGCATTTTGTTTTTTACTGAATGAGATGAAGGAATATTTCCACAAACGTGTGCGAGGAACGGCCATACCTCCTATATTAAAATTATGCGCAACTCTGCGTTTCCTTGCTGACGGTGGTTATCAAAAATGCAACGGAAATGATTTTAACATTGGGTTGGCGCAACCTACGACATCTTTAGTAATTAAAGAGGTTCTAAATATAATTGAACAACGTATTTGTGCCCAATGGATTAAAATTCAAATGACCGAGGAGGAGTAATTAAAGAGGTTCTAAATATAATTGAACAACGTATTTGTGCCCAATGGATTAAAATTCAAATGACCGAGGAGGAGTAATTAAAGAGGTTCTAAATATAATTGAACAACGTATTTGTGCCCAATGGATTAAAATTCAAATGACCGAGGAGGAGCTAAACGCTTCAAAAGTTTCATTTTATTCAAAAAGTCCTTTCCCGGGAGTAGTTGGTTGCATCGACGAGACTCATGTTCGCATAATTTCACCAAGAAAAGAAGTGCAACATCTTTATCTTAACAGAAAGGGCTACTACAGTTTAAACGTGATGATTGTATGTATAAAATCTGAATTATATTAGAAACCAAATAGTATAATTTCTAAAAATGTTTGTGATTATAAAATGTCTATTCAGTATGTGGATGCTAGGCATGCAGGCGCAAATCTTTTGTTTTCAATGTTAGCGATTTGAAAGTGCATTTACAGAACAACATACAGAATAACACTTGGATCTTGGGTAAGACTTTATCGTATTTATTGCTAAATAATTGGAGTAATGTAATTTCTTAGGCGACGCTGGCTATCCTCTGCACAAATTTTTAATGACGCCTTATCGCTTGGCGGAAGCTTCTTCACCCCAGGCACGCTACAATACAGTACACTTAAAGGCCCTGAATATTGTAGAGCGGACAATTGGTGTACTCAAGAGTAGATTTCAATGTCTTTTATCTGTACGAGGTTTACATTACACTCCTGAAAAGGCTACGCAAATTGTGAATGCTTGTTGCGCATTGCACAATATTTGCCAACACTTTCAAGTGGAATCTCCATAAGAAATACGAAATGACCAATGATGTTTTGGACATAGAAAGAGAAGAAGAGGATACGGCTCGAATAATTTGCAATAATATTATGACTTCCCTCTAAATAATTAAAATATTAAATTTCATTTATTCTTTCTAATGTGCTATTTATTCAGGCATATATTTAAATTTTATTTAAATTCATTAAATAACAATATCACTTCATTTTTTAATGTAACCTTAAACTATGGTACAAAAATATAAAATATCACTGCATTCTTCAATATAATAAACTATGGTACAAAAATATCCAAATTGTGGCTTTCCTCTTCCTACTTCTGGAAACTTCTTCATTAACTCCACCAATTTTTCGAATTGCTTTTTTGTTGTAACTTTATTTTTTCTAAAAATTTATAAAAAATATTAATTAAAATTAATTTAACATTAATTAAAATAATTACTTTACCCGTTTTCCATTTTTCATTAATATTTCTTTGTATTTCACTGCACGAATGTTGAACTTCAACTGCTATTAAGCAGTAGAAGTTTATTTATATACTAGTCAACCCCACTTGTACAGCGTTGAAAACCGCCAAACCAAAAAAAGTTGAAGTTCGATCATACTTCAACCGCAATTTTTTTTTGACGGATTGAGTTGAAGTTGGCAATACTGAATTTTTAAACTTCGACTGAAATGCAGTTGGGTTGAAAACCGCAGTTCATCTTCTCTATTTTTTTTTATTTTTTTTATTTTTTCATAATGTCAGGGACATCAAAAGTTAAATCTTCTATCTCAATATTAAAATATGAATTGTTGTATTGGAGTGTCAATTCGTGGAAATTGCTTTCATGTTGTTCCATAAATTCTTAAAACGATCTTTATATCTTTCAAGCAGGGTTCTCATTTACTACTCCGTAGCAGCAAAATTTCTAGAATTATTGCTATGCTATCGCTACCGCTATCACTTTTCCGGGAGCCACAGCATAGTCGTAGCATAACAATGTAAAAGAAGTGTTCTACTCTGCTCCGAGTTTTGTTAGGTAAAAAACTATAGCTGGAGCGAGTTAATTTTTACCAGAAGTAAAAATGAGTCAAAAGAATATATTTTGAGCTGCACCGAAATGTGTACTCTTTATTTATACTCTTAAGACTGACTTATTACATCGTTCTTACTTCTATTTATACTAACTAGTATATTTACTTATTACTAAATAGTTGATAGTTTGTCTACATACAGATTAATTATTTGTTTAGGTTTGTTTACATATATATTGTTCGCTTAGATATAATTTCTTTGTTTTAAGATAAGGTTGTCGTGGTATTCAAACTCAATGTTGTTTTGTTACTTCTTTGTTTGGGATTGTTTGTTTTAGTGATAGTGCATTTCAGTTGTTCCAACTCAAGGTTGTTTTGATGCATTCTATTTACTGAAACAAAAGATTGTTTTGTTGTTTGTTACTATTATAAGGAATACGTTCCTTAACTAGCGGGAGCAAAAAATTAAATTCTGCGCTATGCTCTGGCGTAGCGGTAGCAAAAAATTGGGAGCGGTAGCACAGCAGAGCTAATGAAAATTTTCATGTGCTACAACTCCCGCATGTGTTTGTTGTTTTTTTTTCTTTTTTTTGCTATTTTCTGTCATAATATTTGAATTAATTGAATAATTCAAACAAAAAAATGTTATGCAAATCATTTTGGCACTTGTTGCGTCAAGTGACTTTATAAATCTAAAATCAAATATTTTAAGAAATATATTAATAAAGTCAATTAGATAATAATTGAATAAATTATATACGAGTATATTTTTTTTATGTAAAATATTTACCATTTTTATATTACCAAAAACATCATCTATAATATACTCAATACTCAATTCTATGAATTTTCGAAATTAATTTTAACTACATTACTTTCCCCTTTTTTATATACATTAGGGTGTTTTTTTTGAACTATTATTTTTTTTCAGTTTCCTTGAAATGTTTAGCCCTAAATATTAACATTAAAAACTGGACCAAGGCATGTAAAAATTGTCCATAGAAAATACACGACAATCCTGATTTTTTATCTTTAAATTTCTACAGATCAGAGGTATTTTAAATCGCTTGACTTTAGACGCATGTTTCTCAGAATTGTTCACTATAAAAAAGTGCCCACAGCAACAAAGTCGAAACTCACACCGGCGAGGTATTACGGGTCTCTAAACTTGATTTTTCCAAGAAATTCGCATTCGCACGAAATGTGAAGAAGAAGAGTGATCAATTCTGAGAAACATGCGTCTAAAGTCAAGCGATGCCTTAAAATACCTTTAAAGATAAAAAATCAGGATTGTCGTGTATTTTCTATGGACAATTTTCACATTCCTTGGTCCAGTTTTTAATGTTAATATTTAGGGCTAAATATTTCAAGGAAGTTTTTGTATGGTATTTCCAAGGTAAATAAATGGTAAATATTTTACATAATAAAAAAATATATATGTATAATTTATTCAATTATTATCTAATTGACTTTATTAATATATTTCTTAAAATATTTGATTTTAGATTTATAAAGTCACTTGACGCAACAAGTGCCAAAATGATTTGCATAACATTTTTTTGTTTGAATTATTCAATTAATTCAAATATTATGACAGAAAATAGCAAAGAAAAGAAAAAAAACAACAAACACATGCGGGAGTTGTAGCACATGAAAATTTTCATTAGCTCTGCTGTGCTACCGCTCCCAATTTTTTGCTACCCAGCGGGATATGGTAGGCATTGGTAAGCGAGCAAGGTAAACGATACAGCATGATTGTATCGCTTACCCCGACCGATGAAAATTAACACGGCGATGTCCTACGAAAAGTAACAGATCACCTTTTACGCTTACCATGGGACGAAAAATTCTTCGATGCCAAAGTAAACGAGGAATTCTTTGATGCCACAGTTAACGATGAATTCTTCGATGCCATAGTTAACGAAGATTTCTTTGATGCCAAAGTAAACGAAGAATTCTTCGATGCCACAGTTAACGATGAATTCTTCGATGCCACAGTTAACGAAGAATTCATCGATGCCATAGTTCACGAAGAATTCTTTGATGCCAAGGTCAATAAGAAAAATTGCATATTCGTATGAAAATAAGTATTATGTGTACAAAAACTCACCTTATAGGCCACTCACACTTTTGTTAAAAAGAAAAATGCACTAGATTCAATACAATCGTTATAAAGGTTTTATTTTATGCGAAATGCACTTAAAACTTGTTATAACAAAATGTGTTTAAATGAACCGAATTATTACAAATTTAAATAGTTTAAAAACGTTAAATAAATATTATATATGTACATATATGTATGTATGTATATATAAAATGATCAAAGGTTGAAAACAGTTTTAAAAACGTTAAATATACATATATACAGACGGGTAACCAGCGGAAAGAACCGGGATGCTGCCAAAGCGGAGATGTTGGTCGCTACTCATTTAGCCATTATTGTGTTGGGGACTATCGAATAAAAACAATCAAGTTATTCGATAGTTCAGCAATTTACCTTCAGTCGATAGATTACAAGAAATCACTCATTACTATTTTTTCGTTCATTCGAATTTTTTCGTTCATACCAATATTTCGTTCAAAACGAATATTTTGTTCGCTACTAACTTTTCGTTCATTACTATTTTTTTATTCATTCGCTATTGAATGATTTTTCGAATGAATGATTTTATGGAAGTAGTATGGAACAATATCTTAGACAAGATTTCGTTGAGAGACATCAAAACCCTTTAAACTATTGGGACAGCAAAAAGGCCACTTTTCCAGAACTCTACGAGCTTTCCAAAAAATATTTATGTATACCTGCTACTTCAGTTCCTTCCGAAAGGGTTTTTTCTAAAGCTGGGCAAATAATAAATGATAGAAGAAATAGACTTAAAGGTGAAAAGCTAGATCAAATAATATTTTTAAATAGCAATTTTAATATATAATTAATATTTTTTTGCGTTCTTCTGATATTTATATTTATTTTATATGATATTGAATATCTTTTCTGTGTTTTACTATTTTTAATTTTTTATTAAAATATTGAATTAAATTAAACCTTTGTATTGGTTTAATTAAAAATGAATAAAATTCCAGTACTTTTTTGTTGTTTGAAGAGTACGCCTTTGCTTAGTTATTGAATTTGATTAAATAAATGAATGAATGAATGAACGAAAAAATTCATTCGATAGTCAAAATCATTCAGTCGTTAACAATCGATAGTTGAAATCACTCGATAGTTCCCAACACTAGCCATTATGGTTTTCTTTTTGTTTGTGGCTGAGTCTCTTGCCGTTTTTTTTTCAAGCAACGAGACTTGAAGAAACTGCGTTTGGCGAGTTTGATAACTTTTTGAATTTGGTGAATATACTCCGATTCGGTGAAGCCTTCAACTTTCACACATTCTACAAAAAAGTTGAAAGAGTATGTTTATAAATTTGAAGCTATGTCCTTCAATGTTAAAAACAGGAAAAACTTACCAAATAGTAACCAACTTTTTGCTTGATGATTTGACAAAATAATGAAAAAATTTACTTATAAATTTTATTCCATCAATTTGTATTTGTCGTTTTTCACGTACTTACTTGGCTTGTAAATATGAACACAGTAGAATTTAGCCGCATAGCTTACTTTTATGCATTACCTGGTATCGAAGAATTCTACATAGAATTTTCTTCGAAGCATTCTTCAAAGAAAAATGTAAGCGGGGAAACATTATTCCGCATAGCTTACTTTTATGCATTACCTGGTATCGAAGAATTCTACATAGAATTAGAAGCTGGTTCCCCGCTTACATTTTTCTTTGAAGAATACTTCGGTGAAAATTCTATGTAGAATTCTTCGATACCAGGTAATGCATAAAAGTAAGCTATGCGGAATAATGGTTCCCCGCTTACATTTTTCTTTGAAGAATACTTCGGTGAAAATTCTATGTAGAATTCTTCGATACCAGGTAATGCATAAAAGTAAGCTATGCGGCTAAATTCTACTGTGTTCATATTTACAAGTCAAGTAAGTACGTGAAAAACGACAAATAGAAATTGATGGAATAAAATTTATAAGTAAATTTTTTCATTATTTCGTCAAATCATCAAGCAAAAAGTTGGTCGTGATCAGGTGAGCTGCTATTTTAATTAAAAATTTTGTTTATTTTTGTGTTTAAACTTAGTATAAAAAATAAAAGAATGTTCTCGAAAAGACATATGAGAAGATTAATTAAAAATGAAGAAAGTGAATTTTACGGAATGGCTGAAGATTATTCTGAAGAGGATGCGGTGAATTGTAGTGAATTTTACGGAATGGCTGAAAATAATTCTGAAGAGGATGCGATGAATTGTAGTTTTGACAATATTGATGCTGAAGTTGAATTTATTGAAAAAGAAGAAAGTTCACAAAAAACGAATTGTGACAAATTAATTGAAAAATTGAAAATGTGGACTGCGCGTCATAAAGTCACAAGGAGCTGCTTCGATGATTTGTTAAAATTATTGCAGTCGGAGAATATTTCTGTACCAACATCTTCGAAAGGAGTTTTACGGCAAGCGACCTGCAGGTTGAGAACTGTTGCACCAGGAAATTATTTGCACATAGGCCTAGAAAAGCAACTGAGGAGTATCGCGATAACGTTGAGCGACGTTGATAAATTTGAAATCGATGTCGGTATTGACGGCTTACCTTTGTACAAAAGCTCAAATGTAAGCTTGTGGCCTATATTGGCAAAATTGCATCCAAAAAGAAATACGAAGGTGATGTTAATTGGTGTTTTTGAAGGCAAACAGAAACCGGCAGACGTGAATAATTATTTACACGATTTTGCTTATGAGCTAAAAACGTTAACGCAATACGGAATGGAAGTCAATGGCAGAAGAATCAAAGTGAAAGTGCGATGCTTTATTTGCGATGCCCCAGCAAGAGCATTTATCTGTCAGACAGTGGGTCACACCTCTTTTCAAGGATGCAGCAAGTGCACACAAGTGGGTAAAAAAATAAATAATACAATAACTTACAGCACATTGACGGAAAATCTTCGAACTGACGATGACTTTGCTGCAAGAAATAGCGTGGGCCATCATAAAAAAATGGAAAAATCGTGTCTCGAAGAAATGGGTGTGGGAATGGTCTCCGCTTTTCCTGTTGAACCAATGCACCTTTTAGATCTTGGAGTTGTTAGAAAAATGCTAAAATGTCTAATTAATGGTCCGAATGTAGGATATCAGTTGACAAAGCAACAGAAAAATATGCTGTCGAAAACTTTCGTACAGACCTTCCATACCGAGTGAATTGGCCCGAAAACCACGAAGCTTAGATGACATTGCAAGATGGAAAGCAATAGAGTTCCGACAGTTTGTACTTTACACGGGAATGGTTGCTTTGAAAGACATTGTATCTGACGGTATTTATTATCACTTTTCTTTGTTGCACTGTGCATACGCATTGCTTTCGTCACAAAAAACCTATCAAAACAATTTAGAAGAAATAAAGCAAATGCTTAATTACTTCGTGCACCTTTTCCCAACCTTTTATGGAGAAGAAAAAGTCAGTTACAATGTACATTCAGTGCTGCATTTGGTGGATTCCGTTCAATCGTGCGGTTTTCTTAATTCATTCTCAGCATATGCTTTCGAAAATTTCTTGCAAACCCTAAAGCGATTCGCCAAAAGACCCCGAGAAACATTACAACAAATAAATAACAGATACCAATATGAAAACGTGTTTTTAAAAGACAGATATGTGGGTCCAAAAGTCAATAGATGTGGAAAGGTTATTCGATTTTGTGGAAACGATTTTAATATCAGCGATAAATTACCGGATAATTTTTGCTACCTCAAAGCAGGTATGGCAATACAAATTATAGGATTATCGAAGAAAGATGACAAGGTTTATATGCATGGAAAAGTTTTGAAAAACTGCTGTAATCTATTTACGGAACCATTGAAATCGATGGAAGATCTGGGCGTTTTCATAGCTAACATTGACACCGAAGAAGCGGAGCAAATCTATGATGTCCAACTTATTTTATACAAATTAATGTGCCTGCCTTACAATAATCAATTTGTATTTTTACCGATTATTCACAGCAAGGACCTATAAGATGAGTTACCACGGGCTGAAGTCTTTTAGCGTGAAATCGGTTGTGGAAAATTACGAAAACGAAAGTAAGTTCTTTTGATGCGAAAAGTAGATATTTCACTACATGATATGTTTAACTTATGTTTTCAGATTCTTGTTCATGCAAAATCGCCAATCTAGAAAAAAAGTTGACGAAATGCAACAACATATAGAGAAATTGACGAAACAAGTTGACACCACAAATGAGCTATTGCGAAAATTAACCACCGTGCAGTCAACAAATAATGCTCTCATAAATGCAATGAGTTGCAGGCGCAAATCTACCAATAAATTTCCATTAAAAACGGATGAAGCATTAAAAGATCTTGACACAGAATTGGAAGGAAACAAGGAAAAATATGTGAGTTTATTTAAAAATACTACACTTTAGTGTCACATTTTAATTCAAAAATCAAAATTTTTTATTGCAGATGCCTATAATACAAGACCTGCTAGGTCACAATGCAATTGAAAAGTCACTGCATAAAATTATAGCAGTTGAATTGTTGCTGGAATACAATTACTTTGGTGTGAAGGGTAAAAAATCTTTGAAGGAATTTACGCACTTTAATGCGTTACTATTTGGTAAGTTTTTCATGTTTTTAACATTGAAGGACATAGCTTCAAATTTATAAACATACTCTTTCAACTTTTTTTGTAGAATGTGTGAAAGTTGAAGGCTTCACCGAATCGGAGTATATTCACCAAATTCAAAAAAGTATCAAGCTCGCCAAAGGCCGTTTCTTCAAGTCTCGTTGCTTGGAAAAAAAACGAAAAGAGACTCAGTCACAAAATTAAAAGAAAACCATAATGGCTAAATGAGTAGCGACCAACATCTCCGCTTTGGCAGCATCCCGGTTCTTTCCGCCAGTTACCCGACTGTATACATACATGTATGTATATTTAACGTTTTCAACCTTTGATCATTTTATATATACACTAGCTGACCCCGCAGCCGTTGTCCTGCGCGAAATTATGTGTTTTGAAATGAAAAGACAAAAATTCATATTTTATTGATAATCATTTATTTGCTATTTGTCTATATTTTTCTTCAATGTAACGCAGCTTGATAAACAAAATTTTTTGGTTTCTGTTCCGGTGCGTAAATGTACAGAGAAGATGGTTTTTCCAACTCTTGAGCACGCCACGTATATCTGGCCGTGTGAAAAACATAGAATTTCCAAATGTATGCAACCAACTATGCGACTATTCTGTTGATCGTCATTTTAAATTCAATTTTCACTGGAAACGGAATACTTTTGAACCGAATTGGCAAATCGTTAGAACTCAAAAGAAATCCGTAGAATCAAGCATTCTGTCCCTTATATTTGATAGGTGCATCACAATCAGATTGCGATGATGCGGTGGCATACCAGGCCTCTCCAAAGAATTTACAAATTCCACTGGTAATTCACGGTGTCGTCTTCATTGTCAGACGATCGATCGATTTGTATGATTGCAAGTCTCCTGGAATTTGACTTTGAATTTTCCAGTTTAAGTCAACAACATAGGTATTTGTGGCAGCTAAGATTGCTCGTACACTCAAGGAATCGTACTTACGACAGTTTGGCCAATGTTCGTATAAACATTCGTGATGAGTCCATCTTTCGTGAATTGATAAACGGCATATGGGATTGATATCAGACCATGGGAAGTATCAATCAGTATTGACCCATTTCCAATTCTTAGCGTATGCAATGTAAAGTGTCTTCGGCAATGTAATTTTTGGTCGTATCCCATAACGCGGATTTGAAGGCTGATCATCGCGAAATGTGTGTGAACTTCAGTGGCATTCGTTTTTCGGGTGGATTGTGTAAGTTCATTCTAATGCATTAGTTGAGAACACACCTGGATGTCCATCTACTGGATGACCCTGCTTTCTGCGTAACAATTTCTTCGATGATGCATCCCATGCATAATATCAACGTATTTTGAATAGAGCAATGTTCTCGCAAACGGATCACTGACGGAAGTTGAGAAAAAACTCGCTAATGTTAATTTTGTTGCTGGTGGTATTTCTGTTGACTGTATTGTATTCTCTGGGTTGAAATAGACTCTTTGGTCATTCCCCAAATTAACTTCGAGACGCACAACAGTCGGAAAACGTTCATGAATTTCAAAAGAAATATCCTACAAAGCACTTTATTTCAGTTCACGTATCGACCGTGTCGTTTAAAACCAATAACCGCCATGTTGCTTCCTATGGTGACGTATTTACAAACGCATTTTATCGATTACACCAAACTACAATACGCAACATTCACATGACTTTTGAATGTGAATTAGACAATAGTGGCGAATATGGTACGACCCATGTGTTGTCAACTTTGATGTGTTGTTAACTTCGATATTTACGCCGATAGAGTGGATATCCATCATTTCCAGCTTGTGTTTCAGAAAAGCACATGGATAATGTTTCGCGCATTTATTGTCAGGCATACAAACCGAAGTGTGATTGTGGTGTCCGCAAGGTCCATGAACCATGTTGGTTTTCGTCACTTCATATAATACTGGATCTTTCTCTGCATCATTAATTTCCGCAGAAATGAGTTCATCAATTTGATCTGGTGTAACCACCTTCCACCATCCAATGAAGAATGTGTGCGTGCGGCAAACCTATCTTTTGCTACTCAAAATTGTACATTTAGCATCTAACAGTTCCACATATACCTACCCTACTCCAAGTTAAACTCCATGAAACATCGTAAATGTTGTTTGAAAAGTCGTGCTGTGACGTCGTGACGATCGCTTGCTTATTGACCGCGATCCATAATTCCGCACGTATGTCACCGCATCCTGGGAGTACTTCTTGCCTTGCCTTGCCTTTGGCTGCCATACTTTGATGGACCGATATTAGGGCGACCTCTTCGTGGCTTCGTAACAAATTTCAATCTGCAATTGACCTCTTTGTGTGAAACGCACGTAAAGTTTTCACTGAATAATTTTTCTTTTCAATAGCCGGAATAAAAAAGCAAGCGACCGAAATTGAACTATTCAAATAATTTACAAATCAAAATATTGAAAAACAAAACACACAAAAATGTTTATGGAAAAAAGATACTTTTTGGAATTATCCTAAAAAAAAAGTATTCTCGTTGTTTGGGCGGAGACCTATCCGAATTGGTGGTAATCACCGAAATCGGTCCAGGCGTTCTCTAGTTATAAGCTTAGTAACTAACATCACTTTCTTTTATAGATATTAAGCGATGTGATAAAAACTTGATCCACAGATATCGCCTTTTTCTTTGGCATCGTTTTGTTTAATACACGTTTACACCAATTTAAGGTTTGAATATTGGATACTGCGATGTGAGCGCCATCTATCGGTCAAACATTTCAAATTTAAAAATTGATTAAAAATGAAAAAATAATTTAAAAAACATTTTCCAATGGACCAAATTGTAAATATAAACCATTCCCGAATCTCCTTGAACGTACACACAAAATTTCATCAAAATCGGTCCATCCGTTTAGGAGCAATCCCAAGGCAAACACACGGTCAGAAGATTTATATATATAAAGATATGTAATATGTATTTAACGATTTTAAACTATTTCAATCTGTAATAATTCAGTTCAGTTAAAAACATTTTGTTATAACAATTTTTAAGTGCATTTCGCATAACATAAAACCATTATAACGATTGTATTGAATCTAGTGCATTTTTCTTTTTAACAAAAAGTGTGAGAGGCCTATAAGGTGAGTTTTTGTACACATAATACTTATTTTCATACGAATATGCAATTTTTCCTATTTACCTTGACATCGAAGAATTCTTTGTTAACTATGGCATCGAAGAATTCCTCGTTAACTGTGGCATCGAAGAATTCTTCGTTTACTTTGGCATCAAAGAAATCTTCGTTAACTATGGCATCGAAGAATTCATCGTTAACTGTGGCATCGAAGAATTCTTCGTTTACTTTGGCATCAAAGAAATCTTCGTTAACTATGGCATCGAAGAATTCATCGTTAACTGTGGCATCGAAGAATTCTTCGTTTACTTTGGCATCAAAGAAATCTTCGTTAACTATGGCAAAAGGTGATCTGTTACTTTTCGTAGGACATCGCCGTGTTAATTTTCATCGGTCGGGGTAAGCGATACAATCATGCTGCATCGATTACCTTGCTCGCTTACCAATGTCTACCATATCCCGCTGGGTTGTTGCTAAGGCTATGCTGTGGTTCCCGACAAAGTGAGAGCGGTAGCAAGAGTAAAAATGAAATGCTATAGGAGTAGCGTAGTTTTTCAAACGCTGCTTTCAAGTTCATCTTCGTCGGCAGTATACATTTTTATTATTGACTCTTCAATAATAGATCGAATATATGTATGTCGATCTTTTTACTTGCTCTAGAAGGTTTATTCTATTGGCAGTTGGGCTATTTTCTCTAGCCCCTGTGTCCATCTCTTTGGACGCTAGTTCCATTATGAGCTCCTGGACTCGCTTTCTATCATGTGCGGCTTCGCAATCCTGCCGCAATTTTTCGTATACATTGTTGACGAAGTATTCGTGATTCGGCGCTACTTTCCCTGTCAAGTTTGTATGGTTGCTGTGGAATTCAATATCCTCTAATTCATCTCTTTGGCACCGTGCTGAAATTTCTCTTTGCCGTTGTAACATGCCCGCAGTGTTCGACATTTTTAATAATTTTTTTTTTAATAAACTGTTTTTATTCTTCAAAAAATCGTTTGAGGTAATTGTTTTGGTCGCCTGGTTGACCTCGATTCACAGTCGCTGAATATTTTTTTTGAATAACACTTTTTTACACGGCGTTTAGTTTCGTACTAAAATGTTTGTGATCAAATGAATACCCGGGAATATATCATACTGTTTGATTTGTATGACCAAACTTTAAACTCAAATAAGAATCTTTAAGTTCTGATCGCTGGTGGTGGAAAATAAAGATCTTATTCGAGCTGAGGATTATTTTTATCACTATTTTTATTTAATTAATCTTTGCTTTCAGAGTAAATTCTATTTGTATTTAATATATTTTCTTTTTTCAGATAATATTAATCTTTTCCTTCAGATATTATTATCGTTTTATACAATTAATCCTTCTTTTTCTTTTAGATATTACAAATTCAACCTTTATTTTATTTCAATCTTTTTTCAGGTATCAATTATTTTTTTAAATTAAATATATTTTTATTTATATAAACTACTAGCTGACCCCGTAGCCGTTGTCCTGCGCGAAATTATGTATATTTCATTACAATGTTTTTTGGTTTCTGTTCCGGTGTACAGAAAAGATGGTTTTCCAACTCGTGAGCACGCTACGACCGCGTGAAAAACATAGCATTTCCTTATTTATGCCGGAATACGTTTGAACTGAAATGGAAAATCGTTAGAACTCAAAGGAAATCGTAGAATCAAGCATTCTCCCCCTTGTATTCGGCGCATGAAGATTGCAAAACATAATAACGACGGATCCTACTTTGAGACGCAAATGATACGGTGGCATACCAAGCCTGTCCAAAGAATTTAGAAATACCACTGGATAATTCACGGCGTCGTCTTCATTGTCAAGACGATCGATCGATTTGTATGAGCGCAAGTCTCCCGGTCAACAACATAGGTATTTTTGGCAGCTAACATTGCGCGTGCACTTAAGGAATCGTAGTTACGATAGTTTGGCCAATGTCCGAACGTTTGTGATGAGTTCATCTTTCGTGAATTGCAATGTTCTCACAAACACATCACTGACGAAAGTTAAGAAAAAACTCGTCAATGTTAATTTTGTTGCTGGCGATGTTTCCACTGGCTATACTGTATTCTCTGGGTTGAAATACACTCTCTGGCCATTCTCTAAATTAACTGCGAGACGCACAACAGTCGGAATCGTTCATGAATTGCAAAACTAAATATCCTACAAAGCGCTTTATTGCAGTTCACGTATCGACCGTATCGTTCAAGACCAATAATCGCCATGTTGCTTCCTTTGGTGACGTACTTACAAACGTATTTTATCGATTACACCAAACTGCAATACTCAACATTGACATGAATTTTGAATGTGAATTAGACAACAATGGCGAATGTGGTACGATCCATGTGTTGTCAACTTCGATACTCAGGCCTATAAATTGAATTCTAAATGTTCAGCCATTGTCGTCTGGTGAGCGACGCCGATAGAGTGGATATCCATCATTTCTAGTTTGTGTTTCCGAAAGAAAAGTACGCGGATAGTGTTTCATGCATTTATTGTCAGACATACAAACCGAAGTGGGGTTGTAGTGTCCGCAAGTTCCATGAACCTTATTGGTTTTCATCACTTGTATAAACTGGATCTTCTTTCTTAGCATCAGGAATTGTCGCATTATTGCATGATTTCATCAATTTGATCTGGTGTAACCACCTTCCACCATCCAATGAAGAATGTGTGCGTGCGGCAAACCTCTCTTTTGCAACTCAACAGAGTACGAGTACATCTAGCATCTAACAGCACCATATATGCGTTGCTTCAAGATAATGTCTACCGAAGCTGTTGCTTGAAAAGTCTTGCTGTGACATCGTGACGATCGCTTGCTGATTGACCGCGATCCATAACACCGCACGTATGTCATCGCATCCCGGGAATACTCGGTCATGTACCTTGGGCTACTAATGTATGTTGATGCCAAAAAGAACGGCGACCGATATTAGCGGGACCTCTTCGTGGCATCGTAGCAAATTTCAATCTGTAATTGATCACTTTGTACGCAACACACATAACAATTTCACTCAATAATTTTCAAAAATTTTTTAAGCAAACGCCAAATTTGAAAGATTTAAATAATTGAAAAACAAAAAAAAAATTGAAAAAAAATGTTGTTTGGAAAAAATTAACTTTTTGGAATAATCCAATTTTCCGACTTTTCCTCACGAAAAGCATACAGGTTTTTTTATTTCTAAACCTTCCCCGATTCACACAGAACATTCTCATCAATATTGATTCAGCCGTTCTCTTAGCGTTACTAACGAACAAATATTCATTCGTTTGTATGAGAAAAAGAAAAGGGCTGTTTTTAGAGGTTTTCCGGCAATTAATCGAATTTTTTTCTCCGCATAAACCATCTCTGAACCTCAACGAACATTATAAAGAAAGAATCATCAAATTTGGTTCAGTCGTATGAAAGTTATGAGCGTACATACATTTTGGCGATTCATTTTTATTTATATATGTACATAGATAATAAATTTTATGTGAATATGTAAACAATAAAATAAAATAAAAATTTGCAAAATTAAAAAGTTTTGTTTGAAATTTCAAAGTAGCAAACAAAAACTGCAACCCTGCATCAGCTGTTTAAAAAGAGAAAATGCAACCCTGCATAAGCTATCGATTGGGGATATTAGAGCAGGACAGATATACTTTTTTATATGACACTACTGAATGAGCGCAACAGAGATGTATGATCGCCTTTATACGTACGTGTGAAGGGAAAAGAGGGTAGAATCTTCACGCGGCCTGTAGCAATCTACATTTTTACCCACTTTACTACCTACTGCTTCACTGGTTTTTTAACCGCTCATGGCTGGCAGGGTGTATACATCTTAACCTAAGTAAATATTCCAGTTAGAACAGTGACGGTCATGTTACCTAGTGACATGCCGGTAACACGTGCCGATTTAATTGTAACTTTTTCCTATCACGTTCTTAAGGGCGAATCAAAAAAGCTCCCAAAACTTTTGTATACATGTGATCTTTTATCACCTTCTCGCTCACATATTTTCTGCTGTACTAAAACTATAGGGTGATTTTTTAAGAGCTTGATTTTGTTTTAAAAAAAACGCATAAAATTTGCAAAATCTCATCGGTTCTTTATTTGAAACGTTAGATTGGTTCATGACATTTACTTTTTGAAGATAATTTCATTTAAATGTTGACCGCGGCTGCGTCTTAGGTGGTCCATTCGGAAAGTCCAATTTTGGGCAACTTTTTCGAGCATTTCGGCCGGAATAGCCCGAATTTCTTCGGAAATGTTGTCTTCCAAAGCTGGAATAGTTGCTGGCTTATTTCTGTAGACTTTAGACTTGACGTAGCCCCACAAAAAATAGTCTAAAGGCGTTAAATCGCATGATCTTGGTGGCCAACTTACGGGTCCATTTCTTGAGATGAATTGTTGTCCGAAGTTTTCCCTCAAAATGGCCATAGAATCGCGAGCTGTGTGGCATGTAGCGCCATCTTGTTGAAACCACATGTCAACCAAGTTCAGTTCTTCCATTTTTGGCAACAAAAAGTTTGTTAGCATCGAACGATAGCGATCGCCATTCACCGTAACGTTGCGTCCAACAGCATCTTTGAAAAAATACGGTCCAATGATTCCACCAGCGTACAAACCACTGCATGGGCAGTTCTTGAACGGCTTCTGGTTGCTCTTCACCCCAAATGCGGCAATTTTGCTTATTTACGTAGCCATTCAACCAGAAATGAGCCTCATCGCTGAACAAAATTTGTCGATAAACACATTTCGAACCGAACACTGATTTTGGTAATAAAATTCAATGATTTGCAAGCGTTGCTCGTTAGTAAGTCTATTCATGATGAAATGTCAAAGCATACTGAGCATCTTTCTCTTTGACACCATGTCTGAAATCCCACGTGATCTGTCAAATACTAATGCATGAAAATCCTAACCTCAAAAAAATCACCCGTTATATCCTTCTTTCTCACACTTTCATTAAATTTGGGACAAATCGACAAAACTGCTTTCAGGAAAGCGTGACGGTGCATTCTGCAATAGCCTAGTGGGTAAGCCACTCGCTTGTCAATACTTCAACCTAAAGTTTGAAACTCTAAAAAATAAAGATTTTTTTTTTTATAAAATATTTTTTTAATAATTTTATTTATATCATTATATTTCCTTCATCTTTTGACATTTTTTTTAATAATATAAAAATTATTTATATACATACAAAAAATAATATATACATATACATATATCAAAAAAATTATTACAGTATTATATTTATCTTTCTTCAGCTTTTCGCTTCCTATATGTTTTTTGCTTAAATCTATGGTGTCTCATTTCGATGGACTTCCGCATTTGTTGATCGAAATTCGCAAGCCCACAAGTGATGAAAGAATCTATAAAAAATGTAATGAAAAATCAATTTAAAATACATAAATCTTTTTAGATTAATATGTATGTATAAAATTTACCATATAATATGTTGGACAACAGAAACTTTGATTGCGGTTGCTTGTCTCCCCTACCGTCCCAGTTGCACAAAGTCAGGTGTTTAAATGAGTTAAGCATCACCTCACTCAACCTGGGAAAAACTGGCGCACTCTAATACGACCGCGTAATTCACCACAGCTGATGACACTTCAACGCAACTCACCACACCTGTGCTCCTACCCACTAGACAAAAAGGATAGACAACAGGAGAGGAGGACACATTCGTTTACACACAGCGCCGCGTCGACACCTTTCGCCAGCACCTCCAATCAATTCGATACGATATCTACATACAGTTCGCATATCAACATACGTTCACGCGCTGCAATAAACTCTCGCACATTAAATCGGATCAATCCTGCATTGGCATTCAACTTTCGTTTTTGATATTTCCACGTTGAGTCACGTCGACACCAGTCACCAGTTATTTACTTCGTGGTACATCGATCCTGTGCGCTAGATCAAGCCGATACGATAACGTGATACGACGACAAGCCTGCGCGCTAAATTCTTTGGGCACCCAGTTCGGTTAAGATCGGCATCCGCATTTTTAATAACTTTAAAACCCGATAACTTATGTAAACGACATTTGTACATTAAATAAACATTAAATTAAAACAATTGTTAATTTTAAATAAGTTGGCGTTTTCTTTGGCGATCGGAAAAGTGGTTTGTGCTCCCGTTTGCATATTTAAGCAACACTCGTACACATCAGGAATTCGTCAGTGTACAGATGCCGCAACACATCACATACACTGTCTTTCATCCTTAAAACAAACTGTGTCTGTAATTTGAAGAACATGTTAAAAACATCTGAAAAAGGTGTAAACGTAATAAAGTAAAAATATTTAAGAAACAATATATTGGATTACCATTTCCATCCACAGGCAAATTGTTTACTTGTTGCTTTGAGGAGCTTGCCTCTGTGTTGTAGCAACCAGAAACGTTGAACTTCTTCCGTTTAAATGTCAATTGTTCTGCAATAATAAATGCATAAAAGTAAATTGAAAACTAAAATGACAATTTTACATGTACCTTTTACGGGAGTCGAAACCGTTGTTGGGCATTCCTCCAAATAGGTGTCATCAAAAAGCACTGGTGAATCCATCTGATTAAGAAATAAAAATATGGCAGCATAAAAATTCATTTTAATTTCATTTATTTCTTAACATAATATATGTATATAAAATACCGTCGGGACAATGCAATATTACAGTGAAAAATAAAGGGTGATTTTTTAAGAGCTTGATAACTTTTTTTTTAAAAAAAGACGCATAAAATTTGCAAAATCTCATCGGTTCTTTATTTGAAACGTTAGATTGGTTCATGTCATTTACTTCTTGAAGATAATTTCATTTAAATGTTGACCGCGGCTGCGTCTTAGGTGGTCCATTCGAAAAGTCCAATTTTGGGCAACTTTTTCGAGCATTTCGGCCGGAATAGCCCGAATTTCTTCGGAAATGTTGTCTTCCAAAGCTGGAATAGTTGCTGGCTTATTTCTGTAGACTTTAGACTTGACGTAGCCCCACAAAAAATAGTCTAAAGGCGTTAAATCGCATGATCTTGGTGGCCAACTTACGGGTCCATTTCTTGAGATGAATTGTTGTCCGAAGTTTTCCCTCAAAATGGCCATAGAATCGCGAGCTGTGTGGCATGTAGCGCCATCTTGTTGAAACCACATGTCAACCAAGTTCAGTTCTTCCATTTTTGGCAACAAAAAGTTTGTTAGCATCGAACGATAGCGATCGCCATTCACCGTAACGTTGCGTCCAACAGCATCTTTGAAAAAATACGGTCCAATGATTCCACCAGCGTACAAACCACACCAAACAGTGCATTTTTCGGGATGCATGGGCAGTTCTTGAACGGCTTCTGGTTGCTCTTCACCCCAAATGCGGCAATTTTGCTTATTTACGTAGCCATTCAACCAGAAATGAGCCTCATCGCTGAACAAAACACGCGCGCGAAACACATTTCGAACCGAACACTGATTTTGGTAATAAAATTCAATGATTTGCAAGCGTTGCTCGTTAGTAAGTCTATTCATGATGAAATGTCAAAGCATACTGAGCATCTTTCTCTTTGACACCATGTCTGAAATCCCACGTGATCTGTCAAATACTAATGCATGAAAATTCTAACCTCAAAAAAATCACCCGTTACTAATTTGAAAATTCATGAAATAGATGATGTAAATTTTTCCACATCAGGGTCACAATCAAAATTTACATCTTTTTCACAAAGTTAGATGCACTTAAATTAAAAGCCTTTTTCCCGGCTCACATAAGCACTAAATGTATTTTGCTTCATATTGAATTATTATTTTCTATACTCACCCATTTTCCAAATATAAGTACAATAATAGACACAAGATGTTCACAAATATTAACGAAACACAATTCTAAAAGATTTCAATATTTATTTTCAATAATTTTGCATAAATATGCACAAGCACAAATCTGCACAATCCTTTATCGACGCGTTTGTAACCGAAATTTTTTTCTTCGAATTCAATTTGTCACAACGAACAAGCAAATGTCAAATTCACGGTATCATGCTGTACGCTTTCACATCCATCGTTTTCAATACGCGGTGACAGCTAAAAAAATTGTTTGTCTTCTTTTGTTTTATTTTTGCTTAACATCTGTTGAGTGAAGAGCAATCAAAAGACACAATAGATTGACTTCTTACTCATTTCAAAGATTTGTGAGGGAGTGTTAGTGACAAGTAAAAATTGTGTAAATGTATTGGAGGTTCGGTCACGCAAGTTTTGCTGGGTATATGTATTTGTATTATTAGGGGTATTCTCTTGCTCTTGCAAAACCTTTGCACGGTGCAAGAATTGCATATATTTCCTCTTGGTGCACCGGCGCAACAACAAACACACGCAGAAAATTATTTGCAATGGTTGTAAAATATGTCAGACAAAACCCATGTATATTTCCGAGCAATGTCACGCAAAAATATAATTGCAACTCAGTTTTAGCTGTCATTTTACTTAAAGAGGAAGGTAAGTTTTAAATAGATTTTATAATTTTTATTTAAATTACTAGCTGACCCCGCAGAATTTTTCACCGGACCACCGGCTGATTCAAGCATTGATGGTACTGCGATTGATAAATGCCCGTTAAATTTTATTTCCGATAGGATGAAAGTAAATGCGTCTTTGGTCAGTCTAAACCGCTTCCTGAATCTGTAAATGATTTAAAATAATAAGATCTATACTAAGTTAAACGGTATAATTAAAAATTTTTTTACGCGGCTTCAGGTAAAGCAATGGGATTACTTTTATCACGAATCCTGAATCTTATGGCTATTTGGTGATGTTGTTCATCTGAATCAGATGAACTTGTATAAAAAACACGTTAGGGTTCATTTTATTGAATGCAAAAACTAAATTTAGTAAATTTATATACATTTTATTACGCATATTGTATCAACGCATATTGAATATTTACGTTCAATTCCAATTCAAATACTTTTTTATTTTATTTTCTTTCGTATTTCAATGTATTCGAAAATTTCATTTAACCTCTTCAGACCCGAGCATGATCTAAACATGGTTTTAATGTTTTTTTGGTTTTTTGTAGTTGTGGAGGTATACAAAAACACATGCTTTGAAAGATATAAAAAATTTTATTTGTAAGTATGGAAAAAATCGGTTGCACATACATATGTATGTGTACTTCAGGTCTCACTTATGTCATTTTGAGTTGAGATTTTTCATGGTGTGATAGTCTGCAAAAGAATTATTTTTTAAAATACATATTACATGATATTACATTTTACACAAATGGTGGGGCAGCGTGAAGAGCACTTCGGATGACGACATTTTGAGGCGAAGTTATTGTCTACGAATCTCGGCCGATGACCAACATTGTCCAGTCTGGTTTCGGTTTGTGGCTGTGGGATAATCTGGCGGCGTTTCTTTGCAGGAGGCTCATCGAGATAGTCTAATTCGTCGTCTGTAACATTCAAACGGGATCTTTTAGAGCCACTGGTGCTGGAACGAGAAGTGGTTCCAGGAAGTTCAACTCTTCCGCCGGCATAGTTCATCATCGCTTTGGCCAGATTAAGTCTGTATGGAAGTAGTTCTAATTTGTCCTTGCGTTGGATGTCTTCTTCAGCACAGCAACGCCTGTACATAATCCAACAATTGGTCAAGGAAATGACAGAAAGTTCTAACTGTCCATTTATTTGTTCGCATACTACACCGGTAGTAAGCAATTAGCCTGTCGCATAAGTCAATCCCACCCATACAGGTGATGTAATTTCTAATAGCTGCTGGCCGATCTACGTCACTTTTTCGCTTTTGTTTTTTACACCAAAGTTTACAGGTATCTACCGGAGTACCTCCTGTGCATGTCGACAGCATTGTTACAGGCTTTGTATCCATCCATTTGACACATACTCGTTCGTCACTCCTTACTTTTTCATCCCAATGTCCTCTTTGCAGAACCTTATCAGCCTTCAGTTTCTTTGTTACTGGTCCAATGCGATTTATCATCACAGTCCCAGTCAAAAAAATGTCATTATTTTTTTGTAGCAAAAGCTCGGCCAGTTTTAGACTAGTAAAAAACCTGTCGGTGTACAGGACACAGCTGTTTACAATTGTGCGACACAGTTTTTCTACCATGCCTGCTCCTAGTCCAAGACTTTTCACAACAGTCCAAGTCTTTTGCCAACATAAATCTCAAAATCCAACACCAGCCCATCTCGGGCAGCCAGTACAAAGTTCTTAAGACCAAGAGGATTTGGCTTAGAAGGCACATATTGGCGAAATTCACATCGTCCTGAAAATGAAATCATTTGTTCGTCTATGGACATATGCTTAGACCGTGACAACTTATGGCATCTCTTCAAAATGGAGTCTATTAGTGGTCTTATTTTCCATAGTTTGTCATCAGCATTTGGATTATTTATATCTACAAAGTGTAGATAATTTCGATGCTCAAAAAATCTGTCTCGGTTCATTGTATCCGCAATAATAGGCACACATAACTCTCTATTCCAGTAAAGCTTACCTTGAGAATATTTGAGGTTACCCATCATCAAGTGCACGCCTGCAAATTTAATCATTTCAATAGCGTTCGTGTTCAACGATTTTGTGCCGAGTATAGGTTGCTCTGCTTTGCTACTAACTCCCAGCATTCTAGGCCCAGATACTCAAAAAAGCAGTACAATATATTCATGTCTGAAGTACCCTCCGAAACAAGTACATCCTCTGAAATGTCTGGCCCACGAGGAGTCATTTCAGTAGTGCGCCACAACGCTGAACGCAGTGTATTCTGCGATTTCTCTCCAGAATTCGTCTCGTTCTGTACCAGTTCCACCTTCTTCTTCGCCATCCATTTCCATGACATCTGCACCCTCTTCGCCACCCATTTCCACGATACCTGCACTTTCTTCGCTGTCCGTTTCCATGAAATCTGATGGTAGGTACTCATCATCGCTATCTCCAGAGAAGTCCAAGTCGCTATCATTCAATAAAGCCTCAATTTCTCGGTCGTCCATGTTGAAAGTGAAAATCGGTCATACATTACACAAAACTAATGTTTAGTCCTGAGGTACACATATGTGCACCACAGAAAATAAGGAAAAGTTACGCGGGTAGAATTAAGAAAAATGTAAAACCTACCTTTTCACGCGATAATCCAACACTTCAACTGTAGTATCCACTTTGAATTACCAAAAAAAAGTGAACAATTGATTTTTTGTTGATTTTCAAAGTTACTGAGTAGGCGTCTCTTGCAAAAATTCTCAACTGTCATATTCAAATTAGAAAATACATAAAAAAAAAGTGTTTAGGGCCACCTAGTGATAAATAGTGGAAACTTTGATAGCTTTAAGTGCCCTGGAGACGATCAAATAATTGTGTCAAACACTTTAATTGTGTTGGTGTCGTCGGCTCTCGTCGACTACACGTACGCTACACCGACTTGTTGTCGGCTCTGTTTGATGAAAATCAAAAATTTTTGATATTTCTATTTGACGGACGATAATTTGATCGTCTCCACTCATGTTTGACAAGCATGACTCATTTGCAGTGAAGACTTCAAGCGAAGAGGACATACATACTTGCGGAAAAGTGAAGTGAAGCGAAAAAGAGTGAAGTGAAGAAGAAAAAAGTTAAGTGAAATAAGCGTAAAATTTTAAAATCAAATCAAATAAAATAAAATAAATAAAATAATTAAAGTAAAATCAAATCAAATAAAATAAAATAAATAAAATCAAATCAAATAAATTAAAATAATAAAATAATTAAAGTAAAATCAAATAAAATAAAATAAATAAAATAAAATAAATAAAATAAAATAAAATAAATAAACTAAAATAAAATAAAATCAAAACAAATCAAATAAATTAAAATAATAAAATTTTTCATTTTTTTTTCATAAGAATTGCAGCACATGCCAATAAAAGATAATCATCATCCGACGATGGTATGACGACCGTTCGCTACAAGATCAAAAATAAACTGATGTTTGACGTGTTAATTTTAACGTTTGCGGGCAACACACGATTGAACATCACTAACACATATGTACTGTTTGACGCAATTATTTGATAGGCACTTTAGAAGAATTTGTAGTATAAACCTTTACCATAAGATGTCACTAAGATGATTAAGTTCAGTGAAATTTAAAGTGCACATATGTGTACCCAGTAGTGATGAGCGATATTTCACTACCGGTGATTTTTTCACTGTGATTGAAAAATCGCAAATCGCAACTGCGATCACTTTTTATAAATAGCAGTTCGCTTCTATGAACTGCGATTGCGATCGCAGTTCGAAACTGTGATCGCAGTTCGAACCAGTGATTGCGATCGCAGTTCGAAACTGTGATCGCAGTTCGAACCTGTGATTTACGATAGCAGTTCGAACCTGTGAATTACGATCACAATAGCAAATAGCAGAAAAGTAACAACTTTCTTCAGGGTATTGTATATATCGTATATGCTATTTTGCGTCAAAGCGGTTTGAAGTTTTGAGTGTAACGCTCTTATAATTTTTAATAATGGCAGGAAATGTATCAAGGAAAAGAAGTGAAGTGTGATGTTTGAAGTGGTAGATGAAATATAATCAAAATGAAATATTTTAATTTGTTTTAATACAATTTTTAATTTTACTTATTGTTAAAACCAAATTTGAAAGCTTTTTGTGTTGAAAACAAGAATTGTAACTAATTAATTTCAAAAAAAATATGGAATAAAAAAATTACGGGTTTTTAATATTTTCCCAAAGATTAGGAAACTCCCGTAATTAATTTGGTCTTGAAAATATTATTAGCGGGTATTCAAAACATTCTGATGGATTATGGAGTTTATAGTTTTTCTTTGAAAATATTAAAAGCGGATCATACCAACATACAAATGAACTATGCAATAAGCTCTAAGTTTCAGGTAGCCGAACCGCTCCAACATTTGCGAAAATGTAGTGAAAAGAAAGGCGTAAAAACTTGACTCGAATTACAGGAACCAAAAGAGAATTTACCGCCAATAACGACAAAAGGTTCAGTCGTTCCCACGACAGGGTGTACGTAATTGGACGGGACCCGGACTTGTATTCGGCCAAACACTGTCAAATCGGCAGAATCTGCCGCTACAACAACAACAACAAAAGGTCTCCGTTTTAACGTCGACTTAGTTGCGATCGCAATAGCAATATAAAATCACAGTGATTTAAAAATAGCAATCACTGAAATCACAGTGATTTAAAAATCGCAATATCGCTCATCTCTAGTACCCAGGGTCTGAAGAGGTTAACGCTACACCAGGGAAGTTATTTCATAAAATTTCTATTCGTTTCGCATCGAGAGCGACGATCCACACACTCGACACGTTACGAAATTTCACTCGATACGATTACTTGCTCGCTCACGACTGCCGCGATTCGGGAACAGTTTACCCTTTTTAGGATTATCTTTTGGCGCTATTGACAATAATGTCTTCTCCTTCGCACTCATTTAAATAAATCAAGAAATGAAAGAAACTCATCGCATTAGGTAAACAAAAAATAATTCGAAAATGTGCGTTGGTGTTAGTGAATAGAGAAAAAAAGTGTAGCCTTCCAGCCACGGCTACCCAATTTTGTCAAATATTTCAATATAACTACAATTTTTTTTAATTTTTAAAGTAGGAATCAAAAAATGCAACCCTGCATCAGCTGTTTAAAATGCAACCCTGTTTTAGCCGTCGATTGAGGATATTAGAGCAGGACAGATATACTTTTTATACGACACTGCTGAATGAGCGCAACAGAGATGTATGATCACATGTATACGTGTGTGAGGGGAAAAGCGGGTATAATATTCATGCGGTCTATGACAATCTTTCCTCATTTTTACTTTACTACTTACTGATTCACTGGTTTTTTACCCGCTAATGGTTGACAATATTTGACAAAAGTGGGTAGCCGTGGTTGGCAGGGACGTGCCTCATGTATGTATGTCTGTTGCATATACATGCATATATTTTTATGTGTTTATTTATGTATGTACGTTTGTTCAATATATTTGAAAATAGATCTCCATCGATTAGACGATATTGCACGGTGTTGTGCCTCCACCACTATCTCGCTCGCGATCTTTACGTAGAACGTTGAAACCGGCACAACTCAGAAGATCTGAGCGGCTGTTGAGTTTGGTTTATTGGACCGCAGCTGTTCGTGAGTGAAGAAGTGGAGTGCAGGTGGTGTTTGTTGCAGCTGTAGAACTCGAAAGGGCAGTTCTCGCACTGTGGCCTGCGGGGGCAGACTCCTACAGCACGGGGCAACATACAACACACTCCACTCATGTGTGGTGCGCAAGTCGGAGCATGCCAGGAAGTGACACCAGCCAGTATAAGAATTGCGACTGATGCAACGTTCCGATGTATGGCAGTCTGACACACGGAACAGACTGTGCTAGGAACCAGAAGATGCTGAGTGGTCCTCACACGAGGATTGGAGCTGGGTAAAGGTTGGGGACAGATAAAAATAGAAGTCATGTCGCCTGTTGGAGCTCCTATGGACAGTGGAGGTCCTCTGTTGGCCACTCGGGTGGAGTGGCGGCGCAGTGCGCAAACTATGTTCAGGTTGCGCAGCCGTAGAGGCTAAGGTCGCAGTAGTGCGGTGGAAACATGGAGCCACGTAACTTTTGGTTCACTCTCTGTGTGTCTTAAGCCCTGAACAGGTGTTAAAATGGCTCTACCCATTGCATGTATTACACCAGACCGAGTTTGGTTTGGGGTAAAATTTGACCAAGCTCCCATATGATTGGATGTGAGGAATCTTGAAAAAAACTTGGGAGAATTTTATTAGTCTGTGGCATGTTAATTGTATATATGTAGTCTTGGTTAAAATAGATAACAATCGAGTCATACTAATCTCAATTATAACAAGTTTTGAGCCTATCTGTTCCATCGAATGGGATATTCGCCGTGGCCAACGCGCAAAGGACCATACATCTTTCGCAGAACCTTTCTCTAGAAAACTCCTTAGGCCGACTCATCAGATGTTGTCATCGTCAAATCCTCTGCACCATATAGCAGGAAGGCAATAATGAGTGACTTACAGAATTTTGGTTTTGTTCGTCGAGAAGGGGCTTTAATTCTCAATTGCCTACTCATTCCGAAGTAGCACCTGTTGGCAAGAGTTACTTTGCGTTGGATTTCGAGGCTGACATAGTTGTACAACTTCGAAGTTATGACTGTCAACAGTGATGTAGGAGCCTAGTCGCGAGTGCGACGACTGTTGGTTTGATAACAGGAGATATTTCGTCTTGCCCTCGTTCCCTGCCAGACCCATCTGCTTCGCTTCCTTATCTAGTTTGGAGAAAGCAGAACTAACGGTGCGGGTGTTGAGGCCAATAATATCAATATCATCGGCATATGCCAGCTTTCAACTTTCTGGAAATAGTTCCAAGGCGAATTTATCAAAAACATGCCGTGGTGTAGAATCTTCATCAGAAACTGAAAATTGTTTTGCAAGTCGAAGAAAATACGCATCGCGTTCCGGAAAGTCGAGTATCGAGCGGTCGCAATAAAATTTAAAAATTTCTCAAGTGCCCGCGCGGGAGTCGAGTATCGAACGATCGCTGCGACTTACTAAGTGTTTTACCAAAATTTGCGCCGAACCAAATGGTGTATGCTATGCTTCTGTTAGTCAGTCTTAATCATACACATTTTGTAATTTTTTTAAACAACATACGTTGGTACAATAACCTTTTTAAAATGAAAAGAAATAATTTTCTGCTTACTTTTAAAATAGATTTTCAAATGTTTACTGTATTTACTTTTAGGTCACGGTGAATACCAGCATTTCTCAAGTACCAGGGAGGCTTAACAATACCTCCTAGCACCTTAGCTCGGAAACGTATTCATGTTTATAATTGACGTAATCCCATAGTCGCGCACCATATGACCATACAGGCTTGATAATTTGTTTGAATTTATAAGAGTAATTTATTATGTAGGCACAGAATTGACCTTCGTTCAATTAGCCATTTAATTTTTGACAATTTCAGGTATGTTAATTTCAATTTTTCATTTTAATGTACACTTTCCAGCGTAATTTATCATCTAATATATTTGACTGTATTGGCACAGGGTATGCAGACATTAAAAAAGACTTAAAGGTTGATAAGTGATTCTTTTGTTAGTGAAATTCACATGAATCGACTTGCTGCCGTTAATTTTAATTCTCCATTTAATTGCCAAATTAAATATGGATTAGGTGAAAATATTTGATTAAATATGTAATACGTATTTTGAAGTAAAGTATTTAATTTCATACATAAAATATAAAGCATGTAAGATATTTTATTGAAGGCAGTTGAAAATTCTACTTTTAGTGTCCTCGGAAACTATATATCACATACTGGTTCACCTTGTACTGCATACGTCGTTGAATATAATAATACCATATGTGTTAATAATGTTTCTTATAAGTGAGTATATTTTGTTATTATTCAGATATTTGCTACCAAAAATATTTTGGTTAAATTACTTTAAATTCTGAAACCAAAACTTTTTCATACAAGTTAAAAGTATAAAGGCTTTATACCTATGTGTTCTTTCAAGACTATAAACTAATTGAGGTTTATTAGAAAAATTTTGTAAGTTTTTGTTTTTGTTAGACCGTATTATCTAATAGAAAAGTTTAGTTTTTATCCAAGCAGAAGGCCGAAACGTTGCAGCAGTTAAGAAGCTTTTTACCGCCGCACAGTGTGTCGTTTAATACAAGCTAGGGGGACAAAAATATTTTAAGTTTCATTGAAAAATTAATACATTTTATTAGATTTACGAATAGAAAACAAAAAATTGTGTAAAAAATATATTTAATTATTTTTTTTTTTTAATTTCAGAACATACTCGTACAATAACATTTACTTGAATGTATAAAATACGAACTAATAAATAAGTCCATTACATTTCAACTAATGAAAAACGCGGTGATTAGTTAGGGATTTTTTACCAACAGACCTAATAATCAGTGGCGTAACTATAGGGTGGCAAGTCGGCAAAATGCCACGAGCCCCCAGCCCAAAGGGGCCCCCGGTCAGAGGAAATCTCAATTCCCAACATTTATTATTACACAAACACATTACTTAAGTAAAAAAAAGTTTTGTCTTTAATTTATTTGTTACCTTCTGAGTTGCATACACAACTAAAAAAATATACCTATGTAGGTATTAAATTTTCAATGCATTAGTAAAAAAAATAATTTAACTCAGTTTTAGAAGGAATGGTCAAAATCCAATTACTCGTAATAATTTCGGAAACATGTGTGGACAAACATACCTTAAAAATGTGTATATTGGTTTACATTTATATTCACTGGGCATGTCTCAGGGTGTCTCGCTGAGACTAGGTATACTGCCGGCATTAAAATCAGTGTTGCCGTTTTAGCGCATTTCGCGCTAGATAGCGCAATTCTAGACTCTTCAGCGCTTTTTTTCTCAATATAATGCGCTAAAAAATATTTTTCGGAATCTAGTAGAAAATTGGAAAAATTATTGACGATCGTAAATTTAAGCCAATAAGTTAATTGCCAGAGCCGTAAAACGTTGGGAAAATAACGAGCTGGGAATTCCCCAAAGGGTTTAGTATTCCCCGACCACAATGTTATTGATGCGTTTAATATTTTGTCTCTTTTTTACATTAAAGTGTTATGTTATGACTGTCTCTGATTTTACTAACAGAGTTCAATTCTTAAGAAAAATTGCCACACTTTTATGTTGCCTGAACACGGTTTGAAGAAAATGACTAAAACTGTAAAAAAAGAATCGGCATCTGGTGAAGGCACACCAACTGCACCCGAACGTAATGATGACCAGAAAGATATTCAGTTATTTAATTTAGTTGATTTTGATAAATGTAATAATGGTTAAATAAATTCACATAAAAACACATCTTCTCTTATTGCCATTAAAAATTCACAGCTAAAATTTAGCGCAATTTTGAAATGAGTTTGGTGCATTTTTTTCTTTCTCAAACGGCAACACTGTTTAAAATTTATGTTGGTAATACTTGCTGATGCTTGGAGAATCCCCGATTCGAGTTTGTATATATGAAAAACTCCACTATTGTATTACACAAGAACTCACCAAGCAATTAGCAGTTTATTGTTGTAAGAATTGGTTGTTTGTTGCAAGTGAGGATATATTTAATTAGTTAATTGTGAAAATAGGTTGACAATGTCTACTCGGTAAGAATTTTATTCTAATATTTAAAATAATTTATACTATTACAATTATTTTAATTTTTAATCTACCCATAAAATTAATCATTTACATCGTCAGTAGGTATCGGTAGTAAAGTTTGAAATTACAAGTTACGAAATTATTATTTAAAATAATGATTCTCATCGCGCATTTCAAAATCAATTCACTATTTTGACATTCGTAACCACCAAAACTATTTCGGTACCTATGTTCATCGTTCTTTCAAAACTTACAAAATTTGACACTTGAATTGAACTTTGAGCAATCGGTGGGCTTTCGTTATAAACATTTTTACGGTCGCTTTTTTGGCATTTGTTAGCAATTAAGTAGATTTTTCAATAAATAAAAACTATAGTATTATTACAAACTTTTTGCGGTTTTATTCTAGAAAGTGTCAGAGTGAAAGCGAAAAACGAAAGCGAAAGAAGGAGTCTGAAGAACAAAATAAAAAGTTACCAAAGCGCGACGGAAAGGCAGAAAATGATGACATAAGTGGCAATATCGCAGGGCCCGATAACAGTGAATATTTAGATTCAGAGCAACCACAACCAGGTACGAGCAAATCTTTAAATGAATCATGTTTGGACATAGAAAAATTAAAATCTTTACCGCATGTTACTGCTAAAGATAACTTTAAAGAACTCAATGATCAAGTAAAACGGTTTGTGATCGAAAACGGACACTGTAAACCAAAAGGCCCCTTTTTAAGGGATAGTAACAATAGATCTTTCTTAGATAAATATTATTACACTGTTTCTAAATCTGGCGTAAAGTTAGAACGTACATGGCTGTCCTATTCTCTATTGCTTCAAAAAGCATATTGTGAACTATGTTGGTTATTCGCAAATAGGGCATCTAAAAATATACAAAATATTTGGATGGAAGGCTATGATGATTGGAAACATATTGTGGAAGCCATAGAAAGACATGAGGCATCGAAAGAACATTTGCATTCATGTTTTGTACATCGACAGTGGTAGTTACAGGGAACACTAGATGAAGAGCAAGAGTCCATTATCAAGAGAGAAAAGTTTTTTTGGCGCCAGGTACTCACTAGACTCCTTGATGTTACTCTGACACTTTCAACCTGTAATTTAGCTTTTCGTGGCCATAAAGAAACGGTATATGGCAACGATTCTGGTCCAAAAGGAAATTTTTTGAGTATTGTTGAGTTAATAGCCAAATACGATCCTATTTTACAAGAGTTGCTAAACAAACCTAAGGGCCAGTTTAAATACTTAAGTCCAAAAATACAAAATGAGCTCATTGCTGTTCTGGTTCAAAAAGTGGAAAATGCTCTGGTAAATGAAATAGTCACCGCACCGTTTTATTCCATTTTGTTTGGTACTACTCAAGACATTTCCAAAACAGATCAATTGTGTGAACTTTACCGTTACTGTGTAATCGAGAAAGATGAAAATGGAACTCCAAAGGCGCTTGTAATTAAAGTTATTTTTAGGATTTCATGAGGTTAAGGATCAAACTGCCTTAGCAATGTCCAAGCAGATAATAAAATCCATAAATGACAAAAGTATTTCTCTGAATAAGTGCCGTGGACAAGGGTACGATGGAGCTAATACCATGAAAGGTACTTATGGCGGAGTTCAAAAACTCATACGAGATATAGAGCCAAATGCAGCGTATGTCCATTGTGCTGCTCATAATTTAAACTTGGTAGTAAATGATGCAGTAAAAGAGGTCATAGAAATACAAACATTATTCGAAACTGTGCAACAAATTTATAATTTTTTTGGCCATAGTATGAGACGATGGAATATATTATCTAGTTTTATATCTGACAACAAAAAAGGAGAAACCGTTGTATCATCAAATTCAGTAACATTAAAAACAATGAATCCAACTAGATGGGCAGGACGCTTTGATGCCATGTTTGCTTTAAAGGTTCGATTTGTTGATGTTCAAAAAGCGCTAACAAAAAGCATTTTATCAAATTTCAAATCAGATGAGAGAAATGAAGCTATCTTGCTAAAGAAGAAGGTATAGAACTACAATTTTATTATGTTGCTGGTTTTCCATTGCCGTCATTTTGATGAAATTTGTGAGGATGAACGTCTCCAAGATCCTGAAAGCTTGTTTAAAGTGAACGTATTCTATCGTGTATTAGACATCATCATTAATCAACTTAGATCGCGTTTCCTTGGAATGAATGAAATTGTTTCCAATTTTAGTGTCTTGCAGCCTGCCACTTTGCAAAACTTGATACTGATACTTGATACTGATTTATTGGAAAAGGCTTTAGCATTTGTCCATTTATATAAAAAAGATATATCTATGTCGTTTTCCAAAGAAATTCTCAGTTTTCGATCCTCTTTTAAACACGAAATAGAAAGGTCATCTTCTATAAGAGAACTTGCTGACTTATTAATAATAAAGAATCATTTTATATCTTCAAGCTTTCCTGAAGTGTGCACTGCATTTCTGTTATTTCTCACCATTCCTGTAACTACGGCTAGTGCCGAGCGATCATTTTCAAAACTGATATTGATAAAAACTTATTTAAGAAATTCTATGGGACAAGAAAGGTTAAGCAATTTGGCTATTCTATCCATCGAAAATTCTATGGCCCGAAATTTGAACTTTGATGATGTCATTAACACTTTTGCTGAACAGAAAGTCCGAAGAAAGGAATTTTAATAATTAAAATTGTGTACTTAAAATAAAATTGTGATTTCAGTTCAATATGTACTTTAAATTAGGTACCTTTAATTAAAAGTGAATAATTAGAAAATCAAGAAATTATAATTATAAAGTTTGTATGTACCTACTTCACGTAATGATTTATTAGTTAACTCTTACAAATAAAAGTGTATAAATAAATATTATAAAATAAAAAATACTATTGCTGTTGGTTCAGCTTCTTTATATATTGGGGAAGTGGGAGGGCAGGGGGCCCATTCGATGAATTTGCTACGGGCCTCGAACGTATAGTTACGCCACTGCTAATAATAACAATAACATAAGAATAACAATAACACAAAACAACAAAATGTGTAATACTACTATATCATTACTCATTGAATGACTCATTATCACTGTAAGATTCATCTGAATCAGATACTATATAATCTTTATCGTCATGGTCACATGTTACCTGACGTGGTATTTTTATGGTATTGAAGGCGGGACAATTAAATTTAAAACTTCCACCGATAATTTATCTGTTCTCTTTCTAGGAACTTCTCTGAGTGAGTTGATTACCGGATCAGATGTTATTAAAAGCATATGTAGTAAATCTATAGTGGATTTACGTGACTGCTTTCTGGTGTGGTGTTCGCGAAATCTACGGCAGTCCTTATTACGGGCCTCTTGAGATTCCTCCGAAAGTTGCCCGATTGGAAGAATACAAGTTCTACATAATTACCTCCGTACTATGTATCAGGATTTTTTGCACTGTGACTGGCATTAAGTACCACGAATATAAATTAAGATAAAGGGTTCTGGTTTTGGAACAAAGATTTTCGAATTTATTGCAATCAGTATCGTAGTCGGAGGATAGCGTTCTAAATAAAATGCTAAAATTTTTAATTAGCTTAATATCCAATCCGGTAATCTGCCCACTCAGTTCCGGATTCATAAAGAATCTGCGGGCGGTATTTCCATCATTAGAGTTCCCAATATCCAGGTTTCGTATGTCTACTATAAGTCCCATCTGGTTTTTAAACTTTTATCTTACTTCTTGCGACCGCTGTTTTACACTAGCCTTTTCTATATCGCTTTTAGCTTGCCACTTTTTTATGTCCAAATGATAACAAATGTGTAACATACATTCAAAGGAACGAATCCAGGCGTGCAAAGTAGACAAATCGAAACTGTAATTCTCTTTTTTAACCACTACGTCTTTTAATTCGCCATTCATCAGTTTGAGAGTAGCACCACAGATATAACATTTTTGTGAAGGAAATGTATCAGTCAAAGCATTACATATTTTTCCGTCTGCCATTGGAAGTAAAAGATTATGTTTTACCGAAATTTGAAAACCGCGATTATCACAAAGTGTTGGAAGAAGTTGAGATACTTCTTCCAAAACCTTGTTAGTTTCTGATGTAGTAAAATCAGTTGTTTCCTTTGAAAAAAATAAGCTTAATTGGGCGACAATAGAGTGTAGACGAAGGCCGCGGATTTTGCCATAAAATATTTTGGCTGGCATCGTTACTCAATCTCATTGGAACAATAGCAAAAACAAACAGATACTCATCAGTAGCATCGTAGTTCTCAAATTTCTGTATATAAGCGCTATGGCCGGCTTCCGTCACATCCCCATTTGCTGATTAGTGTGAATGACGGCTTAGAAGATATATTTTAAATGGCTTGAAGTTTAATTTCGGCGCGCGTTTCTGTTACCAAGATATGCTCATCTGCAGGGTAACACAAATTTTTAGACTTACGTAAACTAAAATAGGATGGAAAAACTTTATGTCCCGCCTTCAATGACCATTTTCGCGTCTGTTTATAGGAGTAACGTGCACTTAGAATCCACATAATAAGCTAATGCCTCATGACTTGTCAATTGCCTGCCTTCGCATGTAGTATTACCAGACTTCTTTTTTTCTGTAGATTTCAAACTTTCTTTAATCGATTTGCTACTTCAGCGGCTACGGTCAACTCGATGGCACTTCGCGATTCTAGTAAGTCTTCAACCCTTCGTTTATTCGTTTTAAAAGACGACTCTTCAAAAATTTTTTTTTTTGGTCTACCTTGAGGTCGATTGCTTCCAGTTGATGTGGTAGAACCGGGATGTTCCATTTGTAGGTGAAATTGTAAATCTGCTCCTTCTAACCAACTGCGATTATTGTTTAAAAAACGTTCAATCATCATATTTGCTCTAGTCCATTTTTTGGAAAATTTTGACAAACTCGCAATTTTTAACTTTATCTCCTTCTGTGTATCAGGCGTTACATCTATAGCACTAAATTTTGTTAAAACATAATTAACTAACCGGGAATTTCGTCCTATTTTACATTTTCGCCATTCTTCAAATAACTCCATTTTTGAAATAGAGCAAACTCGATCCCGAAAAAAAATAATTAAAAATTATAAGGGAAAGATGTGGTACTCGATCAAAGGACATTGTATAGCTTAAGATTGCCGTTATACAATATTCAAACATTAGCTTGGATATACATATGTAGATATAAAAAGTTGCATACGTTAAAAACTTGAAAATAAAAAGAACACCGTACAACTTATTAGCTAAACGCAAACCAAGTATTAAATTACATAAAATATACATACATACCTTCTAAATTAAATTCCATTTCATCAACAGTCGTGTTTTCCTCTCCAAACCTTGTTAAATCACCATTTATATTGTATTTTTTATTTAAATTGAAAACATAAATATGATAACACCGTATCACTTCGATTAAACTTGTTGTAGTTAGCCGTATTAGAATATTTTGCGCAATTCTTACTTAAAATTGTGACATATCAATGGTTGTTATAATCAGAGTACTGTTTTATTTGATTGTTTACATTGACTTTTGTCCGTCTACTATGATCCAGGCGCGCCGTCGTAGATTGAATTTAAATCAAAATTAATTTAATTGTTCGTGCTTTCTTATAATATGTTAATTTTTTTGCTAAAAACCATTTCGTAATTTTGGAAATGTTTTTATAAATTTCGGATGAATGCATAAGCTAGTATCTGCTATATATGTATGTACATATATGTATGTGCATATAGCAATAAAGTAATAAATCATTTTATGCTTAAATATTGACACGGAGTTGTATCACACGCACGACAAAGAGTTTATGATGTGATTAAAGTCTTTTAGTTCGTAATATATGTATGTAGGTGATTTTTTTGAGGTTAGGATTTTCATGCATTAGTATTTGACAGATCACGTGGGATTTCAGACATGGTGTCAAAGAGAAAGATGCTCAGTATGCTTTGACATTTCATCATGAATAGACTTACTAACGAGCAACGCTTGCAAATCATTGAATTTTATTACCAAAATCAGTGTTCGGTTCGAAATGTGTTTCGCGCGCGTGTTTTGTTCAGCGATGAGGCTCATTTCTGGTTGAATGGCTACGTAAATAAGCAAAATTGCCGCATTTGGGGTGAAGAGCAACCAGAAGCCGTTCAAGAACTGCCCATGCATCCCGAAAAATGCACTGTTTGGTGTGGTTTGTACGCTGGTGAAATCATTGGACCGTATTTTTTCAAAGATGCTGTTGGACGCAACGTTACGGTGAATGGCGATCGCTATCGTTCGATGCTAACAAACTTTTTGTTGCCAAAAATGGAAGAACTGAACTTGGTTGACATGTGGTTTCAACAAGATGGCGCTACATGCCACACAGCTCGCGATTCTATGGCCATTTTGAGGGAAAACTTCGGACAACAATTCATCTCAAGAAATGGACCCGTAAGTTGGCCACCAAGATCATGCGATTTAACGCCTTTAGACTATTTTTTGTGGGGCTACGTCAAGTCTAAAGTCTACAGAAATAAGCCAGCAACTATTCCAGCTTTGGAAGACAACATTTCCGAAGAAATTCGGGCTATTCCGGCCGAAATGCTCGAAAAAGTTGCCCAAAATTGGACTTTCCGAATGGACCACCTAAGACGCAGCCGCGGTCAACATTTAAATGAAATTATCTTCAAAAAGTAAATGTCATGAACCAATCTAACGTTTCAAATAAAGAACCGATTTGCAAATTTTATGCGTTTTTTAAAAAAAAGTTATCAAGCTCTTAAAAAATCACCCTTTATGTAGGTGCTAATGAACATCTACACAAATTTTGTTTCAACGCTGATTTGGAAATTTCTCTGACAACTTGAACACAATCTTTTAGCGGAAATATATTTATGTAAATAAATGTTATATATGTATGTGTATATAAGTATATGTTTATATATACACCCTGTCAAGAAAGTATCGGGAATTCTTCATTTTCCCCTCGCATCTCCCGCTTATACGGAAGACAGGTAAATTTTTTTTCATAGGTTGGTACAACTGTCCTTAATTATGATGCCAAAAATTAGCGCGATCCGTCAATCATACAAGGTCTGTCGCAAAAGAAATAGGACTGTTAAAAAAAAAACAACAAAAAATTAATATTTTTCAAAACGTATTTTTTTTTATTCAAAGTAGTTTCCTTGTGCTTCGATACAGCGTCAAGCCCGGTCAATTAGCATTTCAAATGAGTGTTTAAGGTCATTTTTCGAAATGCTCTTGAGAATATTGGTCGTCGTCTTTTGGATAGCTGAAATGTCCTGAAACCAGTGTCCTTTCATGGGCAAATGAAGTTTTCCAAATAGGTAAAAATCACAAGGTGCCAGATCAGGCAAGTGATTAATGGTTAATATGGAGTCTTTTGTCAAAAAATCAGTGACAAGCGTCGACCGATGACACGGCGCATTATCGTGCAACAAGCGCCAGGACCCTGCCTTATGGGATTTTGGCGTCGAGCACGACGAATGTGTAACAAAAGACGCTTCATAACACCAAGGTAAAACACAGCATTAATCGTTTGGCCAGGTGGGACGAACTCTCGGTGTACAATACCCTCGGAATCGTAAAAACAAATCAGCGTTGTCTTTTTTTTTGACTTCTGAAGACGACTTTTCTTCGGTGATGGCTCTCGACCTCCTTGAAATCGCTTAAACCACTCATACACATTACTACGCGATAGGCATTGATCACCAAAGGCTTTTTTCGTCATTTGAAATGTTTCAGTAAACGTTTTCCCAAGTTTAAAACAAAATTTAATATTTGCTCTTTGTTCAAAATGCATTTTACGACCGATGACCAAAAGCTGCTGTCGCTTTTTGATCGATAACATCGATTGTAGTTATCCAATTGTCTTAAAATTTTTACGAAATGCCAACAAGAGATCAAACTTTATATTTTTGTTTCTTTTGCGACAGGCCTTGTATTTGTGTTAAATTTTGACCAAACACTCAACAAGTATGATTGAGCAAGCACCGTATTCATCTGATATGGCCCCTTCTGACTTTCCTTATTCTCCACACTAAAATATCCACTTCGGGGAACAAGCTTTGACTCAATTAAGGACATCAAAACAAATTCGACGCTAAAGGCCATCCCGGAAAGTGCTTATAAAAATGTTTTGACGATTGGAAGAAGCGTTGACACTTATACATCGCTTCAAATGGATGTTACTTTGAAGGCGATAAAATAAGTTTGGATGATGATTGAAAAATTTTCGTTTTATTTATAAATTCCCAATACTTTCTTGACTATACAGCGGCAGTAAAGTCTTTTGCATTTGTTGTGCGCTGGAAAAAACATTTACACATTTTATTCAATCGTTCTCAAGTTATTTGTTTGAAAATTCTTTGTAGAATATGGTCGGACAAAAGCGTGTCCAACGATTCGAATTACGTGTGCTCTGTCTGGTAGTAAACGAGGGCAAGAAGAAAAATCTATTATCATCAAATAAACATGTCGCACTGGCGACTTGGCTCCCACGTTACTGTTCTGTTCTGTTCATGACTTTGAAGTCGTAGATAATTTCGTACCAGTATTAGCACCAACAACAATGTCAGCCTCGAAATCTATGTCGAGATTTACCGAGTTTCACACAAAATTTAATTGCGTACCTCTGCTCTAACGAACGCTGTGTTTTCAGCTTGCCCCACTCACAGAAACACGTCGCAAGAAAATGTTTGTCTTGACCCTAGACGTGCTCATAGACAACAAGCCGGTTTGTTAGCTAGGGACGCCGTCTACCGAATCAAGTCAGTGCGCGCACTCTCCGAAGTACAGTCGCGGCGGAAGAAAATCAGTCCTATTACTTTCCGGACAAGCCCTGTATGTACCTTCCCTCACCACTAATACGATAAATATAGAAAAATAAAATGGTTATATGACCTATAGTTATGTTATATGGTACATTAAATATGATATGATTCATTTATAATTTCGCCGAATAACGAATATTAAAAATTTTTTAAATAAAATTTTGCCAATACCTAAAAATATACATGCATTGTTCATCTTTGACTATTTCAAGAGTATAAAGTGTTCGGTTACTTCAGAACTTAGTTTTATTTACTTGTTTTCACATTACTAACTAATAAACACTACTAAACAAATCTGAAGGAAAATTTACGTCTGGTTTACTAAGAGATTAACTCTCCTCGAACATCACAGTAGCCAAATGACTTCAAAATAGTGTAATTAGTTTAATGTTGTAGTATTTAAGTCTTTTCATTCGGACTATAGCGGTTATTAGATGCTTTCGGCATTTGTAAGAATTCAAATTGTTGAATGTTAAATTTTGTAAAAAAAAATCGTTATCAGGATAATTATCATAATGCATTTAACGAGAATTATGTTATCAATATTTGTAATAAACTTTGTTTATCTAGTAAAGTCAAAGCAATATTGTAATCAAAACAGAGTAAAAAATATTAGATATCCTCGAGTTATTAAATATTTTAATATAATATGTATATCTTTTTGATTTCAAATCAGTTCGCCCATTGTATAATAAGCCGTATCATTTTTGCTCATTACAGAGTTAGAACATAAGTTCCTTGACGAAATTCACTTTGTTAGGTTTTTATTGATTTACTTTTTAGATATCTCAGCTTTTATCCTCACACCAAAGGACTAACAAAAATCAAGGAAGAAATTCATATCGTCAGACTAATGTTTATAATAAACAAAACAAAACACACTGCTGTCTAAAATATGTATGTTGAAACGATTCACAATGCGAACTTAAATATACATACAATATAAGAGCAATTTATATCTGTGCCATCAGAACAAACCCGTTTTTTACTTTCATAAATATTACTTTCATCTACATACGTACATTCATAAGTAAATACTATATACCTAAGGTACTTTATTTATTCATATGTTCTTACATACATACGCATGCATTTATTTATACATTTATTGATTTACGTCTTCCATATTTTTCTTTATAAAAGGTTTGTTTATATGATTGTTAAGCGCATGAAATTTTATTAAGATATTGAAACACAGGTAATATGTGTTTTTATCGCTGTGAGTTTTCTTATTATTTTTTTTTCATTATCACGGCAATATTGGTGTGTTAGTCGAAAGATTGACGCTCTTGCTTGTTGCAAATTTAAACAGTGCTTTGAAGACATTTGTAAGAGAAGGCTTTTAAACAGTCCCGTTCTGAACGCCAACAAATGCACAACTCTAAGTGAGAATTACTTTAATTGAATGTAAAATTTGTTAAAAAAATTTTAAATTTTCAAAGGCTGGCTTTATGTTTATTGATTACGGATTTTAAGAGCACCTAATACATACATATGTATGTAAATTTTAATGTGTGTATGTGTATATGCATAGGAAGTTGGAAATAACGTATAATACGAACTTTTAAAAAATCTAATGAAATTATTATAAATTAATATTAAGCAAATTCAGTCATAATGAGTACGGAAAATGCTGTTCTCAGTATTGAGGTAAGTAAAAAAAAATAATTAATAAGTTCGCAGAATTCTAAAAAGCACCGTTTATTTTATTGTTTTCCCAAAACAAACGTGTTACTGGTTATACATACACATGAATGGGTGTTTTAAGACACATAATTTTCATTGAAAATTTACCGACTTTATAAGTAAACACATCATATGTACATATATGTAAGTAATTACATAAAATTTTGCAATCACTAACTAGATTCTATAATGTGTTAACTAGACTCTATAATGTGTTAATTACTTAAAAGTATTGTTTTTCCATATCTCAGTTGTATTTATTGTTGTTGCGAGAGTTATTATACCTATGTGTATAAACAATGTAGTGTAGCAGTGTGAAAGTGAAACCAACTCTGTTCGGAATAGTTGCATATGAAATGTGAATAGATCTCAATATTTCCAATAACCTTAATTAATCTGAGTTTTGCACAATGACTGATTTTCTCTATTTTCACAGAGTGATCATAGGCAAAAATATAACGTAGATCTTACATGTACGGGTTTATTTCAATTAAAATATTGGGTAGTCGGAAAAGTCGTCTCGTATTTTGTCAATAGTAGTATATCTCCAGTTAAGCTTCATTTAACCAAAAAAAATTAAATTCGGAGAAGTTGAAAAAAAGTTACAGCTGTTCAAAAATTAGTGAAAATATTGAAGAAATTTGCTATATTTTGAAATTTTTGTATAAAAAAGAGAAGAATGTGCCGCAAACCAGCAATGTGTATGAGTTCGTGTAGCACATTATGGTTCGCTCACTTCCGTTCTGGAAATTTCGAAATTTTGATTTACATTTTCTCTAGCGGGAAAATAGCAAAACGTCGTCGACCAAAATGGTACATATTTGTTAATATATATTTATTATTATAAATATACCAAAGTGATCAAATTATAAAGAGAATTTTTAATTTATAGAATTTTTAATTGGTATTACTGTGCTAAATTTCACGTCAAAATATTTATTAGTATTTGAGTTACGCGTCGTTTTGTGAGGCTCTAAAGGTGAATTCCTCGATTTTTACTTTTTCTGAATTTATTGAACAAATAATTGCGATAATACACCATCTCATACTTCATTGGTTATTCATGATCATTTCGCCACATTGTCAACTAACTATCGTGCCGCAACCACAGCATTCGCCTGATTTACCTTCGTGTAACTTCTGACTTCAGCAAATTCACATGACCACTCCGAGGACACCGTTTTGACTCAATTGAAGATATAAAAGCTGAATCGAAAAAGGCTCTGACTCTGTCCAAGTGCTATGATGACTGGAAAATTTGTTGAGATAAGTGTATAGCAGCGGGAGGAAATTACTTTGAAGGAGATGAAATGGACAAAATGGCACCGTCCAAATTTAGGTGAAAATCTATATCTCGGGACCTAATCGACCGATTTGAACTAATATCGTTTCAATAATGGAATGAGATCGGATTACAATCACGCTTACTTTCCATTTGTCCATATGTAATATATCTTAGCAAAATTGAATGGACACATAATTTTGGATATTCTTTCTAATGCCGAAAGTATGTGAAATTGAGGAATTACCCAAACTCCCATATATAACATATGTATAATGATTTTCATTATTCTAACAAATCTTATGCCGTATATGCTCTAAAATATAGCTGAGTAATATCAAAAGATTGTGCAATCATATCTTCTACCCCTAATATACCTTATATACAAGTAGTTATAAAACTAATTTAGTCTATGACCTATAATATATGCTAAGAAAGTAAAAATTTTATTGTAATCTATTGACCATTTCTGCGGACAATGAATATTGAATTTTTTAAAATAAAGTTTTCCCAACACCTGAATTCCCCTGCTTTGATCCCAGCAAGTTGGGAGAGTATGAAATATTCGGTTACACCCTAACTTGAGCCTTCCTTACTTGTTGTTAATATATTTGTAGTAAGTACTTATGTATGTAGCTGTAATTGTATCAATTTAGGAGTATCTGAAGTTAGTTATTAATCGTAAATATGTATGTATGTACTATATACATGTCTTCACCGTAGGAATGAAAATTGTCTACTTTGTAAAGAGTTGTCTAATGAATTTAATATATAATTAAGAAAAATGCTACCTTTTTATGTCAATTACTTATACAAGTATATAGGAAACGATTTATGTATAAATTTGATATACTAAACGATTCTTATGAAATCAATTTCAACGGGTATTTTTATAATAAATACATCATATATGTAGATATATGTATGTACATTTAGAGAGTTTAATGTGTTTTAAATAAAGCATTGTTCACTTAAAATCTGTACGCACTCTAGGGACCGCTGCTCCGTTATTTTACAAATTCTCTGAGTAAAATCAGTTGATCTGAGTACATACATACATAGTTAAAATACAGTTATGTATAGGAATTTTCAATGCCCTTGCTTATCAGTTGGCTTTTAAATGTGAAATGGAGTACGCTAATCGAAAATTAATAGTGATCGAATTTATAGCAAATCCGACATGGTCAGGTTCAAAAATTGGAAAAAAATTAAAATTGTCCAAAACAACAGTTTGTAGTGTAATTAAACGGTACAAAAATACTTTGAGCTTAGAAAGAGCTAAAAAAATGTGTGTAAAAAGAGGAGCGCGGGATTTAGAATTAGTAAGGAAGATACTAACCTCAATCAAAAAAATCCCGGGCTATCTGACAGTGAACGCGCCAAAAAATTCGGGACAAGTATAAGTACCGCCAGGCGAATACGTTTAAATGCTGGGCTAAATACATACCGTGCAATTAAGTACCCAAACAGATCTGACAAACAGAATATTTTGGCAAAAAGACGCGTACGACTTCTGTACAATCAGATTTTGACGAAGTTCAAACGCTGTCTTGTAATGGATGACGAAACTTATGTCAAACTCGATTGCATTCAACTTCCTGGACAAAAGTTTTATGTTGCAAACAAGCGTGGGAATGTGGAAGCAAAATATAAATATAAAAAAATTGATAAATACGGTCAAAAAGTTATGATTTGGCAAGCAATATGCTCCTGTGGCCTTAAAAGTCGTACTTTCGTAACGTCGACCACAATGTCATCGGATATTTATATAAAAGAGTATCTTGAGAAAAGATTACTGCCGTTTATTCGACATCACAGAACTTCTGTAAAATTTTGGCCAGATTTGGCAAGCATACATTATTTTTCCACTGCCATGAAGTGGTATCAAAATAACAAGGTGGAAGTAATACCAAAAATCTTTAATCCGCCTAATTGTAGTAATGTCCTCTATTAAAAAACATGCTCGCAACTTCCTGCATAACAAAGATGAATAATTATATCTTGTATTAAAATTAAAAGCTTAATAAATTCTCTTCTTTAACGTATTAAAATTTTTAGTTTCCGTTGTTTATCTTTTTAGTTATAATAATATTTTTGCGTACAGATTTTAGGTAAACAATTCTTTACATCTTTTGAAGGACTTCTGAAAATAGATTTCTGGCAGTGCATAACTTTTTTTATACTCTTGCAATACATATGTTTCCACAGAGTATAATATTTTTTTTTCACATAACGGTTGTATGTATCACCTAAAACTAATCGAGGTAGATATAGGGTTATGCATATACACACAAATACAGGATGATGAGAAAAGTTGAAATCCGGGTGGCAGTCTGTCTGTCCGTCCGTCCGTCCATGCAAGCTGTAACTTGAGTAAAAAGTGAGATATCTTGATGTAACTTGGTATACGCGTTCCTTAGTAAAAAAATACAAGTTCGCCAACAAAACACTATTAACCGGAAACTTATAAAGTGCTTTAACCCTTTCGATCCGAAAAGCCGTTGAAGTAAATAAAACATATTTCGCATAATAAATCGAGATGACAGGTATAGGAAAAACGTATTTTCCGTTAAAAAACGAGTTAAATGAATCAGAGGCGGAGGGAGGGGTTGGGACATATATGTCCCGTCAGTATTTTTTGATGGGACATATTTATCCCAATCAGTACTTAATGCTCCCAAGGCTTACATATTATTTCAACTGGTTTTTATATGAAAGCTAATTTTATTTGTAATTCAATGAACATTTTCGGTTAACAAAAGTGAAATACATATTTCATATTAGACTATAAAATAAAATTAATTTGAAATTAATGAAAATATTTGAAAATTAGTATTTATTTGTGATAAGGTGCAAAACAGTCCTTGCAGAGTGGAATCTGACATTCTTCGCATATTGTTTTTGTACGTCTTTCCTTCTTTTGTTCTGCGCAACCAGCACAACGCCTCCGATTGCAAATTTGTATCGGTAGATGCCCAGCACTTATTTTTCTTTTTCTACCAGATATACCACTGCGACGAACACATGCCTTCTTCTTTCCCTCTTCAATCATGTTTTCAGCCAAAACTATCATAAATTCAATTAGTGGGTTTTGTTTTCGTCCCAGTTGAGAACTGATTACCCAGGAATTTCCAACAGACATCATAAGTAGTCTATAAAAAACTTTTTTCCACCATTTGGTAGACTTCCGGTCCAATTCGTATTGGCCTGCGATTTGGTCAGCTCGATCAACCCCTCCCATTATCTGTCTGTAAAATTTTATCATTTCAGGGCAGTCTACATGACTTTTTGACCGTTTTGTAGTTTTTTTTCTATCGTCGACATTTCAGATGAATGACAATTACTTACAACGATTACTTCCTTGGTATCATGCCATTTCGCAAACATCAAGCCTGTGTTGCTTTCTCGCAAAATACATTGACCCTTCTTGAGCTTAATATTAATTACTGGTAATTTCTTACGGTTTGGCATAACAGTTCCTAACGCGGCATAATTCAAATTTTCAAGGAGGTTGATACTAGTGAAGAACCGATCGAAGCATAATGTGACATCAGTTTTTCGTATTGTAGCAGCTAATTTATTAACTACGCGTTCGTAAGAGTCCCTTCGACAACTCGTTCTTCTTTACGGTAGTAGATATTAAAGTCAGAGATACACATAGCCGGAAAGAGCATCACACCTGAGCCACATATTAATGCCACGCTTGGTGGGCTTCAACAGCATATATTGTTTCTTAGAAGATCGGCCCTTGAACTTCGTCATACTGTAGTCAATGCTCTGGTATGCACTTTCCATCTTTGAACTTAAAAATCAAGGTTTCAGGCACTCCAACGTGTCTTCAATATAGTATACCTTAGATGCTGCCTCTGGCAGGTGAAGCAAAATACATTTGCGATGACAATTGCTGAAATCTATCCCATGTATTAGCTGATTTCATTGCATCGTTTCCCATAGAATAATGTTTTTACCAATAGCGTCTAATGGATGGTAGACGATTATATGACATAACGATCATACAACCAAGAAAAATCTTTACTTCTCCAATATCTGTAAGCATTATATTTTTATGCACCCGTTTAGATTTTCGAAAACTCGCTCACTGTTTCTTGGAACAAAAGCCACATTGGGAACAGACCAAATGGTATTATGAAAACTGTATGCAGAGTTTACTTCTTGTAAGTTATCTCCTACATCCTCGTCTTGATGATCAATATGCTCAGCATCACTGCTTTCAGTAGTAGACTCCTCACCATCTGTAGGCTTATATTCATCACTACTAATGCCGGAAAAGTCGTCACCTTCATCAGAAGACTCCAAGATATTAGCAATCGTATTGCGATCTATTGATTTTGACATTTTTAGTCTGTACAAAAGTTACAAAATTATTAATAGAAATAAAACGTTGACAATAAATGTGTGCGTCGGATCCTGACTGGGACATTTTTAGCCCAACAAGAATACTGATGGGACACATATATCCCACAAACTTATAAATATCAATAATTACAAAAATACAATATAAAATTAGTACTCACCAACTTCACAATATGTCAAAAACACTAACACAACTATTTATTAAGGTTTCAGTCAATTTAGAAACAGTAAACTTACAAATATCAACTAAATTCACTGCGAATTATGAAATACGCGTCCAACCATTCGTTCTATTTTGGCAAATGAACACGTGTTTCTTATTTAAAATACCACGAATGTAAACAAATACCGTTAAGAATAGTATAAGCTACGAAAAGGGACTAATTTCAACTTTTTTAACCACTTATTTTCTACGCTAGGTCTCTTTGAAAATACACTGGGACACATAGGACCTCGTTCGGATCGAAAGGGTTAACGAAGCACTTAATTAAGATATAAAACTCTAATTTGGCATAGGTGATCGCATCAGTAGGCAAAAAATTTTGAAAAAGTGGGTGTGGGCCCACTATATAGTATAGTAACTTTGTGTATTAAAACTTCCTTGTGACTTTATGCTGCATGTATCGGCCAATATGTGAGATATTTCAATGAAAATTACAGAGCGTGTTTTACTCAAAACAGTGGGTCTTTGTTCCAAAAATATAAAATATAATATTGGGCTAAAACTTGATCTAGCCCCCAAATAACTTTTATCAGAATTTTTGAAGAATTGGATCACTCTATATGATTAGTTATTGTATGTGAGCTACCATAATGAAACCCAGGAGTATGCTTTTAGTATTTGGCATGATAGTTAATACGAGTAGATAAAAAAAAATTCTACTCCAACCCCCATATCTTAATATATAAAAATCACGTGTCACGTTGTTTGATTTCGATGGACTCCTAAACTACTGAACTGATTTTAATGAAATTTTTAACACTGTGTGCAGTTTGGTCCAACTTGAAAGATAGGATAGTTTATAACTCTCCTTATAGCCGCATTATTTAGTTATTGCAAATTATTTGTTTATTATTAGCAAAGAGCTATCCACCAGTTGGTGGCGCTAACAGCGGTACTGAGTAAGTGCGGAATGTTACAGTAGATGACGCTACATTTCTAGCAGCTGGCGGTGTTTTATCAATTTCAATAGTAAATTTTCATGGATTTAGGCTGTCATAACAAAAGCTGCCACTTGCTAAAAACATTAAATGAAAATGCGTTGTTTGAAGTTTATATTATTTGTGGTAAAGTTATACGAGTCTATGACTTCCAAAAAAAAAATAAAAATTGGGCGGGGCGAAGTTCGCCGGGTCAGCTAGTACTAACGGGTGATTTTTTTGAGGTTAGGATTTTCATGCATTAGTATTTGACAGATCACGTGGGATTTCAGACATGGTGTCATGGATGCTCAGTATGCTTTGACATTTCATCATGAATAGACTTACTAACGAGCAACGCTTGCAAATCATTGAATTTTATTACCAAAATCAGTGTTCGGTTCGAAATGTGTTTCGCGCGCGTGTTTTGTTCAGCGATGAGGCTCATTTCTGGTTGAATGGCTACGTAAATAAGCAAAATTGCCGCATTTGGGGTGAAGAGCAACCAGAAGCCGTTCAAGAACTGCCCATGCATCCCGAAAAATGCACTGTTTGGTGTGGTTTGTACGCTGGTGAAATCATTGGACCGTATTTTTTCAAAGATGCTGTTGGACGCAACGTTACGGTGAATGGCGATCGCTATCGTTCGATGCTAACAAACTTTTTGTTGCCAAAAATGGAAGAACTGAACTTGGTTGACATGTGGTTTCAACAAGATGGCGCTACATGCCACACAGCTCGCGATTCTATGGCCATTTTGAGGGAAACAATTCATCTCAAGAAATGGACCCGTAAGTTGGCCACCAAGATCATGCGATTTAACGCCTTTAGACTATTTTTTGTGGGGCTACGTCAAGTCTAAAGTCTACAGAAATAAGCCAGCAACTATTCCAGCTTTGGAAGACAACATTTCCGAAGAAATTCGGGCTAATCCGGCCGAAATGCTCGAAAAAGTTGCCAAAAATTGGACTTTCCGAATGGACCACCTAAGACGCAGCCGCGGTCAACATTTAAATGAAATTATCTTCAAAAAGTAAATGTCATGAACCAATCTAACGTTTCAAATAAAGAACCGATGAGATTTTGCAAATTTTATGCGTTTTTTTTTAAAAAAAGTTATCAAGCTCTTTAAAAAATCACCCTTTACATACATATAATATTATAATGGTTTTCGTTTGTTTACTTTATATGGCGGTGTAAGGAGCAACGGAGTATTCTTTCAAGTTGTTAAAACATATCGTGAAACCATAACATAATTAAATATGTGTTCCTTGGTAAACTGACGGGATTAGTACATTGTATAAATCTACAAGTAGCCAATTCTAAATTTTTTACAATACAAACGCAAAAAATTTACATTACTTAGGGGTTGACCCAAAATATTTTACTACTAATTGATCACTTGGTACGGGTTGCCCACTATACTTCTATTACTAATTCTTTTACAACTCATACGTCCAAATGCTGCAAATCTGCTATGATATGTTGCCGTGTTATGCTTTAAAATTTAAAACTTTAAGAATGTTTTTATTACAGATTCAATATTTTTCGACTATTAAAATTTCTAAAGATTAAATTTAAATAGTTTTGTTCAAAATATTATTTACGAGTTCTACCTCATTTTTTGCCGGGGAACGGATATGTAGTATATCGGAATTGAGGATAGTATCGATCCGATATTGTCTATTTTTGTCAATACGACATACTATTAATATGTTCCCTGAGGTTCATTAAGATATCATCACCAATCAAATGGCGGATTTTGTAAGTTTCATCTCGTTTTATTAATTGCTTCCTGTCACGTGTCATATACCGAATTCAGTTTAAACCGGCCGCGCAGGTCCCAAGATATGTGGTTTCATCTAAATATGGGCGGTGCCACTCTCTACGTCCAATTATGGCGTTGGCTCCTATAAAGCCCTCTTGTGCCATCCCCGAGTAAAATTTCTTTTGAGTAGTTTTTAACAAAACCGTTTTTTAGGGAGTTCATTTCATTTCGTCACTTCGTTACACTGTCGCTAAGGGTTCTATTAATTAACTTTAATGAGATGTATGTAATATAAACTCAATCACTAAATTTAATATACGGGGTTTGTGAAAATGTCAACAAAAGGATGGGAAATCGCAATTTCAGTCCGGAGGAATGAAAATTGCAAGTATAGTATATGGGATTTGGGGTAATTAATTATTCATTCCGCTTAAACTACAGTAATCCAATTTATAATTTCACTTAATTTGTTAAGATAAGTAGGTATCTTACATATTGACCGTCATACCATATACCATATAAAGCCAACGGGAAAATTGAAATTCTTATATATGTACCTATACCAGATTGATCAATATAGAAGTTGTAAAAACAAGCGGATGATTGAAAATCCGTATATTATTCACTTTAGGCGAGAGGATTTACTGTTATTAGAAAGAGATTCTTTTTGAATTTCATTAGGATTTTTTTACATATTGATAGAAAGATGCAGTACAAAATTAAATAAAAGTTTGAAAATGTTTATATTAGGTACTAGCTGAGTCCGCAGCCGTTGCCCTGCGTGAAATTTTATGTTTTGAAATGAAAAAAAAAAATGTAACTTAAATATATTGTGTTGAAAATCATTTATTTGCGATTTTTCTATATTTTTTTCAATGTACCGTAAATGTACAGAAAATATGGTTTTCCAACTCGTGAGCACGACACGTACCACCCACCATGTGACTATCCTGTTGATCGTCATCTCAAATTCAATTTTCACTGGAAACGGAATACGTTTGAACCGAAATGGCAAATCGTTAGAACTCAAAGAAATTCGTAGAATCAAGCATTCTGCTCCCTTGTATTCGATAGGTGCGTCACAATCAGTCGTGTTCCATTACACAGTTTCGGCACAGAAGATGATGCGGTGGCATACCAAACCTTTCCAAAGAATTTAAAAATTCCACTGGATAATCCACGGTGTCGTCTTCATTGTCAAGACGATCGATCGATGTGTATGACTGCAAGTCTCTCGGAATTTGACTTTGAATCTTCCAGTTTAAGTCAACAACATCGGTATTTGTGCCAGCTAACATTGCGCGTGCACTCAAGGAATCGTACTTACGATAATTTGGCAAATGTTCGTATAAACATTCGTGATGAGTCCATTTTTCGTGAATTGATAAACGGCATATGGAATTGATATCAAACCACCGGAAGTATCAACCGGTATTAACCCATTTCCAATTCGTAGCGTATGCGATGTAAAATGTCTTCGGCAATTTAATTTTTGGTCGCACCCATAATTGACGCGGATTTGAAGGCTGATCATCGCGAAAAGTGTGCGAACTTCAGTGGCATGCGAAGTAGTAGTCCATCGTTTGATTCCAGTAATTATCATGTTCCAGCAATTGTAATTGCTGGCATGCTTCTCAAAAAGATGCACACACTCTACCATTCACAGTACGCAATGACCCAAATGATTTTGATCCACGTACATTTATCAATAGCAACCGAAGGTAGAAGCAACCGTAGTTTTCGGGTGGATTGTGTAAATTCGTCCTAATGCATTAGTTGAGAACACACCTAGATGCCCATCTACTGGTTGACCTTGCTTTCTGCGTAACTATTTCTTCGACGATGCATCCCATGTAGAGTATGTAACACAATTGTGCAAATAAAGTCACGAATGTCGATTCTTACAAAAAATGTATATTTAATTCAGGCGAATTGAATTACAGTTATGTGGAGATTTTTTAGTGATGGAGTTCCATACTTCTACACATCTAGTAATTAAATCCGCCTTTGTTTTCGGTGGACTGGCATAATTGTATACCCTTTTTTTAAAACATTAGTTCTCGATAGGATTGATATCGGGACTTTGAGGGGGCAGTTCCAAAGATTCAATTCGTTGTCTTTTTACCTTTGTGTTTGGGGTCGTTGTCTTGCATCAGAACGATTTTGCTACTGTCCAGACCCAATCTCTCCAACGCAGAAAAATACCCTTAATATATCTATATACATATTCGCGTCCATATTTCCCTCGATTAAAATTAGGTCCCCAACACCACTTTTACAAAAGCCACCCCAAAAAAGGACTTTTCCGCCCCCAAATTTGAGTGTTGGGATGACATCGCGGCTGGTAATAGTCTTTGATGACTTCTTCCAAACGTAATGTAGTCCGTCCGACCCACGTAGTTCTTGATGACGTTTAGTAAGCAAAGGTTTTTTTAATTTTGCGCCTGGCTTTGAACCCAAGTTTTTTCAACTCGCGGTGTACAGTCATGCGTGAAACTTGTTTTCCGTAAGTCCTCTCCAGTTCTTTTTGATTCTCAGTACCTGATTTTACTGCTCCCGAGGCCACCCGACGTTTGATAGTTCATCTATGGTGGTTATTTAAAACGGATGGCCGACCAGATCGATGTTTAGGTACTGATATTTCATGACAATTAGCAATATTTTTAAGTGACCCAAATGAAATTTCAGCTAAATTTGCAACTTGCCAATATGAGAGCCCTTCGTTCAACCATTGACGCACAGATTTTTTAATAGAGTCAGCAATTTTCTTCATTTTTCTAAAAAAAAAACACGAAGTTAAACAGCTTCACAAAAAACAATCTTTCTAATTCTCCTTACCGTCTATAAAATGAAAAATACTTCTGAAAACGTTTGTTGATTGATCAATAGAGCTACTGGTATTTAAAATACTCGAAAGTTGTTTATTTGGTCTTAGCTATACTCACACGCCTGAACGCAATCGACGTTGTATGGTACGATCCATGTGTTGTCAACTTCGATGTGTTGTTAAATTCGATATCCACGTCTCTAAATTGAATGCTAAATATTCTGCCATCATTTCTAGTTTGTGTTTCCGAAAGAAAAGCACGGTAATAGTATTTCTTGCATTTATTGTCAGAAATACAAACCGAACTGGGATTGTGGTGTCCGTAAGGTACGTATAATACTGAATCTTTCTCTGCATCAGGAATTTCGGCAGAAATAAGTTCACCAATTTGAGCTGGTGTAATAATCATCCACCATCCAAAGAGGAATGTGTACGCGCGATAAACCTCTCCTTCGCCACTCAACAGAGTACATCTAGCATCTAACAGCACCACATATACCTACATTACTCCAAGATAAAGTCCATGACACGTCGTAACTGTTGTTTGAAAAGTTCAGCACGTATGTTATCGCATCCTGTGAGTACTTCTTGCCTTGCTTTGCCTCGGGCTGCCATACGTTGATGGCAAAAAGAACGCCGACCTCTTCGTGGCTACGTAACAAATTTAAATCTGCAATTAATCACTTTGTGTGAAACACATAAAGTTTTCACTGAATAATTTTGCTTTTGAATAGCCGGAATAAAAAAGCAAGCGACCGAAATTGAACGATTCAAATAATTTACAAATCAAAATATTATAAAACAAAACAAACCAAAATTGAAAAAAAAATTGTATGAAAAATAATTACTTTTTGGAATTGTCCAATTTTCTGACTTTTCCTCACGAAAAGCATACGGTTTTTTTTATTTCGAAACCTTTCCCGATCCACAGAGAACAACCTCTGAAAATTTCATCAAGATTGGTTTTGCTGTTCTTTTAGCGTTACTAACCAACAAACATTCATTCGTTTGTATGGGAAAAAGAAAAGGGCTGTTCTTAGGGGTTTTCCGACAATTATTCGAAATTTTCTTGCCGTAAAAACCATCCTTGAATCTCAACGAAGATTTAGAAAAAAGAATCGTCCAAATTAGTTATGCGCTTAGCAACACATTTTGCGATTCATTTTTATAGACATACATACATACATACATATACGTATAAGATATGAGGGCTAAGAGACGTATGGATCCGATTTTGTGGCACTTTGTATTTTGATCTGCATGTGTTAACTGATGTATGTTTGGCACCTGTTCGCTTATGTCGCGAAAAGTAAGGCGATTTTTTCTATAGAAAAAAAATTTCAACGAGTTTGCTTGACTCAATACTACGATACATATTAAGAGATGATGTAGGAGCTGTTCAACAACCTCCCATACTTTAAAAAACTTTAAACCATTGTTGCCCTGCAATATTGGATTTTTCTGTACCAATTACAGTTTACAGTGCATTGGCATTATTCTTTAATACATTTGCATAAAGTAAATTTTAAGTACAACCTCTGTTTGTTATACTTGTACTTATGGTACATACAAGGGCTGTCGAAAAAGAAACAGAACTTTTTAAATATAACTGTTTTAGTCGCGCCACCTATTGGTGGGTATATGAAATAAAAAGTTTGATCCCTTGTTGACAATTTTAAGACAATTGGATAACTACAATCGATCATATCGACAAAAAAGTGACAGCAGCGTTTGGTCATCAGTCGTAAAATGCATTTTTAACAAAGAGCAAATATTAAATTTTGTTTTAAACTTGGGAAAACGTTTACTGAAACATTTCAAATGATGAAAAAAGTTTATGGTGATCAGTGCCTATCCCGTAATGTGCATGAGTGATTTAAGCGATTCCAAGAAGGTCGTGAAGACGAGAGCCATCACCGAAAAAAAGTCGTCTTCAGAAGTCAAAGTTAAGAGCATGCTGATTAGTTTTTACGATTCCGAGAGTTCGTCCCATCTGGCCAAACGATTAATGGTGTGCTTTACCTTGGTGTTATGAAGCGTCTTTTGTTACACATTCGTCAAGCTCGACCACAATACCATGAGGCAGGGTCCTGGCGCTTGTTGCACGATAATGCGCCGTGTCATTGGTCGACGTTTGTCACTGATTTTTTGACAAAAAACTCCATATTAACCATTAATAACTCACCCTACTCACCTGATCTGGCACCCTGTGATTTTTACCTATTTGGAAAACTTCATTTGCTCATGAAAGGACACTGGTTTCAGGACATTTCAGCTATCCAAAAGGCGACGACCGATATTCTCAAGAGCATTCCGAAAAAACTCATTTGAAATGCTAATTGACCGGGCTAAACGCTGTATCGAAGTACAAGGAAACTCCTTTGATGAAAAAATATAACTTTTGAAAAATATTAATTTTTTGTTGTTTTTTTTAACAGTCCTGTTTCTTTTGCGACAGACCTTGTATGTATGTATATGACATTCTAGTTACACAATAGTAAAATTTACTTCATGTTTTACCAGCGAAACTTATTTTACAAAGCTGAAATATCTGGCTCCATATTCTATAGAATAGTTTCAGCAGGTTCACATAAATCTAATATGAAATAAGTAAGAAAGAGCTAAGATCGGTTGTAACCGAACATTTTATACTCTTGCAACTTGCAAGAATCAAAGTCCGAAAAATTCTTTTAGGAAAATATGGGATGGGTTAGTATTGAACCGATTTTACCTATCTACTTGTATATTTGTCAGTAACACATACTACATGCCACATACTAAAAAAATCTGTTTTTAGATACATAGGGGCTAGTAGGACAATTTTTCGCCCAATTTAATCTATTTTAAGCAAAAAAATATACTTTTATGAATAAAACACGCTCTCTCATTTCCATTGTGATAACTCACAAATTGGCCGATATATGCGGTATAAAGTCACCCGGAAGTTCGAAAATCTTTATATTACGTCTATGGAGGCTCAGATAAGACCGATTTAGCACATTTTTAATACACTGAGATCTTATTATCGGGAGAGGATTTTCTCTGAATGTTTAAATATGGATTTATTGCGCTTTCTTAACAGTGCCGTTATATGGAGAGTTAAATCGGTAGGGGTGCTAAATGAGTTTGGCTATTGTAGCTTTATTGGTCTAGGAGATATATACATTAAACCTATTAGAGGGCGAGGCCACGTACACTTTTTAAAATTTGTAGCCCACAGGTGCACCTTGCTACTGCAATCCCCTTCGCCAAATTAGAGTTCTATATCTTATTATAGTGTTTAGTGATGCTACTTTATACGTTTTCGGTTAATGGAATTTGTGGACGTAGTAGTGGTTCGGTTACGCCTATCTACGAACTAAGCCCTACTATCAATCCTACAGCCAAAGAACATGCGAGTAGTCTGCACCGTCGGACAGACTGACAGTCACCCGGATTTCAACTTCGCTTATCATCCACATCATTTATATATATATATAGTATATGTACGTATATATAACCCTATATATATCTATCTCGCTTAGTTTTATGTGATGCATTCAACCGTTAGGTGAACAAAACTATTGTACTCTGTAGGAATATGCTGCAAGAGTATAATACAACTTTTAAGTTGAGTTATTAAAAACCGGTATTGACATTACCTGTATGAATTTTTAATTATTTACATTATACTATATATATGTATATTCTTGCTTTTACTCTTAACTTGAAATATTTATATTTGAATATTTGTATGTTTGCCCATATGAGAACTAGTTAAAATTGATAATTTATATACATCACATGTTGCACAGAGAACAATGTTTTTATTCTCCAAAAGTCATTTGCAAAACTTTGAAGTAATCCACATCGATTTAAGCTTGTTACACGTTTCTTGGCACTTTGGAAATGCAGTAGGTAGGTAACAGTGTTGTGACTTCGTCTTCTGACATTTTTTTACTCTTGTAACATGATGCTACGGATTGTTCGATTGATACACTGCGCATCATCAGGTTAGCACATACCCTCGTGTAAGTGCTTTAGGTTCGAAACATAAAGAGCTAATGTTTTTAAAATTAATAAAAATTATTCTTGTTTATGGCCCATTCAATTCCGAGTTAAATAAAATAAAAAATACTGTTTTTTTTATTTTTGTAATATATTTTTTTGTTTTTTTTTTCGAAAAATAACATAAAAATTAACAATTCTAATTTGGTCATCAGGTTAGCACACATCGTTTTTTTTCATTGTTGAAAAGTTTTTTAACCATGAAATTTTTTATAAACTGTTACATATAGTAATTTAAACATTTTTATACAAAAATTAATGTGTCGATCCTCCCTTGTTGAGAATTACCTCATAGATTCGATTGGGAAGCGATTCATATAATTTTCCAATATAATTAAGTGAAGTGGTGGACCAAGCGTCCTTGATGCCTTCAATTAGCTCCTCTTTGTTGGAATATTGTTTCCCAGACTCGTAAACTTTACGAGCCAGCCATCCCCATACGTTTTCTATTATATTGATGTCGGGTGAATAAGGCGGCCACTGCATTAGACGGACATTTTGGTCCTCAATCCATGACTTAACCACCCGGGCAGTGTGGATGGGGGCATTGTCGTGTTGGAAAGTCCACGGCAGATCTCCGAACACGTTTTGGAAATGGGGAAAAGCTATTTCAAGTACGTTTTTGTAAGTGTTTGCATTCATATTTGTAGTTAAAAACTGTAACGCGCACGTACCGTAATAGGAGATGGCGCCCCACACCACCACACCTCCCACCCTACTATGAAGGCGATCCAACTGATGTTCCTCTTTGCGAAGATCATGGAAGTAGTAGTTGTATCCGTCCGGACCTTCCAAATTATTTTTTTTTTCGTCCGAAAAGACAACGTAGCGCCAATCAGAATTTCATGTCATGTGCTTCCTCGCAAAATTCAAGCGCACTTCCTTTCTAGCAACGGTTAGAGGGGGGTTTTTTCTTTCATTTCAGTCTTTTTAAATGTGGAGTAGTACATATCACTCTTTGAATTGTAGATAAGCTCGCTTTAACATTAACATTTGCCCTAATCTTTGCGGTCGAGGCGTGAGAGTTTGAGGCTTCTCTTAAAATTGCTCTCTTATCAGCAGCGGAAATGACTCTATTATTCCCTCCTTTGTTATTTTTGCCATAATTCAACTTATTGCTGAGGAATGCTTATATAACTTTACGACTTCTGCCCATTTTTTGGATATTGAACTTATTGACAGCCCTGCTTCCTTGTAAGCTTCAATTTTGGATCTCTCCTCAACAGATAGCGATTTTCCTTCACCTATATTAAAGCTAATAGTTTATTTTAGCAGTATAAAAAAATTGGTTGCAATACGTATTCAACTGTTGAAGATAAACTGAAAAGAATTTGCATGTGCTAACCTGATGACGCAAAAATACAACACACTTCTCCATCAAAAATAATAGAAAATAGCAAAAACCAAATAACGGGATCTTCCTTTCACATGTTCTCTTTGCCAGTGATGATGTATACCAGTGTTTCCCAAAGTGGGCGATAACGCCCCCTTGATACCCTGAAAGAAAATGGGGGCGTTGTGTAGAGGCCTGGGGGGTTATTTGTAATTTTATTTGATTTATTATTTAGCTTGGAGGCGTCTTAGACAACGACTACATGAGCTCTCGACTCTCAACAAGAACTTGTGAACATCAACTAATATGAATTAAAAGATTGCTCAAACTCGGTTTTATATTTCTCTCCGCGTACTTCATATGTCTGTCCTATTTTATTGAATATAGAAAAAATGAAAATCATGTCAATCGGTCGCTCCGTTTATAGAATTCTAACTGTCAAACGTATTGCTATTGCCATTGCCAAATCTGTATGTGGGCATTTGCTATCATAATATATTATAATCATTTGCGCAAAGGTGTAGGGTAAGTAGGTTCGAGCTGATGTAGCGCATGCTTTGAGCTCTTGAAAATTTTATTTTATCACTTGCGAAATGACGTCGGGTAGTTAGCTGATGTAGCGCACGTTTTGACCTTTTGAACTCCTTAAATCTTTTATATGGAAAATAAAAAAAGAATCTTTATCCTTTCTTACAAATGTATTTCTGGGGAAAATAAGAAAAGGAGAAAGATCCTTTTTTACAAATGTATTTCTGGAAAAAATGAGATAATACGAAAAGGAGAAAGATTCTTTTTTTACAAAAGTATTTCTAGGAAAAATAAGAATTAATATTTTTGGACTACTATATAATAATAGTGCTTAACCTTCCTATACCCGCGCCAAATGTTTTAACACCTATACCCGCGCACGGTGTGACAGACGGAGACTTTGACTCCTCTTACCTTTTTATTTTTCTATAAAACCGTTTATATTTTTTTTATTTTATAGGAACTAAATGATGTAAAAAACAAAAAATATCAGTTGTTAGCGTAAATTATGTATTACTTTAATGACTATCAGTCTTTCCAAAACATTCCAAAAAAAATATGTACGAAAAACTGTTTCGTCGGTCTCACAGACATGTGCGCGGGTATAGGAAGGTTAAGCATTCCTATATAAACAATGTAATATTTATTTTATATTCATTTGTGGTTTTGCGCGCAATAAATGAGCATTACTTACGCTTCCTTTACACTACTCGCGAAGTTAAACGTATTTCTCAAAGCAAAACAATGTCGGAAGTAAAAAAGAAGAGACGGCAATACTGTGCGGAATACATTAAATTCGGATTCATTGAAAATCCTCGCTTTTTTGTGTCTTCTATGTCTAAAAACATTTTCGAATGAAGCAATGAAGCCTTCAAGACTGCAAGATCATTTGAATAAAATGCATCCAGATAAGAGAGACAAAAATGTAGCATATTTTCAAGACCTAGAGAAATAGCATAATACTCAGCCAAGTGTAGCAAAACTATTTTCGGCGGCTGCTTTGTTAATTGCTCAAAAAGTCAGACCACATAACATCGGAGAAGAGTTAATATTGCCAGCAATAAATTAAGTAATAACTACCGTGCTTCATAAACCGGCCGCAGATATTATCCGAAAAATTCCTTTGAGTAATAATTCTGTGCAAAGACGAATTGATGAATTGGCTGAAAACATTGCAGAATCATTGTGCGACCACCTGAGGACAAGCCAATTCTCAATTCTGCTCGATGAGTCCACTTTACCAACTAATGAAGCATTGTTGTCTTATGTGAGGTTTATTAAAGATGAGAAAATGTGTGAAGAACTATTATTTGCTAGAAATTTAGAGACCGATACAAAAGGCGAAACCATATTCAATATATTGGAAAAGTTTTGCGACGAGAAAGAGATTCCTTTGAAAAATATTATTTATTTCAATTGTTACGGATGGCGCTCCGGCTATGATAGGGTGCCATACAGGCTTAATAGCGCACTTAAAAAATAAAATTCCAGATGTCCTTGGTGTACATTGCGTTATTCATAGACAACAGTTAATTGCTAGAAACTTAAGTGAAAAACTATTTCAATCACTGCAATGTGTCATCAAATCAGTCAATAAAATCCGCAACAGCTCTTTGAATGATAGATTATTTCATCAGCTTTGTGTTACTAATGACGAGGATTTCAATCGTTTGTTGTTTCATACTGAAGTTCGTTGGCTATCAAGAGGCAATTGTCTGACTCGATTCTATAACCTGTTTCACTCTGTTATAGAGTTCTTGGAAACTAAAGATACAGAAGACAAGCTCATAACATCAAAGAATGATATAGCTTACATGGCAGACCTGTATAAATTGTTCAACGACATGAATCTCCAACTGCAAAGCGATAAACTAAATTTAATTAAAACTAAAAACGTCGTTGCTGCTTTCACAGCCAAACTGCTTCTACACAAAAAGAATCTGGGCAGACGTGAGTTTCACAATTTTCCGAATTTATCAGTATCATGCAGTAACGACGAATTGTTTGCCTACTGCCAACATTTGGAAAACCTCCACATTGACTTCACCGAACGATACCAGGACATTTTGAACTTGGAAATACCAGACTGGGTGTTGGATCCGTTTTCAAATGTCAACACAGCAATGTCACCTCCGTTGGAAGAAGAACTTATAGAATTGACAACAAACGAGGAAATAAAAATCAAGTTCAAAAATGGTTACCAAGAATTTTGGCTACAAAAACCGATCTCGCAATTGTACCCTGGATTGTGGTCAATCGTTCAACGATTCTTGATAGCATTCCCATCGTCATATTTGTGTGAACGTGGATTTAGTGTTGTGACAACACTGCTTACTAAAAATAGAAATCGTTTGCTTGGTAACCGAACGTGGCGACTTGCGACTGTTCTTGAGTAAATTGGAAACTTATTAAACAGCATCAGATTCATCCTTTACATTAGTTTTTATATATGGATCTATTATTTTAGTTTTATTTTTAATAAAAGATTATCTGTTTTAATACTGTAAAGTTGTGTTTCAATAATCATTCTTATTGGCAGGTGGAGCCCGTAAGAGTTAACTTGAGACCTAAGCGCCGTTGTATGTTACCTACTGCGCTCAGGTTTCAAGTTGCTGGTTATAGTAAAAGTTTCGTTTAGAATTCTCCGTTAATATACATATATAGGTCACAATAATTAATTTGAAGTTTTAGTGGTTTTTAAATAGGTGAAAAAATGGGGGCGCTAAAAAATATTTTTTCTCAAAGTGGGCGGTAGACAAAATAAGTTTGGGAACCACTGGTGTATACGAAGATCAGAAAAATAGAGTAAAATAATTTTGCTGCATCTTAACAAAAACAACTACAAGAGCAATTATATAAAGCTGATAGGGGGTGTGCTAACCTGATGATGCGCAGTGTATTTTCTCCTCGATTTATCCTCCAAGCTTTTCAACATACCCAAATTTTGTAACTGGAAAAATAAGGAAACAGCGGAAAAAGCAACGATACTCTACGTTGTATTATGTGTTTTTTTTTTCAATTTAGTAGCATTTAATATTAGGAGGTCGATTGCAAAATTTTTCATCATGATCTTAAACTGTACACAGATTACTATATTTAATACATATATAATCTTCATGTTTCAAGTAAATATTTAGTTCCGCATGAATAACAAGTGGCACATGTGGACAAAAAATCGAAAAAAGCAGACGTGGCCCGTCCCCTAATAAATTTATTGTACATATCTTTTAAATCAAAACAGAAGGTTTCAAGACCATACTCTTGTATATAGGTTCTATAGAGCGTATTGTATGAAAGATAACAAACTGATTGGACCTTATCACCATGCGACAAATCTTGGAAAAGACCCGTGAAAAGAAAATCGACCCGCACCACTTCTTCTTCGATTTCAAAGCTGACATTGTGCAAATGGATGAAATCGGACGGTAAAATCGTCCCATTATAAGGATACTGTTAAAAACTACTAAACCCTCGATAAACCAATAACTGTATAGCCAGAGACAATAAAATTTACCACCGAGATGGTGTGATAGGGCTTAATTGGAGCCGGTGTCAAGATTGGTCAATGGGCGTAGACCGCCAACTTTTGGTGAAAATACAAATCTCAAGATCCACGCTACCGATTTCAACCAAATTCGATGAGTGACATTCCACTCTTAAGTTACAACCAATTTTAAATTTCATTTGACTTTTTCACCTTTCCTGTGTACAAATCAAGAAGCAATGAATTTAACCGGATAAAAATTTGCGCGAATAATGCCTTTATGACCGCCACGATGACCGAAAATAGTGTAAATGGAACCAAAACTATTCAATCCCCTGGGTATCGAATTATGTTTTTACCGAAAATATCGGTCAATGTGTAAGATGCTTAAATGAAATTTGGGGAGAATCCTTTCATGATAATAGTATCTTTATGTATCAAAAATGGTATTCTGCGTTGGATTTCGAGGTTGACATTGTTGTTGGTGTTAATGTTGGTTCCAAGATAGGCGATTTTATCTACGAGGTCGAAATTATGACTCAACAGTGACATGGGAGCCTAATCGCGAGTACGACAACTGTTTGCTTGGTGGCAGGAGATATTGCGTCTTGCCCAGACCCATTTGCTTCGCTTCCTTATCCATTCTGGAGAACTAACCTATAGAAGATGGTACCTTCTCTGTTTAGTACCGAACGGCTAGGACAGGTCCTTCCTGATCCTGCTGTCCTTTTGGCTTTTCCGAAAACCAATGGTTTCGTTTGCAGCTATACCTAAGGAGCTTAAAATGCCGTCCACAGTTCTCTTATACCGACTCGCTGATGAGTGCTCTCAGAGAGCACAAGTGCAAGTCGAGTAGAAAACTGTTCGGCTGTCTGTTGTGATTGCAGCTTATTGACGTCGAACCGTCTCTCTGTTTGTTGAGGTGCGTTTTTGCTGCACAGAGGCGGGCGCGTATCTTGGCTGCAACAAGATAGTGGTCAGAGTCGATGTTAGGACTTCGGAGCGTACGTACATTTAAAACACTGGAGACGTGCTTCCGTCTATCACAACGTGACCCCCCCAACGAAGTCGATCTGCGTCAACCCATTTATGATGAGATGTTTTGTTTTTATGGAGGCTAGCGTTAAAGTCGCCAAGTACGATTTTGACATCAAGGTGGGGCAGCTCTCATAGATGCGCTCCAAGAGAGGCATAAAAGGCACCATTGGTTCCATCGTCCCTCTCTTCCGTTCGGGCGTGGGCGCAAATCAGCGATATGTTGAAGAACTTCGCTAGACGTTCCGCATATATCGGCTAATATGTGAGTTATCTTATTAAAATTGAGAGAGGTTGTTTTTCTAATAATGGTGGATTTTTGTGCTTAGAATGAATAAAACGGGGCGAAAACTCGCCCTAGACCCCCTATAACTAAAAATCCGAATGCACCTGATAGTACTATAATAGTAGTACAAATTGTTAGGCTATGCCCGAACTTAGCCCTTCCTTAGTTGCTTCTATTTACAGTAGTCCACTAATGAGGACATATATACTATTAGTAAACGTGCTATTGAATAAAATAAAAAGCACTTATCTGTTTGTTATTTGTTTATATGTTCAATTTCAAACAAAATAAACATAATACAAACCAAAACTCATTTACTCAATTAAATGTTTTTGGGATTCTGGTTAGAAATTCCAATTTATTTGAACTCGTAATATACACTTTTACGATATACCACAAAAAAACACTTTCTCTGACACATGTTCATAACAGACGTATGTTTTCTAAATTTCTGTGTTTATCAATAGCTAATTCCTATTTGGGTTCTTCATGTACTAATTTGATAACAAATTTCTTAACAGCATCTAATATATCTTATGAACCTACATATTTAATTTGTTTTGCAGATGAAATTATTATTATTATGCTCTTGCAATCTGTTGCTACAGAGTATAATAGTTTTGTTCAACCAAAGTTTGTTTTTGAAAAAGTGGGCGTGGTCTTGCCATTTAACAAGTTTAATCTACAACAATCAAATTTGCTGAGTACAAATATTATAAGAAATTCTACCGACAGTGTGAAAATGGATGAAATCGAAGGATGATCCCGCACACTCCTTATATAATAGTACTTTTAAAAACTACTAAAAGCGCAATAAATCAGTAACTATGTAAATACTATGTGACATTAAATTTTACCACCGAAATGGTATGAGAGAGAAAATTTGACAACGGGCGTGGTACGCCCACTTTTAGATGAAATCAAATATCTCGGGACCCTACCAACCGATCTCGCCAAAATTTAGTACGTGGCATTCTTGGATTTGCCTTTAACGAAGGAAAATTTTAAAATAACGCGAATTTCGGCGTTAGTGAACTCCATGTCTACTCGTCTATAACTGTTGAAAGCAATATACAAAATAATTATGCATAGCGTCGTTTTGTTGGTTATGTCAAGACCTTTCAAAGATGTATAGTATTGCCAGATACGAGCTCTGTAGCCCTTTATACATAGCCGCGAAATTCAAAAGACAAAATGGCGGAAGGGAGATATTTTCCGATCTAATATATAAGTGAAATTAAGAGATAATCCTTCTCTTAAGATGGTATGTCTGTATGACAAAAATGGGTTGAATAGGTCCAATAATTATCTTATCCCTCATATAATTAATATAACGATTTTCGAACTAGTATACCTGAGCAAAGTCAAAATTAATGGAATCAGCACGTCCTTTTCTCTGCTCCAATATAGTTCTGAATATGATTTTCGTCTTTCCATCTATTTTTAAAGCCATTGTCTGTTCAAAATGTGTGATATTTTAATGAAACTAAATAGACAAGTTTGCTTAAAAATTATGTCTTAGCACTGAATTAAAATAAAATTACTCTATAGCTAATTTTCCTAATATAATGGATTCCGATCCTTTGGTCGACTCAATATATTAAATTTAGCCTCTTTTCACATGAATACATACATATATATATATCTCTTTTGAAAGTGGTTTTAATATAATCTTAGCTGAGGCGAACTAAAATGGCCTTCAATATATGTATGTAAGTCAAGAAGGTATAAAATTTAATTCTTTCCCAACATTTTTTGCCAGTACCTGAAGGAAATTCCAAGGCTTTGAATCTTGCAAGTTGCGAGAATATAAAATGTTTGGCTACACCCGAACTTAGCTCTTCCTTATTTTATTTAATGATTGTGCAGAAATACCTTGGTAATTTTATGCTTCCAGTAATTTCATGTATCACAGTTTTTCCAATGCCATTATATAACGGTTGTTTTGATAAAGTTTCGGCACTTTTTCCATATTGGTATGAGTACACCACACTCGCGGTGATTTTACACAGGCGTTGATTTCATCAGACCACTTTGAACGTGGAATAACTGTGAAGTATCTGGCTAAAATCACATAAAAGGAGTAACAGAGTGACATCAAATAGTTCGTTGTCGTTTTTTATATTCTTAAATATGCAATCCAATACCTAAAGCGAATGTTTATGTGTCATAGTGGACTCCTCGCAAATGATAAATTTACATTATTTCAGCATTGTGGCCATGAACGATTGTTTTTTTATGTTGCACACTGCCGAAACTGCCAGCATAAAGCGGTCGTAAATTATTTTTTGTTCATAATTTATTAATTTTTTTCGATTAAAACATTATAAGATACCGTGTCAGTGCGATATATAGCACGATTAAGCACTGTTTCGTTCGTGACAAATACGGATATAGCTAAATGGATAACTATTGGAACCCGTTCATGAATTTAAAAACCCAGGAAACGCCAGGCAGCTTTATTAGATCTGATATATCGGCCAATTTGTTAATTCGTTATTTTAATATTTTCACTTATTAGTGGAATATTTGCATTACTTTAATTATACACTTATAAATGTATTTAATGCTCTTCACCGAATTGCAAAACTCAACATTAAAATGAATTATTGAATGATGTATTCAGCAGGGGTGACTACGGTACCACTCAACGATTGACAATGCCAATATCTGAGTTATTGATATTTTTAATGAATGATTGACTGTCATTATTGGTATTTCTTTTTCGACGTTATACCAGTATTGTATATCCGTCAACATGTGTGACCGTATTGTTGGGAAAGTTTTTAGGGAAACGCTTTCTGTCTACCAAGAGAGTGATGAACGATTCAGATCCCCGTATGGGCCATGAATCATTTTGTCAGTAACTCATCAGTAGATTGGAATTTTTGCAGGAACTGTCGACATCTTCATGACGTATTTTGTCTATGAACCAAATACAAATGTACATAATCTTCGCGATAAAAATTAGGGGTTAATAGTATTGCACTGGATATGTTCATATAACAGTGTACATTTTAAAATGCTGAATCATAAAAAATAAAAACAAAAAATTTGAGGTGAAACACTATTCAAATTTAAGGGTATAAAAAATTCATGCTGGCCAATTATCAGATCTACCCGATAAACACATCAAAATCAATGCAGCGAGTTTCAGAGGAGTTTTGCAGCAAACACCGTGACACGAGAATTTTGTATAGTATATTAGATAACTCACACGCTGGCCGATGTATTCGGCTAAGGTTTGTTAGAATAAAATAATATTATTAGTAATATTATATTTAAATTAAAAAAAAAAACATTATATTTGGAGTCCGGTTTCATTTATTTTCACTCTGTCGAAACAATATCGAAATAACTTAAGCTGAGCAAATTTGTGTGGTATATGGTAGCTTGAATAGTAAAATAAACTTATTAGAAGTCCAATCCTAATTTTTAATAATTTTCAACCCTTATTATTGCAATCTCCTGAACCAAATTCCGGTGTTATATCTTCTTTGTGCATTTTATAGGTTTTCGATTGATGGGGTTTTGTGGCCCCATCTGCGAGCTCGTCCTTACTTTTTTGCCAAGGAACACACATGTACAAATCTTCATTAATTCAGTTTGCCTCTTCATCCTGCTCTTTTATATATGTATATATATTGTATATAACAAACAACCGTTAAGTGAACAAAACTATTATATATAATAAATATTGATGTAGAAATTTTAGACACACCTTCAAAAATCAATGTATGCATATATTGTATTAAAATTAATATTCCTTTATTTATAGCTGCCCAGAAAAAATGATAAAGAAAGTAAAAAATTCCAAGGGAAAGACTCAATTGAACGTCCCAATTGGTCCAACGGGTTAGAATTTCTCATGTCATGCATATCAATGTCTGTTGGACTTGGGAATGTATGGCGATTTCCTTTTACAGCTTACGAAAATGGTGGAGGAGCGTTTTTGATTCCATATATAATCGTTCTCTTCATAATAGGTAAGCTTCCATAAAAATAATATAATAACTACTAAAGTGGTATTTTCTTTTAAGGAAAGCCAATGTATTATCTCGAAATGATTTTGGGCCAGTTTTCAAGTAAAGGTTCGGTGAAGATTTGGAGCATTTGCCCCTCTTTCGTAGGTATGTATTTACACTAATAACAACTTTCACACTGATTTTATATAATTAGGTTACTTTATTTGTAGGCATAGGGTATGGTCAAGCGTTCGCTACAATTTGCATTATCACTTACTACTCATCTCTTCTGGCATTGACATTATATTACCTGATAGTTTCTTGTCAATCGGTACTTCCGTGGACATATTGTAGACCCGAATGGGGTAACAATTGTATCAATTCCAACCCAATTGGAGATGGGAGAGAAAACAGTATTGAAAATCCGGCAATGCAGCTACAAAGCAGTTCTGAGCTCTACTTCTTGTAAGTTTTGAAACAAGCGCCCCAATTATATATTGTTTAATACTTTTTAATTAATCAACAACATATAACATATGCAACCATTACATTAAGTGTATATACATGTTTTATTTATTATGTTTCTTTACAAACTACAGAAAAGAAGTTATAAAAGAAAAGGAAAACATTGAGGATGGACTAGGAATGCCAGAATGGAAATTAACTGTAACACTTTTTGTCTCGTGGATTGTAATTTTCTTGGTCATCATGAGAGGCGTAAAAAGTTCCGGCAAAGCGGCTTATTTTTTGGCATTGTTTCCTTACGTAATACTCGTGGCATTACTAGTGCGTGCAGTTACACTGGAGGGAGCGGTAAAAGGAATAATGTTTTTCCTAGAACCAAATTGGCATGAACTACTTAATCCAAAGGTATGATATTTATATTCTATTCTGTGCATATGCACGATCATATTTATAAAACGGTTCAATGAAATTAGGAAATTAGGATAGGAATCAGTATGTTGGAAAAAAAATAAATCCCTGAAAGTGCATACCATTAATTTGAATATCAAATGAATATATTGTAATACACCCAACTCTTTTTTTACACGGTTTTATTTACACGGATTTGAAGTTACACGGTTGAAAAAAAAAATTTGTAAAAATTTTTTAATCATATACGGTTTTAAAATCACTGTCTTTTAATCACTTGTATGTTTGTTTGTTGAAAAATCCCTATCCCTTCAAACAAAAATAGTATTATGCAGCACTATATTCGAATATCCATATTTGGGATATAATAAGAACATTACACAACACTACGAAATGAATAGTTTGGTAATCAGGAATAAAGGGATGTCCAACTTATTCCAGTATGAGAGCGCTTCAAAATTAGCGTTTTTTATAACATTTTCCATTATGGCCAGATTGAACAAAATAATCATTTTTAGGCATTTAAATTAAAACACCCAACACTTAGTAAGAATAAAAATTACTATATAATGGTTATTTATTATATGGAGAAACTATTTAAATCTTTTTAAAGTATATTAGAACAACTAACGACCTCAGTCTATACCGACGGGTCCAAAATGGACTGCGGAGTGGGCACGGCGGTATTCTCCGCTGATCTGGGCATATCTCTCTCTATACGTCTACCGAACTCGGCTAGCATCTTCCAAGCAGAACTAGGCATAAAAAAAGCCTGCGAAGATTTATTGGAAAACCACAAGAATATAAATAAATCAACTATATTTACGGATAGCCAGGCGGCGCCCCTGGCTTTGTCTTCACCCATGACAAATTCCAGCTCACAACTGCAAGAGAGCACTAAGCTCAATAAAAGACAAGCTCCAACTAAACTTGATCTGGGTTCCCGGCCACAGGAACATTTTCGGTAACGAAAAAGCAGATGAGTTGGCAAAGGCAGGAGCTTTCCTCAACGAATCCGAGGCGGAGCTAATACCAAGCCCGCTAGGATCGATCAAAGGAGAGATCAATAGACAATTTCAACAAGTTGCAAATAACAGATGGAAAAACATTACAAAATGCATCATAACTAAACAATTATGGCCAATATATGACAGGAAAAGAACCAACGACTTATTAAATAGGTCAAGAAAAAGTATTTACAGAATAACAGCTACCACAACGGGGCACTGGCCATTTGGGGAACATGCGTCCAAAATGGGTATGCCCTACAACGACATCTGCCGTGGCTGCGGAGTAGCAGGGAACAAGGAAACAATCTTCCACTTTCTCTGCGAATGCCCAGCTCTAGCACAGATCCGACACAAAGCACTCGGAATCCACCAAGCACCAAACCTTGAATGGATTTCCACCAAAAGCATATCGGACATAAGTAGTTTCATCGAAACCTCAAAATGGTTTGAGAGAGAAGGTGAAACGTAATAGCAGACACAGGAGGTTTCTACGAATAGTGTATCAAAATGGCACATCAGTGCTAATTGAGCCCGATAGGGCTGCACTCCTACCTACCTACCTATTATAACAAGTGACTTTTGACCTTTCAATAACCAATAAAAGGACTTAAGCATGTTGGATCTCAATCAATAAATGTTTTTCATCATTTTCCATTGAAAATAATACTATGATGCTTCAAATTACAAAACGTTTAATCAAATACCTTTAAGCTTCACAAATTTATTTAATTTTCATTGTTTAACATGTTTTATACATAAGTGGTCTTGAACGATGCAACATATCCCTCCGTTTACATATTTTTTTGGTAAGATTTCAATCTGGCCATCGCTCGTTTCCAACTGCTAAACGTCAAAACCTCCTAAACTCGATCAACTGTCAAAGTTCAGTAGGTTTTGACGTTTAGCAAATCTCTTTATCTCTGTTGGTAATGCTTTTCAGCTCGTCGTTCGAACTTGTTGTTCGCTTCGTTCTATATAAAATAAAGATTTCAACATTGCTTTTACCATTCTTGGCGCCACATTTTACCTACACATTTTGTTCGTATGATATTTACCTAAAATAATGCTTAACTCAAGTTTTTAAAGTTTATTAGCTCGCAATATTTTATCAATTGTTCGTGCTATCAATTAGATTAAATCATTTTTAACCTTAATAAGTGAAAAAATATATTTTATCTTTAAAATTTTAGTTAAGCTTTAAAAATATAATTTTTTCCCTTACTACAGTTAGCAAAAATGTCCAAATTTTCACAGATTCGTAAAAGGCAAGCCATTTCTTTGGAAATAAAATTAAAAATTTTAGACTGCCTAGCAAGAGGTGAAGGTTCAACATCTGTGGGCAAGGCTTTTGGCTTAAACGAAGCTACTATCAGGACCATTAAGAAAAATGAGAATGAAATACGGAAATCTGTCATAAGTTCATCAAAACATAGTTCCAAAACATCGTCATACATTAGAGATGAGCTGTTAGTAAAAATGGAAAAATGTGTAGTGTTTTGGATTGAGGATTTGGTTCAAAAGAGAATACCTGTAGATGGAAATATTATAAAGCAGAAGTCACTACGAATTTATAAGCAACTGCAGATATCGGAGCCATCAACAAGTCGTCAAGATAAGAGAAAGGAATTTTCTGCTAGTGATGGATGGCTAACAGGATTTCTTAAAAGAAACGCATTCCATAATTTAAAAATTAAAGGAGAAATCGCATCAGCAGATGAAAAGGCAGCTAAAACCTTTCCAGCAGAACTAGCCAAAATAATTACAGATGGGGGCTATGTCCCCGACCAAATTTTCAATTTCGATGAAACGGGTTTGTTCTGAAAAAATGCTTTCCAAAACTTTTATAGCAAAATCCGAAAAAAATGCTAGTGGTTTTAAAGTTGCTAAAGATCGGGTAACATTTTTATTGTGTAGCAACGCTTCTGGTGACAAAATTTTAAAGCCCCTTTTAATTAACCGATCATTAAGGCGACGTGCTTTAAGAGGAAAAAACATTAAGATTTGCCAGTTCATTGGAGGGCGAATAAAAAGGCTTGGATGACAGCAGGTCTATTTACGGAATGGTTTGAAGAATGCTTTGTTCCTGAAGTTAAAATGTATATGAAACAGCAATGTCTTGATTTTAAAGTTCTTTTGCTAATAGATAATGCGCCAAGTCATCCCGTTTTAGAGCATCCAAATGTTCAAGTAATATTTTTGCCACCTAATACCACTTCCTTGATTCAACCATTAGATCAGGGTATAATTGATGCATGGAAAAAATATTCTATTTTGGATTGCATTACATATGCTTCAATGGCCAAAGAAAAGTTAAGGGTATCAACATTAAATTCCTGTTGGAAAGCACTTTGGCCAGAATGCGTAAAGAGTGGTACCTCAGTGCCGCAAGCATCGGTGGAGATTTCTCAAATTATAGCCTTGGCACACGAAATCGGAGGAGAAGGATTTGAAGACCTACAAATTGAAGAAGTCGACGAATTAATGATAGATAAACCTCTAGACCAGTGTTTCCCAAAGTGGGCGATAACGCCCCCTTGTGGGCGCTGCAGGTGTCAAGGGGGGCGGTAAGAGACCCAGAAAGAAAATGGGGGCGTTGTGTAGAGGCCTGGGGGGTTATTTGTAATTTTATTTAGCTAGGAGGCCTCTTAGACAACGACTACATGAGCTCTCGACTCTCAACAACAACTTGTGAACATCAACTAATATGAATTAAAAGATTGCTCAAACTCGGTTCTATATTTCTCTCCGCGTAGTTCATATATCTGTCCTATTTTATTGAATATAGAAAAAATGAAAATCATGTCAATCGGTCGCTCCGTTTCATAACGGGGCATCTCGACAGGATAGAATTTATAGAATACTAACTGTCAAACGTATTGCTATTGCCATTGCCAAATCTGTATGTGGGCATTTGCTATCATAATACTCGTATAATCATTTGCGCAAAGGTGTAGGGTAAGTAGGTTCGAGCTGATGTAGCGCATGCTTTGAGCTCTTGAAAATTTTATTTTATCACTTGCGAAATGACGTCGGGTAGTTAGCTGATGTAGCGTACGTTTTGAGCTTCTGAATCTTTTATATGGAAAATAAAAAAAGAATCTTTATCCTTTCTTACAAATGTATTTCTGGGGAAAATAAGAAAATGAGAAAGATCCCTTTTACAAATGTATTTCTGGAAAAAATGAGATAATACGAAAAGGAGAAAGATTCTTTTTTTACAAAAGTATTTCTAGGAAAAATAAGAATTAATATTTTTGGACTACTATAAACAATGTAATATTTATTTTATATTCATTTGTGGTTTTGCGCGCAATAAATGAGCATTACTTACGCTTCCTTTACACTACTCGCGAAGTTAAACGTATTTCTCAAAGCAAAACAATGTCGGAAGTAAAAAAGAAGAGACGGCAATACTGTGCGGAATACATTAAATTCGGATTCATTGAAAATCCTCGCTTTTTTGTGTCTTCTATGTCTAAAAACATTTTCGAATGAAGCAATGAAGCCTTCAAGACTGCAAGATCATTTGAATAAAATGCATCCAGATAAGAGAGACAAAAATGTAGCATATTTTCAAGACCTAGAGAAATAGCATAATACTCAGCCAAGTGTAGCAAAACTATTTTCGGCGGCTGCTTTGTTAATTGCTCAAAAAGTCAGACCACATAACATCGGAGAAGAGTTAATATTGCCAGCAATAAATTAAGTAATAACTACCGTGCTTCATAAACCGGCCGCAGATATTATCCGAAAAATTCCTTTGAGTAATAATTCTGTGCAAAGACGAATTGATGAATTGGCTGAAAACATTGCAGAATCATTGTGCGACCACCTGAGGACAAGCCAATTCTCAATTCTGCTCGATGAGTCCACTTTACCAACTAATGAAGCATTGTTGTCTTATGTGAGGTTTATTAAAGATGAGAAAATGTGTGAAGAACTATTATTTGCTAGAAATTTAGAGACCGATACAAAAGGCGAAACCATATTCAATATATTGGAAAAGTTTTGCGACGAGAAAGAGATTCCTTTGAAAAATATTATTTATTTCAATTGTTACGGATGGCGCTCCGGCTATGATAGGGTGCCATACAGGCTTAATAGCGCACTTAAAAAATAAAATTCCAGATGTCCTTGGTGTACATTGCGTTATTCATAGACAACAGTTAATTGCTAGAAACTTAAGTGAAAAACTATTTCAATCACTGCAATGTGTCATCAAATCAGTCAATAAAATCCGCAACAGCTCTTTGAATGATAGATTATTTCATCAGCTTTGTGTTACTAATGACGAGGATTTCAATCGTTTGTTGTTTCATACTGAAGTTCGTTGGCTATCAAGAGGCAATTGTCTGACTCGATTCTATAACCTGTTTCACTCTGTTATAGAGTTCTTGGAAACTAAAGATACAGAAGACAAGCTCATAACATCAAAGAATGATATAGCTTACATGGCAGACCTGTATAAATTGTTCAACGACATGAATCTCCAACTGCAAAGCGATAAACTAAATTTAATTAAAACTAAAAACGTCGTTGCTGCTTTCACAGCCAAACTGCTTCTACACAAAAAGAATCTGGGCAGACGTGAGTTTCACAATTTTCCGAATTTATCAGTATCATGCAGTAACGACGAATTGTTTGCCTACTGCCAACATTTGGAAAACCTCCACATTGACTTCACCGAACGATACCAGGACATTTTGAACTTGGAAATACCAGACTGGGTGTTGGATCCGTTTTCAAATGTCAACACAGCAATGTCACCTCCGTTGGAAGAAGAACTTATAGAATTGACAACAAACGAGGAAATAAAAATCAAGTTCAAAAATGGTTACCAAGAATTTTGGCTACAAAAACCGATCTCGCAATTGTACCCTGGATTGTGGTCAATCGTTCAACGATTCTTGATAGCATTCCCATCGTCATATTTGTGTGAACGTGGATTTAGTGCTGTGACAACACTGCTTACTAAAAATAGAAATCGTTTGCTTGTTACCGAACGTGGCGACTTGCGACTGTTCTTAAGTAAATTGGAACCTGATTTTAACAAACTTATTAAACAGCATCAGATTCATCCTTTACATTAGTTTTTATATATGCATCGATTATTGTAGTTTTATTTTTAATAAAAAATTCTCTGTTTTAATACTGTAAAGTTGTGTTTCAATAATTATTCTTATTGGCAGGTGGAGCTCGTAAGAGTTATCTTGAGACCTAAGCGCCGTTGTATGTTACCTACTGCGCTCAGGTTTCAAGTTGCTGGTTATAGTAAAAGTTTCGTTTAGAATTCTCCGTTAATATACAAATATAGGTCACAATAATTAATTAATTTACTTTGAAGTTATTGTGGTTTTTAACCAGGTGAAAAAATGGGGGCGTTAAAAAAATATTTATTCTCAAAGTGGGCAGTAGTCAAAATAAGTTTGGGAACCACTGCTCTAAATGATGATTGTCTGATTGAATTAATAACAGATGACGGCAAAACAGAGAACAATAATAGCGATAATAACGAGGAGACCGAAATACAAAACTACTATTACTCAACTAACTGCTAATTTAATTGATATCGGTCTAGCATTTAGTAAAAGTATGGTGAATTATTTCTTAGAAAATGAATTCAAATATGGAACGTGCCCTGAAATTCGAACGAGATATTAATAATTGTACTGCTGGGTATAAAGAGTTGTATAAAGAACTTAAAAAACCAAAAATTCAACTTTCTATAAAAGATTTTTTGATAAAAAAGTCGACGGCGCAAGACCTTTCGGAAAGTAGTCCGACAGTTCAAAACTCCATTACCGGACGAAAGTCACCGTTGGATAATTTGATGGATATCTCCAGTGATGATACCGACTTTAGTACAGTTCGTCGCAAACAATTGCGCTTGTTATCAAGTAGTGACGAATAATTACGAGTATGTAGCTAAATATGTAAAAATTTTTTCTTTCTTTCTATTCTAATTTTTCTGTTCTTAATTTTGGGTTAACAGATTTTTTTTTGTTTTTTGCTTAATCTACCAATTTTTCACCTGTATGAATTATGTATTTTAAGTTTTAATGCTCAATAAAATATAATTTGTATGCATATCTGAAACTTTATAGTTTTCAACATTTTTTTACACGGTTTTTCGAAGTAAATATAGTTTTTCATTTCATCTTACACGGTTTTCAGATGACATGGAACGTATCCCACCTTTTACTATAGGAAATGCCTCTTTTTTTACACGGATTTCTGAGGAACGTATCTACTTTGTAAAAAAAGAGTTGGGTGTATATACTATACATTAAGGTGGGCCAAAAATAGTTTTTTTTTCTTAGTTACCATGAAAATCTCATCCAACATGACAAAAACCAAGTTCTGGTAAGACCTGAGCTCTTAATATTAATATTAAGAGGTGCCTCATCGATATTTTCGATTTCCCATATATGTATGTACATACATAAATAACACAGGAAATTTTGTTTTTGTTTTGTTTGGATTTTTAATGTACACAAACAAATAATTGGTAAGCGAGAATCAACACTTATTCTAATAGGAAATTTACCGATCTACCAAAAGGGTTTAGAACATTTTTTGGATGAGTCAACTCATTCAAAGTTATTCGTAGTCCAACAGAAAATTATAAAAAATTATTTCCACAATTTTTCATCTTATATTATAAATTAATGGCTAATAAACATAACAAATCATATTTTTCGTAAAACTTATCGAGTGTTTAGCGATGTAACCATAGAATTTTCACAAAACATCGATAATTGTTTAACAAAATCAATTTTTTAAGTACTTAATTCTCGTAAAATAATTGATTTCTCGGAATTATGTATATATTATAAGAATCGATTCTTAATCAACTTCGACTACTGAATATCGATTCCGAAAAATCGATTATTTTACGAGAAAACTCGTTTCTCGAGTAGAATCGGAATCGAGTTTACCATACCTACTGGCAGCCAAAAAAATGATTATTTTTCCATGTTATTTAAATGGAAAATAGAAAATTTGAAACAGACACCTCTTAATATTAATATTAAGAGCTCATCTTTTGAGTGACTTTTTTCACATTTTCGAAAGTTTTTAGCCAGTTTTTCAGTTGAAAAAAAGGTTGCCTTAGAATGACACACCCTAATGTATATGTATATAATGGATACGTACATATGCTAAGTTTCATCAAGATATAATGTTCTGTGCGTAATGTTGTTGAGAGTATAAAAAACCTTAAAACCAAGCAGCTGAAAGCAGACCTAACGTCTCCTAAAACTATGCAGCTAAAAGCAACAACTTTCCATGCTTTCGTTTGAATAACAAATTTATTCAACACACATTCTTAAAGAAAGTGAAAGAGAAAAGACAGCGTAGAGCTAAATAATAAATATGGTTTGAAAGGCTAAAAAGCTTTAAAAGATTCATATAAAAAAGGATAAACAGATGTAACCGAACATTTTTTACTCTTGCAATTTTCAAGGATTAAAGGAAGGGAAATACCTTAAGAAGCAAGACGTCAACCAGAGGATTGGAATCCGAGCAAATTTATATTTACATAAATAATAATAATTTTATATATTTTTGGCATTAAACTATAATATATTCAATATGTTCAGTTAGTTTGAAGATTTTATATTAGGGATATAGGAGACAGTATTGACCCAATTTTATATATACTTTTCCAATCTTACATGTAATTAAAAGACCATAAGGTAACATAATCCCTCAAGGTTTCATTAAGGCTCCTCACGTACAATCACGTACGTGGAGTAAAGTCAGCCGGGTGTTCGAAAATGTTATCCATTCTAGACACAAAGATATACCGTTATATATTCGGTATAAAGTCACCCGGAAGTTCGAAAATCTTTATATTAGGTATATGAGGGCTAAGGGAAGTATTGACCAGAATCAACCCGTTTTTAACACACAGCTATACTACTATCAGGAAAAGATTCTCTTTGAATTTCAAATATACACATATCTCACACATTGACCTATATTTTCAGTAAAAATTCAACTATAGCACTGGGTTCACATATTTAGTACCTAAGGTCTTGAACAGTTATGGTTCGATTTACTCAAGAAGTATGTGTGGCACTTGAAATGTGTTGCTACAGAATGTAATAGTTTTGTTTATTTAATTATTGCACGTAACTAAGCGAGATAGATATAGGGTTAAGTATATAGTTATAAATGATCAAAATGACGAGATGAGTTGAAAGCCGGGTGACTGTCTGTCTGTCCACTCGCCCGTCCGTGCAAGCTGTAACTTGAGCAAAAATTGAGATATCTTGAAGAAACTTGGTGTTCCTTGGTACAAATAAAAATGATTTCGCCCACAAAACGCCATTACCCGAAAACCAATAAAGTGCAATAAATTAATATATATAATTCCAATTTGGCACAGAGGATCACAGTAGCAAGGGATAACTGGCGAAATATTTTTTGAGAGAGTGCGTAGCCCCGCCCTCTAATAAGTTTTATACACATACGAGTATCTCTCAAATAGCTTAATATACAGCAACAAAACTCTCCCAATTTTACCTACAAAATGGTATGACAAGCCTTTAATAGAGTAAATACATATCTTCCGACCGACCGTACTGATTTCAACGAAAGTCGATTTATGATGACATTCCCGTATTACAGTGTGAAAATAAGTGTAATCGGAATACAACCACGTCTACTTCCATGCAACACAATTTTAAATACCGTTTGAAGTAATTAATATAACGGAGTAAAACTTTGATTCAATAATGCTTTTGAAGTATACCACCTTATGGCCAAAAATAGCAAAGCTGTTCAAGCACGTGGGTACCGAATATGTGGACCCCAGAGCCTTAGTTGTCTTTTCACCGAAAATATTACTACGAGGGCTGCTATATATATTTCTGGCCTAATAATACAAATATGAATATTTATCAACGAAAATGTTTTTTTTTTTTTCTCGTTTGATTTGGCTCGTCTTGGAAGACCCACACGGTCGATTGCTGTTTTGTTTCGGGCTCATACGCATAGATCCATGATTCGTCACCTGCGACGATCTTATAAACGTCTTTTGAAACACCGCGATCGAGAACCAACCTTCTTTACGGCCAGGTGTTCATGCAATATCGAATGTATGCTGGTGGGAGAAATGCATAGGCATGCCTCTATCTGAAGGTATGTTACATGACGGTCTTGCATTATCAGTTCACGTACGTCATCGATGTTTTCTGGCATAACGGCTGTTTTTGGACGACTTTCACGGAATTCGTCCTTGAGCGAGCGTCAGCCACGATTAAATTCGTTGTACCAGTTTTTCACAATGCTATAGGATGGTGCTTCATAGCCATACAAAGATTTTAGTTCATCGATGCACTCTTGTCGTGATAATCCACGTCGAAAGTTGTGAAAAATGATCGCACGAAAATGTTCACGAGTTAATTCCATTTTTTGGCCTAGATGAATTTTTTAATTCCCTGTAAATAAAACAATTCACGATTAAATGGCAAAACGTTCTGAGTGATGTTATGCTAAAAAATGTCAAAATTTCCAATGGAAATGTCAGATTGCACCTGGCAACACTTAGTGTTGCCTAGTCCAGAAATATATACATATAGCAGCCTATGTATAGTATCTCTGATTATCAAAAACGGTTTAAATTGGATCAATACTTCTGTTATACCTCATATGCCTAAAGATTTTTTAACGTTGGACTGTATACCGCATATATCGGCCAATATGTGAGTTATCTTAATTAATTGAGAATTTCACCCTGAAAACTCGCCCTAGACTCCATATAACTAACAAGCCAAAGTACATGAAAGTATTACCCCGGCTTTAATCAAGGCAAGTTGCAAGAGTATGAAATGTTCGGCTATGCTCAAAATTAGCACCTTAAGGTACATATGTACATATTTCACTGGCTTTGATTCTTGTAAATTGCAAGAGTATGAAACGTTCGGTAATACACAAAATTAGCACTCCTTTACTTTTTTAAACAATACTTATTATGTTATTAGGACAATCATTGCCGTATTTTTCTAACGACAGGGATTGGGTTGGACGACTATACATACAAATACCATAGTTTACCTACTATATTCGTTCAGGAGAATACAGTTATATATTTTTATGTCGCTTACGTTATACTCGTATACATACTATTTTGTAGCTAATTTGTTACTACAATGTATCTGATCTCTTATGATCTAAATCCGATCTAATAAACATAGTTTCCATTTTGTGGACGATGTTTATTGCATCCGTTCATGCAGTAGTCTGAATTTTACAGAAATTACTTACCTCTTGGGTAAAGTTTACAAAAGTATGCCATTAAACTGTAATAAGAGTGATGTATTTAATGATGATAATTTTATTTGACTCGTTTTATATAGAAGTTGCCGAAATATTTTAATTATTACGTATATTATAAGTTTCATATAAATATATTGTGCAGGTGTGGAAGGAGGCTGTGGTACAATGCTTTTTCTCTCTGGCAGTTGGACTTGGTCCCATAGTTATGTTTTCTTCTTATAATCATTTCAATCACTGCATTTACAGGTAAGCTAGAAAGTAGTCATTTAAATTTATAATTGTACTTGTAACTTTTTTTGGTGACACAGACACCCAATGGAACTATAACAAAATAATCAAGAGTATGGTAAAAACTATACCATTTCATTCCATTCCATTCACAATTTCGTCGAAAAATTAAGTTCAACCCTTTCGCTACATTTTTCACCTGAATGTATATATTTAATCGGCTGTTATTCTTGCAAGTTGCAAGAGTATAAAATGTCCCGTTACAATCGAACTTATCCCTTCCTTACTTATTAAGAATGTTTTAGTTTCAGTGTGGAGGATGGAGTCATGTGTAGAAGTTCACGCAGCTCACAACTTCCGGCGTTTGACCAAGTATCCTCTGGGTAAACTAAGAACATCCGTTTAAAGGCGAGCTAAATTGAGAAGGTGAAACAGCCACTCCACAGGGTTGTGCGCTGGGTTTGGGACCTGCCATATAAAAAGCACCCTCAATGAAAAACCAACAACAGCCTCGGATGAGAACCTCCCTTTTGATGACGACCATGACAAACGAAATAAGGACTACGAATTGAGGGCATGCACCTGGAATGTCCGGTTACTTAATTGGGAAAGTGCCGCTGCCCAGCTGGTTGATGTCCTCGTGAAAATAAAGGCTGACATCACCGCCGTCCAAGAAATGCGATGGACAGAACAAGGACAGAAACGAGTAGGTCCTTGTGGCATTTACTACAGTGACCATATAAAGGAGCGCAAGTTTTGTGTGGGATTCGTGATGGGAGAGAGACTCCGTCGCCGAGTACAATCATTCACTCCGGTGAATGAACGTCTTGCCACAATTCGCATCAAAGCGAGGTTCTTCAACATATCGCTGATTTGCGCCCACGCCCCGACGGAAGAGAAGGACGATGTCCTGGCTGTCTACGGATCGAAAAACTACCAACCAGATCGATCATGATGTGATAGACGGAAGACACGTCTCCAGTGCTTTAGATGTGCGTGCGCTCTGAGGTCTTAACAACGACTCGGACCACTATCTTGTTGCAGCCAAGATACGCACCCGCCTCTGTGCAGCAAAAAACGCACTCCAACAAACACAAGGAAGGTTCGACGTCAAGAAGCTGCAATCACAGCAGACAGCCGAACCATTTTCTACTCGGCTTGCACTCCTGCTCTCTGAGAGCACTCGTCAACAACTCGGTATAAGGGAACACAGTTTTCACGGCATTTCAAACTCCTTACATACCGAAACCATTGGTTTTCGGAAAGTGCAAAAGAACAGAAAAAGAAAGGGGCCGAAATGCGTGATTACGAAGAGCTTGATAAGCTGGCCGACAGGGCTAATGCTCGAAAATTCTATGAAATAATGCGCCAACTACCGTGGGATTAGCCTTCTCAACATCGCTTATAAGGTTCTAACTAGCGTATTGTGTGAAAGATTAAAGCCCACCGTCAACAAGCTGATTGGACCTTATCAGTGTGGCTTTAGGCCTGGCAAATCAATAGCCGACCAGATATTCACCATGCGCCAAATTTTGGAAAAGACCCGTGAAATGAGAATCGACACACACCACCTCTTCGTCGACTTCAAAGCTGCTTTTGACAGCACGAAAAGGAGCTGCCTTTATGCCGCGATGTCTGAATTTGGTATCTCCGCAAAACTAATACGACTGTGTAAGCTGACGTTGAGCAATATCCAAAGCTCCATCAGAATCGGGAAGGACCTCTCCGAACCGTTCGATACCAAACGAGGTTTCAGACAAGGCGATTGCCTATCGTGCGACTTCTTCAACCTGCTTCTGGAGAAAATAGTTCGAGCTGCAGAACTAAATAGAGAAGGTACCATCTTCTATAAGAGTGTACAACTGCTGGGGTATGCCGATGATATTGATATCATCGGCCTCAACAACCGTGCCGTTAGTTCTGCTTTCTCCAGACTGGACAAGGAAGCAAAGCTGTACGAGATATACGATGACATTGACATAGTTCCGCGAATTAAAAGACAGCGGCTACGCTGGCTAGGTCATGTTGTCCGGATAAATGAAAACACTCCAGCTCTGAAAGTATTCTTCGCAGTACCCGCCGCGGGAAGCAGAGGAAGAGGAAGACCTCCATTCCGTTGGAAGGACCAAGTGAAGAAGGACCTGACTTCGCTTGGAAAATCCAATTGGCGCCTCGTAGCGAAAAGAAGTAACGACTGGCGCGCTGTTGTTAACTCGGCTGTAATCGCGAAGCGGTGTCTACGCCAGTAAAGAAGAAGAATATCCCCATTTCTTTCTCTGATCAGATTATAATTAAATTGACCGATTCATTTTATTGTCTAACATACGATCACCAATATATATGGTGACTTTACATGGATGTTTAAAAATTCCGATATTTGTTATTTTGGGACAGATTTCCATCCAATTTCAATAATTTTAGGAGGAACCGATGCACCATTCTTAGAGAAAAGTACCCAACTACTTAAGATAGCATACATACAACCCCCTAACTTAGCCGAACTTAGCCCTTCCATACTTGTTTAAACTATATTTATTATGATTGTGAGAACAGAGGGGATATACGAACAGTTATATGATGAAGATATAAATACCTACATATATTATGAATTATATTTTCAGGGATGCTATGATAGTTACAACATTAGATACCTTTACAAGTTTACTGGCTGGTGTATCTATTTTTGGAATTCTTGGAAATTTGGCTCATAACCTTCAAATTACTGACATCAAAGAGGTCGTCAAAAGTGGTACTGGTCTTGCCTTCATTTCATATCCGGATGCCATTGCAAAATTTCAAGCAGTTCCACAGATTTTTGCCATACTTTTCTTTTTCATGCTGTTTGTATTGGGGGTTGGATCCATTGTGGCGCTACACTGTACAATTGTCACTATAATATGCGATCAATTTAAATCACTTCGATACTGGAAAGTAGCACTGGTGACATGTGTATGTGGATTTCTCGCGAGCATAATATACGTTACACCGGTAGTGAATATTGATCACTAGATATTTATGTAATAATAATATATATTTATATTATTTTTCGCTTTCAGGGAGGTCAATGGATATTAAATTTAGTGGACTTTTATGGAGGAACTTTTGTTATTTTTGGCCTAGCGATTTTAGAAACGATCAGTATTTCATGGATATATGGTAAGCTTACCAAAGTCTAGATACTCGTATACACATAAGTATGAGAGCAATTTGCTATTCCGTTGATTTCCATTAAGATGTGAAATAAGATTGTATATAACTATTATAAACGAAAAAAAGGCAATTTTGATTTACAAAAAATTGAAAAAGTAGTCAAAAGGATTGACATGTGCAAATTTTAGGATGGATAGGATGAGTTAAATGTTGACGTTAGGCTTGTCACCTCACTTCTTTAGATAAAACTGCCATTAATCGGAAACCTGCAACTTGTCATAACTAAGCTGCAAATTAAGCTATAGAACTGTAATTTTACAACGAATCGAAATCTTTAGAAAGTGGGAGCATGACGAATCTTTTCAACTCTTCTTGAGAACATGTGAAAATGGAAGAAATCAGATTGTAGCCCCGCTCGCTTTTTTCTTCTGATAATGGTGTGTCTGTATAACAAAAGACCTTAGTTAGCACCCATATGCTTAATACAATTATTTTCGAACTGCCGGTTTACTTTATACCACATAAGTATTTATATTGGCAAATATATAAGATAGGTGAAAACTTACCCTAAGCCCCATATAACTAATATCAGAATTTTCAAACATCCGGTTGACATTACTCCTTGTGTATTGGTGTTGTTATGGGAGGTACCTTATTAAAACTAAGGGAGCATTGTGTTCTGTTACAAGTATGTTGTATTGCCAAAAATATTTAAATCGGTCAATACTAGCCTAATCTGTCATATATATAAAATATAATATTTAAAATTTTTCTGATTGTCCTTTTATCAGTTAATATGTAAGACATCGTAGCAAAATTAACTGAACGTATAATATTGAATATACTATACATCAATGCCCAAAACACTTGAATTTAGTCTCCGAATTACCCCCACTCCCATATGTTACATACTATACTAATTTTTGTTATTCTAAAAAACATTATGCCAAATATGTCGTTTATTGTATATACAAATATATGAAAAGATAGCTTGAAAAGATGTACTCAAATGTATCTCAGCAGTCTCAAGTACGAATGAATATATCGGGATAAAACTTTGCACGAATAATGCCTTCAAAGTATGCTTTATGACTAAAAATTGTTCAAATCGAAGAAATATGTGGACCACAATACCTATAGTTGACTTTTGACAGAAAATATCGGTCAATGTGTGAGATATATGCGTAGTTACCTCTTCTACTCTTCAAATAGAATGACGCTTTATTTCTAATAATGGTTTGTCTGCGGCTTCGACAAACACCGACAGCGGCACTCGTGTGCGCAAAGTTTTGAATTCAAACCGTCGACTAAGTATTCGTTTAATTGCCAAGATGTTAAATTTATTAAAACCTGTGGTTCATGACATTGTGATGGAGCACTTGATCATGGGAAAGGTGTGCGCGAAGATGTTCCCAAAAATGCTCACTGATGACCAGTGCGGCGAGTGGAAGTGTACCAAGAAAATTTGAACATGTGTGAAATTAGAATGCCTTCCGTGACGCCTTTCAATGTATCGACACAGAAGGAGCCTATTTTGAAAGTTTTTAAAGAATTGTAACGATTGGTTTAATACATTTTTTTAAACGACTCAGTCCTATTACTTTCCAGCCGAAACGCTATAAATAACTCCTAAGTGAACTCTTTTACTTGTAGCTACATGTTGAAACAGCATAAAAATGTTGCGAAAAAATTAATTCATTATCGAATGTAGCGGTGACAGGATTGCAATCATATTTGGTTTATTCTTAACATATATTATAGGTCGTAGATTTAGTCTCTTAACTATATTTTAATTCATATCCAAGACATAGGTACTAAAATAGCATAGTTTCCTCAACTTACTAAATTTAATATATAGTTTGTATTTCTACTGCTTTGATCCTTGCTAGAGTAAGAAATGTTCAAATTCACCCGAACTTAGGTCTTTCTTACTTGTTTATTATAGCTATAATTAGATATTAAAAGAAACAAATACATATGCTTCCATATATTGAATATAAAAACCACATACTTATTTTAAGTGTTTCACTATTTCATTATGGCTTTACGAATTGCAATACTTTTTTTAGGAATAAACAATTTTTGTGAAGATGTTCAATTCATGACGACGCGTGAAGTGTCCTTTTACTGGCGGGTGTGTTGGGCAGTTCTTACTCCATTGTCAATGATCGTGATTTTTGTATACTCGTTGTCATCCATAGAGCCTCTGACTTATAGTGCCAAGCTGTATCCAGACGCTGCAAATGGTAAGGCTAATTCAAAGTCCTCCTAACATACTGAACCGACTTTAGTAAAATATATCCAAACATCTCCACTTTAATCCGACATAAAGATAGGATAGTTTTTATCTCAATTATGTGAATGTCAAAATAATTCAATTACAAAAATATATGTATCTTAATACAAGTAGTATCTTTTTCTAATAATATACTATATATGCTTAAAAATTAAAATCTTTTCTGTCGTCCGATCATCACACTTAAGCTACTTAATAAAAGGTCGTGAAATACTCATTTTGCAGGTTAATGAAAATATAGAAAATTTACAAAACCTGTGAAAAAAATTTCTATACATAAGGACATTTTCAAAATTAAAAAGAGAAAAATAATAAATAATTATAATTTTCAGTAAAATACCGAGTAGAAAATTCATTATTTTTTCCATTGACAACTTTGTATAGATTTATATGCCTTCGATTGTTATACAGGCAATAACACTATCGACTTTATTCCCAAATAATATTATCGCTGTGTGTAATATTTTATACTTTTTCATTATTTATACGTATGTATGTATGTATGTACATATATGCTTATAGGAACAAAAATTATTTGATTTATATTTTGTTTGATTTCAAAAACTAGTGCATCAGGCAAAGCGACGTATTATACTTACATATGTATGTATGTATGTACTATATGTCTTTGGTAGGTAGATACCGTAGTCTAAAATTGAATTACATATGCGATAAACAGGATGTCCAGAAGTAATTTCTGAAAGTAATGCATAGTCAAGGGAAAATTTACATACACTGTTCGATTTTGCGATTTTGGCAAATCTGCTATGAAAATGAGTAATATCATTATTTAAATATTCATTCAATAGTTAGGACATTTGTGTAGTTCAAAAATTGTTAAAATCACTATGAAAGGGTCTTCATATAGCTAAGTATTTGGATCCTCCACGGCAAATTTAATGTTACAACGATGCAAGCTCTGGTAACTGGACGGCCACACATGCCATTAACAGTTCGAAATACTCAATAAATATACCCTGCAAACCATGAGCGGGTAAAAAACCAGATAATCAGTGGGTAACATGGTGGTAAACGTGGGGATAAACATACAGAGTGTGTCTTAGACCGAGCGAATATCCTACCGTCTTTTCCCTTCACACGCACGTATACATGTGATCATACATCTCTGTTGCGCTCATTCAGCAGAGTTATATAAAAAAGTGTATCTGTCCTGCTCTAATATCCCCAATCGACGGCTGATGCAGGGTTGCATTTTTTATTAATTCCTACTTTAAAAATTTATTAAAATTTCAAAGAAAACTTTTTAATTTTTAAATTATTAATTTTATTGCTTTTAATAGATATTTACATTTATACAATATATTTAATTAACAATAATAATTTCATCTGAAAAAAGATTAATTAAAGAAAGGATTATTAATAGCTGAAAATAAAAGAGTCGAAAAGGATTGTAAAAGACAAATACCTGAAAATAAAGTAAAGGCAATAAAACCTGAAAATAAATAATAATTACATTGAATTTGTAATATCTAAAAGAAAAAGAAAGATTAATTGTATAAAATGATAATAATATCTGAAAGAAAAGATTAATATTATCTGAAAAAATAAAATATATTAAATACAAATAGAATTTACTCTGAAAGAAAAGATTAATTGAATAAAAATAGTCATAAAACCGCAAAAGAAAGAATAATTAAATAAAAATAATAATGACATCTGAAAGAAAAGATAAATATTATTTGATCATTTAAAATATTGTATAAAACAAACATTAGTTTTCACATATTATACTGGATTGTGCAGGCCACTTTAAACGCATAAAATACATACTTATGTATGTATGTATTTATTTTTGCGTATTATCTTGGACTGCGCAGTCCAATTTCAAAGTACACACACTTTTTCACATACTTACAATTGATATTTGCCGCTTCTGATGATATAGCTGCTGCTGCTACTTCCAATTCAGTTCTGATTTCCAATGCTTTAAAAATAAATGAAGTAATTATTTATTTTCAAAATATTCAAAAATCACATAAAATTCATTTACTTACCTTCTTGTCGTACGAGCCTGCTTTACGATGGTTCGATCACGAATGACATGCGTCTTTCAATCTTTTTTTTTATTACCCTTTTTGGGATTTTCTATTGTCACTATTGACAATTATGTTTTCTCCTTAGCACTCATTCAAATAAAACAAGAACTGAAACAAACTTTTTTTCATCGCATTTAGGTAAACAAAAAATAACCCGAAAATGTACGTTGGTGTTAGTGTATAGAAAAAAAATGTGTAGTTGTATTGGAATATTTGTCACAAGCAGGTAGCTGTGGTTGGCAGGTTATCAACCTTTTTATACTAACACACTCATAATTATCGAACTGATATGAATTTTTGTGGGAGTGTATTTAAACAGTGTATTTTTGTACCTAAAATGTATAAAATCAGGTGAAAACTAGCCCAAGCCCCTAAATATTTAACAAAGCATATGCACCTGATGGTATTTCCGCGGCTACTATCTTACGAATTTGCAAGAGTGTGGAATTTTCGGTTATCCCCGAACTTAGCCTTTCCTTACTTATTTTACATGATTCCATTTGAACTGCCGAAGCTAAATTTATTGCAATTCGGCAGTTTTTAACAGGTTTGGGCACGATTTTTTGAAACAAAATATGTTAAAAAAAATGTCCAACCTAATCGTTTTTTTTTGAATGAGTAGCATCTAATGAGTTGCCAAACTATTACAAAATAAAAAAAAAAAACACATTAAAATAGGGCATTACACCATCAACATCCGCATCACTTTTTAAATAACATATCAGTAGCCGGACATCTCCCATAACCACAAAAATTTCATGAACGCAATGTGTTCATTATTATTTTCATACAAAAGCAATTCTTATAACCGGAAATTATTTCTTTCCTATGGCCGGATACGGACACTATTTTGGTAATATTTCGTTCCAATTATCTCTGATAAATGGAAAAGATTTCATAAAATTTGGGAAGAAAATTGTGTCCAATGTATACTTTTTTTAAATTTCTTATGAATTTTTTGTATTTTAAAACAGTTCTTTTTAAGAACAATATGTAATATTATATAATCACAGCAAAAAAAATGTGTTGGGCTGGTGTCGTCTGGCTCGTGGTCGTTCAACGGAAACTAATGGTGTCATTCATTCACTCCTGGTGACATTGGCTTCCAATTATTAGTTCCATAGTAATACAGTTCTGAGTTGCAGCTTCTGACTTTAAGAATACATTTTAAACACTCGTTTTTGCCACGCCCCCATATATGGACTTACCCGGACAAAAACACTACGACGGTAAGTGTCCGGTTATGAGGAATTTCACATTTTTAAATTTAACTTGCACTTGCACGTATGGCCACAAAAGAAAGTTCGAACTCGAAAATTTTCGGTAGAAATACGTATTCTGGCAACTAATTTGTAGCCGCAGTTTAAAGGCACATAATTTGTGTTCCATGTCTTGTTTTATAAACATACAAACATACTAGGGGGCCGGTACGTGCTGCGCTTCGTACAAAGTGAAATAATAAAATTCTTTTATTTTAACATCAAATTCATTTATTCAAACAAAAAAATATTTTAGTACTTGCTAGCTATTTTAAAACTTAATTGTAATCGTTTGAATAAAAATGGCATATCAGTTGAAATCATAGTGATACGCAGAGTCAAAAAACTTGTCGTTTTGATTTAGCAGTTAAGAACAAAGCTGCAATCAAATTTGGCAACAACTTTTTCACTGCCAACAGGAACAGGTTGCAAGAGGTTGTATAATAATTTTTTAGCACCAAAAAATGTCAATTGAAATGTCGAATTGCATTGTTGAAAATGACTCAAAGCTTCGACGTTTGAGATGTCGCAAAAATTAATGAATAAATTGTTAATGCTGGCAATCTCAGTTTGCCATTAGCATAACACATCCCAGTCGCTTCACCTTGAAAGTTAGCCGGATCACAATGTGGACAAATTGCGTACATACCATAACCAATCTGATTATTGTAATTTAAAACAGCACGTTCGCTGATTTCGTGCAAACTTCACATAAACCATCTGCCAAATAGTCCAAACAAATACTTATTCATTTAACAACAAAGCCTAAACATTTGGTTTGAATAGTTGGGCCCATTCTTAAGTTATAAAATTACAACGAAAAGTGGCATTACCTTTTATATACTATACATATGTATGTATGTATATAGATTGGACCATAGAACCTTCTGTAAAAACAATCGTCTTAATCCAGAAAAAACCATTGTTAATAACTAAATAAAGTTTCTTTAATACTTTACCGAGATAAAAAGAACTAATATCAAATGAAAATATTTTCATTCTAATTTTTATATAATTTTTAATTGTACTTACATATTTAATCAAAAATATGTTTGTTTGTGTATATATAGTGACACACGACATGGGGTTCTTTTTAAATGTACAACTCAATGCATGTGCGTATGTGTGATGATACTACGTATATGAATTTATTTTTACATACATACATTTAGTTTACAATGCTAGTTGTATTCATGATTGTTAAATTAATGAGTATTGCATGTAAACACATAAAAACTATTGTTTATATTTTGTACGTTAAGTTCGTTTTGTACTGCCTCAACATTATCTACGATAAGCATGTTCAAAGATATTTGAACAACCATGGTACATCAAACCATAACACCGTGGCTTCCATTTTTGATCTTTGGCATAATACAGATGTGACATATTTGCGGTACTCATTGTACGAACGGCTTAATTTTTAGTTTTAGCAATTTTCGAGTTTGTTTTAGTTTCATTTCAGAGATTACTTACAATTTCGAATATGTAACCATTTTGGCCGACCACTTTTTGCCATTTTTAGGTTTCTCGGCGAAAAACTGCAACAAGTCATTTTCAAAGGCTTCTCTGAATCCCACATTACTCCATTAAGGGAGTTCTGCATTGACCGGAACAAATGGTAGCCCGATGGTGCAACGTCAGGGCTATATTGTGGATGCATCAAAACTTCCCAGCCAAACTCTCCCAGTTTTTGTCATCAAATATGTGTGTGGTCTAGAGTTGTCCTGATGGAAAACGAATTATTTTCTGTTGATTCCGTTGCTCTGAACATTTTTTCGATTGCTTGCTTCAATCTCATCAGTTGTTGTAAAACATAGAATCAATCGTTCGACCAGACTGGGGCAACTCATAGTGGATGATTCCTTTCCAATCCCACCAAACACTCAACCTTTCGAGGCGTCAATCCTGGCTTTGTGACCATTTGTTGAGCTTCACCACGCTTGTACCATGATCTTGTTTCCATATTATTATCGTATTTAATACACTTTTGGCTTTTGTTACCATTCGCTTCAGAAATGGTTCTATTTCATTTCGTTTCAGCAAAGAATCACAGATGATAATTCGGTTTATTAAATTTTTGACAGAATGAATTCATGTGGTACCCAAACATCGAGATTCTTTTTATAGCCAGCATTTTTTAATGGTTCAAAACCGTTTGATGATAGTCAATATATAATTTCATCGATTTTTTCAACGACAGGCCGACCAAAACGAGGTGTGCATTTTCATATCAAATTCCAAAACGGAAGCGAACGACCCATTGGTGTGCTACACGAACTGATACAGAATCGTTTCCGTAAACTTCTCAAATTTCGTTGGTGGCTTGCGTGGCATTCTTCCCGTTTTTATAAAATAAAATTTCAAAATGTAGCGAATTTCTTCATTCTTTTCACTAATTTTTGAACAGCTGTAACTTTTTCTTAACTTCCACGAATTTAATTTATTTTGGTTAAATGAAGTTTAAAATCGCACCTTTCCAACACTAAATGATTTTACACAACGTGATTTGTAGCACTGAAGATATACGACTGCAACGACATCTATTGACAAAATACGAAAAGATTGTAATACAATATACCTATGAGTATCTTATATCTTAAACTTTAACCCTTAACTCAGTGCAATACTTTGGTTATAGAATTTCTTGTTATATTTTAGTTTCGGGATGGATTCTATTTACGATTGGAATGGCTCAATTTCCTCTCTGGGCTATATGGAGTATTTCTACTCATAGGAATAAAGGAATATGGAATGTAAGTTTTCGAGCACAACCATATATATACAAGTATTATTAAAACATATAATGAACAAACTATATATTTTAAAATTCTAGTCAATTCGTTCATCTATCAGATCAAGTCCTAAATGGGGTCCTTCTAAAGAAAAAAATAGACAGGATTGGATTGCATTCAAAGCAAAATGTGCACAAGAGAGAGCAAATCGAAATAACGAAGGAAAAATAAAACAGTTATGCCAGAAAATGTTCAATTTAATTAAGTAATCATAGTAAACAAGTTAATATGACACAATATTTGTATAACGATACTTTGATGTTTAGTTTTTACAAATCGTAGTATGGTAAATAAACATTAAATTAACAGTCATTAAAATGGATATTTATCTCCCCTCCTCCCTCACTTTGAGCACAGGTCGGACTAGCAGATTCATTTTAAAAAGGCATAAATTAATAGAATAAGTGGTAGATAATATGACTGTGTTAATAAGAGCAAATCACTTAATACTTCTCTTTTTTAATAACTGTATGAACGTACATTTGTTGAACAACATAAAAGAACATACTATAAATAAATTTATTTTCCGATTCCAATTTGTTCTCAAGAATTGGGACTGTCTCAACCCAACACCTGAACATGAACAAATATTACATTCACTTAAATTGACTGTTTAGTGTAGCTTTTGGTCTGGTGGAATCATCGGTCGAAACTGGTGACACCGTTGCTGTCAATGGCGAGCGGTATTAATCGATGATAACTATTTATGTCCGAAGTTTGGAGCTTCGATTATTTCAAGAAATTGTGATATTGTTGTGATTTAACACCATTAGACTACTTCATTACTCCATTATTTGAAGTTATTGGTCTTTAGCAATAAACCAGATTCTCTTCAAGCTTTAGAAGTCAATATTGAACGTGATATTCATGACAGACGGCTTGATTTAGTGGAAAAAGTCCTCGAAAATTTGCTTCATCGAATTCGTTCCTGCAAAAGAAATCGCGAAGCCCATTTGAATGATGATATATTCAAAACATAATTGTATCGATTGTACTTAACATTAAAAAAACAACATTTGAATTTCCTTAACAATTAGTGTTTTAAATAAATCATATCACCCTTATTGAAAAACCATGCGCATATATGCATATCGAAGAGATATGGTTCTCATTACTTACTTATATTGCCATTTATCAACTTTATTTCGATATGCCTATTAGATAATACATATTTTGTTTAAATGTGCCAAACTCCTTTTCATTTCTCTCTTCTTCCCGCAACCTCTTCAGAGATTCCTTGTGCTGCAGCCATTCCACATATAGTTCTGGATCTGTTGGGCCCCACTTCTGACTCGGAGATATCGATTTTTTGATTGTCTAAAATGTAAACAATTCTTACAATAACGTGAATGTTTATATATAAAACAATTTAATTTTATATAGTTACTCTTCTAAAGGTAGCTTCTTTATGAATATATAAGTACCAAATACCCCACAAGGGAAATTGAAGAAATCCAATTAAGAGCAATATCCAGCCGACAACTGCAATGATAAATATGAATGCATTCTTCATGTACGAGGCTTAATATATGTATGTATATCTGGATGATTTCATATGAAAGGTATGATTATGCTAAAAACATAAAAAATCATAAAAAGTTTTACTACATTAAACTAAGTTACTTACTTTCGGCAGAAGTGGGGTATGACCACCCTGCATATGTTAAAGGTTCCATGACCGCAAGTGAATATATAAAAATGACCGCCAATAGTAATGGAGTTATTATACCCCAACAAAGCCGCCAGTAAATGGACACTTTTCGGTTGGTCATGAATTCCACGTCATCACAGAAGTTACGCAGACCTACATATACATCCATACATACTTATGTTAATGAAATTATATGTATATTTGTACAAATTTGAATAGATTTAATGTTACATACATGTTAAAAGATAAATCTACTCAAAACGAATACTTTCCGTACCATAGAACCATGTTATACCGACTATTTCAAAAACTGCTAGAGAGAATACTATGTAAGTTCCAGCGAAATAGTCCACAAGATTAAGAATCCATTGTCCACCCTAATAAATTGAAAACCACACACACAAATTAATCTAATAATAATTGGTTTATTAGATATGATTAAAGTGCAACTCACCGGCGTCACATATAATATACTAATGCCAAATTCGATTATTGTTGTTATCAATGAAACAAGCCAGAACCTTTTTAATTTGAATTGGTCACAGATAATTGTCACTAAAGCACTTTGTAGTGCCGCTAAGGTGCCGATCCCGAGAACAAAAAGCATGAAAAAAAATAATACCGAAAAAAGCTTTTCGGCATTAAAAATTAATATTTTCTTAATTTATGAAATGGAAGAAGGTGTATTTTGCAGATAATAAATTTAAGTACGCATTACTATACGGATAACTAATGTTGAATTGTGATCTTAAGTTCGAGTACAATAACAAATCTAGTGCAACATATGTACATATGTATTTATTGCGAGAGTACTGCAAGTAAAAACGCTGACGAACAAATTTGTATGATACTCGTATTAAAACCTGTGAAATAATTCGCAATATTTGAATAATTGCTTACAAAAATTTGTTCACAAATCGTTTTAAAGTGAAATTGTCTACCGATTTTTGTTTTGGCTATAGTTAGCATGTTTAACTACATCTGAAATACATACATACATACTTATGTATATATTATACTTGCAGTATATTTAGAGTGTACGAGTATAACAAGTAAGAACGCTTATCAAGCAGTCCATCTTCTTTAAATTTGTGTGAATAAAAATGTTGGCAGCAATTTCGGGTGTAACCGAATACTTTATACTCTCGCAATTCAAGGGAATATTTTATAATAAACAAGTAAGGAAGTACCCGAACTTAGGGTACAAATGAAAATTTTATACTTCTGCAATTTGCAAGAATCAAAGCTCGGGAAACTCTTTCAGGCTGTGGCAAAACTTTATATTAAACAAGTAAAGAAGTGCTAAGTTTGGGTGCAACCGAACATTTTTTTACTTTTACATCTTTAAAGAATTAAATCCAGAGAAATACCAAATGTGTAACCAGTTACTGTAGATAACTCATACACTGACCGACATATTCGACAAAAGGTTTGTTAGAAAAACGAAAATCATTATATTTTTATTAATTTTTGTCCATACCACATACTATTAACATGGCACATATGTATTAAAAATATGTTTTCTGGGTTTCATCAAATACCAAGTTCGGAAATCATTGTATTAGATATATGGGACAACACCCGATTCAACCCCAAAGTGAAAGAATAGAGAAGAATTAAAATTTTCAGCCCCCAGGTGCTGTATCTATTTTGATTAGTTTTAGGTGATACAAACAACATAGGTGAACAAAACTATTATACTCTGTAGCAACATGTTGAAAGAGCATAAACATATTGTGTAAGCAGTCAACAAACATGTACTATTCGAAGAAATCGAGTGGGTTGTATCAGCTTGAGATTATAATATTCAGTGTTACCGCAAATTATGAAATCCTCTTAATTTTATCAAATCAACCAACACAGATAATCTAACGGAAAGTCTATAGGGTTGGAAATCACTGTATTGTATTGGTATATTGAGATTAGGTGAAGATAAAAGCTAATTGCGTCGACTTTTGGGTCTACTCCAGTTACTCACGTTTTCGCGCAATTTTATAAATGTGACAGTCACTTGTGATATATGGAAGCTGGGATATTTCGTGAACCAATTTCACACATTTTATATATGTACCATCAATATTATACGTTTTCCTTGGCTTTGCTAAGATATCTTACTATTGAGTGATATGTACGGTAAAAATCCAAATCGAAATTTAAATTTATATTAGGTATGTATAGTGATCACAGTTTGAGTTTCATTATGATACCTAACAGATTGAATTTTATGCTAGGGGAATAAATTTATAAATTAAACTTCAATTTCATCTAAAGATTATTCAATTTTTATACCGTGTCCTATGAAGCCCCTTCGTATCAATTCGGATATAAAAGTTAACGTTTGCTACACGGGCATTATATGAAATGAGGGCGTATTTATCTTCAGATTTCTATTTTTACCGTATATAAAGCGGTTCCAAAATGACTTAGGACTCAGGAAGTTTGGTTTGAAATAACTTTAGTGTATTGCGAGACATGGACATTAAATCTATTTAAGGGCGTACCACTCCAAAAATTATGATATAAAATTACTACATTTTTAAATGTAATTTATGTTCCATAATAACTGTCTGACACTAATTGTGTTTCGCACTAAAACTAAAGATCAGCCAAGAATGAATTTATGAGTTTGAATGTATATGTACATGCAATCGACAATTGTTTACAATTCAGTGTCTAAACTCACTTGAGGTACAAAATTGAATTTAGCAATTGCATCAGGATATGAAATAAATGCTAATCCAGTGCCACTACGCACCACCTCGCTAATATTTGGTGCATTCAGGTTAAGTGCTAAATTTCCTAATATTCCAAAAATAGTAATGCCAGCCAAAAGAGATGTAATGGTGTCCAATGTTGTAACAATCATAGCATCTCTAAAAAGAACATTTTTTATAGCGTATACTTTATTAGAACAAAAAGTATTATCAATCAATATCTGTTTTTACCTGTACACCTTGTAACGAAATTGATTATGTGACGAAAACGCAACAATCGGTCCAAAACAAACAGCTAAAGAAAAGAAACACTGAACTACTGCTTCTTTCCACACCTGAAACTCAGCAAGAATAATTATACAATCATTAAAATTGAGTAAACAATTTTTAAATCACTTTGAACAGTAATACATACTTGAGAAAGATGTCGAAACCCTATTTATATATTGTATATATGACATGTATTTAATAAATTAACATTATAAACTCTTTTATAATGCTAATCACATGGATATAATGAAATTTTTGAAAGACTAAATACATTTATAACAATATAATTATATGGAATTGAATTATTTATAAATCATACTAACACTTAATATGCTTACCATGCATAACAATTTTCATACCTTCATATTAAGTAATTTATCCCATTCAGGTTTTAGAAAATATATAATTCCGTCAACAGACCCCTCTAAAGTCACTGCTCTTATTAGTAATGTTATTAAGATTACGTAGGGGAATATTGCCAAAAAGTATGCAACCTTTCCCAAACTTCTCATGCCTTTTATTAAAATTAAATATGTAACTATCCAAGAAAGCGAAAGAGTTAATATAAGTCGCCAGCTTGGAATTCCAATCCCTTCAGATATATCGTCCAATTCTCTCAAAACAGTGTTACTATAAAGTATTTTCAATTATTTACTCAATCTTCTTTATTTTAATTTTAAATATTTAAGTAATTAAATAAAATACCAACAAAATATTATTTACCTGAAATACAACTCGGAGCTGCTTTGTAATTTTTCACTTGAGGTAACATTTTCACTGTTGGAGAGACTGGAGCCGACGCAGTTTAGCCACTCTTCCCTACAATACGCCCATGGTAATGGTGATTGAAATGATGCGATGAAGTAATAAATAGTTACGGCTATTAAAGCCGAATAGTATGTCAATACGGCAAACGTTGCTATTGCCTGCCCGATGCCCACTCCTAAAGGTGTACCAGTTATTAGGTTCCGCAATGAATAATTTATGAAAACATTTTAATTTTGAATACGCACCCATAAATATTGGACAAGCAGCCCACATCTTCACGGAACTTTTACTAGCAAATTGGCCCAAAAGAGCTTCCATGTAGTACATAGGTTTACCTATTAATAATTTAAACACATATTTAATACTTGTAGATTAGACCTCGCGTTGCTATGGCTGTGGTATACATTAAATATGTACTAATACAATAAACTATTGAATACAGAGAAATTTTTATTTACAAATTAAGGCCTACATTAGAATTTAAAGGAGTATACTTATGGTTTAATTTTTTAAAATTATTGATATAAATATTTGTTAGTGACAAAAATAACGAACATTCTATTTGGCGTATTTATATTATTTTTGTGCACATTCTTAATTTTTACATATATTTATATATATTTCAAATGTTTATAAATATATATAGATGTATATACAATACTCAACATGTAGCAAGATGGTGCTACAAAGTATAATAGTTTTGCTCACCTAACGGATGTTTGTATGACCTAAAACTAAAAGCTTGCAGATGGGCGTAATCGGGCCATAACGCCATAAAGCGAAAACCTACAGAGTGCCATAACTAAGCACAAAACTCTGATGAAGAACTGTAATTTGGCACAGGGGTCGCAGTAACAAGAAGCACCTGTGGGCTAAAATTTTTGAAAAAGTGAGCGTGGCACGAAAAAGTGCAAGTCACATTTCTATGTAACAGTGCAAAAATCGAAATAGGCTGCTACCTCGCCTTCTTTCCATATAAAACTATTTTAGTTCCATTAATATAACGGAATAAAAGTTTGCACGAATAATGCCTTCAGAGTATGCACATTATGATCTAAAATTGTCCAAATTCATAAAAAACTGTTGGAGCTCCTAGAAACCGAATATTTCGACCCCAGTAATTATAGATGACTTTTTTCCGAAAATATTGGTCAATATGTGAGATACATAAATGAAATTTTCAGAAATTTTGGAGCTCCTAGGAACCGAATATTTCGACCTCAGTAATTATAGATGACTTTTTCCCGAAAATATTGGTCAATGTGTGAGATACATAAATGAAATTCAGGTAATTTAGATACCCCTTTCCTGATAGTGGTACGTCGATGTGTAGAAAATGGGTTAAATCGGATCAATACTTCCCTTAGATCCCATATACTAATATATGATTTTCGACCTTCCAGGTGACTTTATACCGCATAAAAACTCGACCTGGCCCCGATATTAAAATATATAACATCCAGGTGACTTTACTCTATGTGAATGGAGATGGTATGTGAAGCACCTTAATAAATCTCACGCAAAATAATTTTTGTTTTTCTAACAAACTTTATGTCGAATATGTTGAAAAGTGTATGAGTTACATATATCTTCTTCTTTACTGGCGTAGGCACCGCTTAGGCGATTATAGCTTAGTTAACAACAGCGCGCTAATCGTTTCTTATTTTCGCAACGTGGCGCCAATTGAAAATTCCAAGCGAAGCCAGGTCCTTCTCCACCTGGTTTTCTAACGGAAAGGAGGTCTTTCTCTTCCTATGATTCCCCTTCGGGTATTACGTCGAAGGACTGGAGTGTTTTGTTCATACGTACGACATGACCTAGCCAGCGTAGCCGATGGAGTCATGTGTAGAAGTTCAAGCAAGTGAGGAAAGTTCTCTGATTGCCATTCACTTGGGAGTGGCCAGAAACGATTATTTTACATATCGCTCAATCAGCGCACGACTTCCGGTCCTTGACCAAGTATTCTCTGAGTAACCAAAGAACATCTCCTCCACGGGATTGTGCGCTGGATTTGGGACCCGCCACGTAAATAACGCCCCCAATGTACAGAGATCCATACTTCCGTTACAATTGTTTAAAAACTTTCAAAAGTTCCTTCTGCGTCGATGCAGCGTTGACAATGTGACTTCCAAGTATTGAAGGCGTCACGGAAGGCATTCTCCGGAATAGCCTTGAGAGCCGAGGTGCATGCTGTTTGGATCCCCTCTGTCGTCTCAAAATGCTTGCCTTTCATATGCCAAGGAAACAAAAAAGTCTGGAGAGGCCACATCTGGGCGGCTGCGGAAGAGTCTAACGCCGGCCTTGGTTAGATAGCTAACTTCCACGTAAAACTTGACGTTGACGGTTTGTCCAGGAAGAACAAATTCATGGTGGACGATGCATGTTTGAGCATATCAAGCGCGCACGCTCCGTAGTACAGTCGTGGCGGAAGAAAATCAGTCCGATTACTTTCCGAACAAACCCGTAAACATATAACTGCTTGGATTCCGATCCTCTGGTTGACGTTTCGCACCTTGAGTTATTTCCTTGACTTTAATTCTTAAAAGTTACAAAAGTATAAAATGTTTGGTTAAACCTGAACTTATCCTTCCTTACTTGTTTTTTATACACGTTGTGCTAAGATATACATATGTAAACTATCTGTTAAGTAGGATCAACTGGACATACTGTGTTAAATTTTACTGAAATCGGTAGAGTAGATTAGGAATTTTACCCCAGAGAAAACGTGACGCGTTACATTTACAGATTCCGTCAATGAAAAACGTGTTTTAGCAAAAACAAATGTTTAATAATAAACCTACTATGTGTGGAATTATTGGCTTGTAGGTTTCAAAGATGCCGATGTCAGACTTAACTCAAAAAGTCTTGTTTAATAAGTTGAGACGAGAAGATACGATAAAAGAGCGAATGATATCAGTTTTATTCTCGAAATTACTTTTACAGATTTTTCACACTGTTATGATCACTTTCTATTTTTTCTCGTAAAACAAAAAATTTTAACACTTGATCTAATCCAAGTTTTTTCTGAAGTCTCATCAAGAATGAATGGGGCACTTGCAAAAATTTATCAGACTGATTGTTAAGGGTTTTAACTGCTTACCAATAAGAAACAGTATAATTATGTATGGTACCAGGAAAACCCCTCCACCATTTTCATATGCGATGAATGGAAACCTCCATATATTACCCAAGCCAACCGATACGGATATGCAAGACATTAAAAAATCCAATTTTCCAGACCAATTTTCGCGATCATTTTTAACTTCAGCATCGATGGGGGTCGTATTTTTTTTATCCATTTTATTTTTAATTCCAAGAGAAATGCGACTATGCTGCTTGAAACGTTAAATTAAACTAATATTGCGTTTATTCCAATTTGGCTTGCTTTTGCTGTCTGCATGGAGTGTGTCATAAGACAGATACCGCGAAAGTAATAAAATAAAACGTGAAACTTGAGGCGACCGAATTTATTGCAAAGCCTAATGATAAAACAATTTAGACGTCAATAGAATGAGTGCAGAATTCCATAATTTCAAGATTAAATTAACAGCAATTTATTACATTGCTTACTTCTATGTTAGTGAAACTTATGTGTATGAGTTAGTACGGAATTAAAATTGTTGAAATTGATTGCTTTGAAAATATCGGATGGATAACAAGTCATTCACAAGCCTTATGAGTGTGTGCAGTATTCTATGTGATTCTAAAGGTCTACATGGGCGGCAATTGGCAGATATAAGAAGATCGTAGAAAACCGTTGAATTGTTAAGCTTATCATTTCAAGAATGTTAATTATTTTCGAACGCTAAATATAAAAATTAACAAGTCATGTTAAATTCGGGTGTAACCGAACATTTTATACTCTTGCAACTTTCAGGAAAGTATACATATGTAAATAACTGCAGGTGTTGGCAATGTTAAACTTGTAGCGAATAGATTCAACTTCGTTGTTCGACGAAATGGTGAATGGATTACAATCACTAAGTTTCTTATTATATTTTACTTCCCGTCAGCGAAAGTTTTACTAAAATCATTTGGAGCATAGAAATGGAAAGTCTGATTGCAAAAATTTTTGATTGCTCAGGTATCCTTGAGAACTTATTTTCAAGTAATTTTATATATACATATATAAATGTAAAAATATATATGTATATATGGAGTAAGGTCAGCTGGACTTTCAAAGTCCTGAATATCAGTTATATGGCTGTGAAGGCAATTTTAACCCAATTCGATAAACTTTAGGGACAAAGATATATTGTTATTAGTAAAACATGGTCTCTCGATTTCACTAAGATATCGTAATATATGGTTTAAAGTAAAAGTTCGAAAATTTATATTAGATATACTACATGGGGGCTAAGGGAAGTATTGATTCGATTCAGTCCTATTTTGGGAGAGTATATTATTATCAAAAAAAAAACATTTTTTCCGAATTTTACAAATATATATATCTCACAGCTGTGACAACAAGTCACCCATAGGCACTGACACTCCACATGTTTGGTATGTGGGACTTGAACAGTTATGGTCCGATTTTTACAATTTTTAGACTCGAGCTGCATAACTCAAAGGTACTATTTGTACAATGTTTCGTCTTAATATATTGGTGGTTTAAGGGATATGTCCATTACTCTTATTAGAAGCCCCATTTTTCAAAATTTTCAGTTCACCGGTGCCCCTTGCCATTGCAATTCTCTGGTCCAAATTATAAGTTAGTGTTTAGTTATGACCCTTATACATTTTCGATTAATAGCAGTGATCCGATTACGCCCATCTACGAACACGTATTCAGTTTTTTGTCAAGGATCACATGAACCATGATTCAAGGTTTCTCTTTTTTATTCAAGTTATTGCTTAGACGGACTGACAATCATTTAAATATATATAACTTTATATCTATTTTGATTACTTTTTGATGATACAAACAACCGTTAGGTGAACAAAACTATTATACTCTTCAGCAACATGTTGCAATAGTATACAATCAGATATGTATGTATGTTGTAAGGAAAGTTTTTTCGGTAGGAATGAAAAGAAATTCTGCTAATGCGACTGCCTGAAACCGATGACTTTTTGCTAAAGGTGAACCAAAACAGTATTTGCCGAAGTCGAAAATAAGGTAAGACTAACTTATAAATTCAATAATTCTGTACTGTATGGGCCCATTTAAAATATACACAATTTTCAATTCAATTTTCCGAAGCTAAATGCCCTTCACATGTGCATTTCTGTTAGTAACTATGTGTTCAGTTTGGAAGCTATATGCTATAGTAATCCGTTCTGAACAATTTTTTGGAGATTATATTGTTGGCTTAAAAAATAATATATACCAAATTTCGTGAATACATCTTGTCAAATGTGAAAGTTTTCCATACAAGAACTTGATCGTTCAGTTTGTATGGCAGCTATATGTTATAGTGGTCCGATATCGGCCGTTCCGACAAATGAGCAGCTTCTTGAAGAGAAAATTACGTTTGCAAAATTTCAAAACGATATCTTAAAAACTGAGGGACTAGTTCGTATATATACAGGCAGACAAACGGACAGACAGACGGACATGGCTAAATCGACTCAGCTCGACATACTGATCATTTATATTTATACATTATAGGGTCTCCGACGCTTCCTTCTGGGTGTTACAAACTTCGTGACAAACAGAGTATATGTTCAGGGTATAAAAAAATTTAATTTTAAAATGTTTAGTATTTTAAAAATATTTTAAATTAGGAAAGAGAAAATGCAACTCTGCATCAGCTGTCGATTGGGGATTTAGAGCAGGTCAGATATACATTTTTATATGACACTGCTTAATGAGCGCAACAGAGATGTACATATGATCACTTGTATACGTAAGTGTGAGGGGAAAAGAATCTTCACGTGGCCTATGGCAATCTACCCACATTTTTACATTACTACCTACTGTTTCGCTGGTTTTTTAACCCCTCATGGCTAGCAGGGTGGGTGGTACCATATACATACATATATAAATATGGTATACACATAAGTACGTATGTGTACCCATGTCTTTCGCTTTTGTATGCACTAGGATTGTCAGCGGTTGAAATTAGCTACAGAATTCTTCTATCACGTATAGTTTATTTGCTATGAGAAAATTCGTTAAAAAAAAAAAACAAAACAGCGACAGATATATTATTTAATTAACCAAAGAGTACCTTAAATTTATTAATTTTGTTTCTGGAGTAGCCCTTAACAAGGTCCAGCAGTAATCGGCGAGCAAACTGGCTCTCCGCTTGCCTTGGCATAGCAGAAATGTGTTGGTGGAACCGTTCCCCATGTTCGTCACTTACGGCCCCAAAATTTTCAGGGAAAATCCAGATGGGAGTACAGAAAGTGAATTTAAAGGGACATTTTTCAACCCATTTTTTATAGGAATTAAATAGTTCAGTCACAAGAACTTTGTAATTCACATTTCCAAGAAAATGTTTAACAACGCTTTTAAAGGAACTCCAGGCTCGCATTTCAGTTTCATTGAGCATTTCCTCAAATGTTTCATTTTTCATTAGTTCTCTTATTTGCGGACCCACAAATATGCCCTCCTTAATTTTTGCCTCACTGACTCATGGAAATTTTTGTTTCAGATACATTTCTATTTCTGGTCATTGCCTTAACAAAATTCTTCATTGAACCCAATTTAATAGGCAAAGGTGGTAGTAATGCCTTTTTGGGATCATCTAGAAGTTCACTGGCAACGTTTTTTTGTCCCGGAGTGAGTGCCTGACGTACTGGACTGCTCGGAGTGCTCATGTGAATTTGCTGAATCGCCAGAAGATACACGAAAGCAAATCAGGCGAGTGCGGTGGTTGCGGCACGATCTTAGTTGAAAATGTGGTGAAATGATCCCGAATAACCAAGGCAGTACCCTGCTAACCATGAGCGGGTAAAACACCAGATAATCAGCGGGTAACATGGTGGTAAACGTGGTGGTAAACATATAGAATGTTTCTTAAGCCGGGCAGATATTTTACCTACCCACGTACGTATACATGTGATCATACATCTTTGTTGCGCTCATTCAGCAGTGTCATATAAAAAAATATATCTGTCCTGCTCTAATATCCCTAATTGACGGCTGATGCAGGGTTGCATTTTAAACAGCTGATGCAGGGTTGTATTTTTTAATTCCTACTTTTAAAATTTCAAACAAAACTTTTAAATTTTTTAAATTTTTATTTTATTTTATTTTTCACATATTCTCATAAAATTTGTATAAATTATATAAATAAAAATATATTACATTTAATAAATAATTATTATCTGAAAAAAGATTTATTAAAGAGAAACATTATTGATACCTGAAAATAAAAGGCAAATATCTGAAAAAAGATTGAAACAAAATAAAGGTTATTAATACCTGAAAATAAATAATAATTACATTGAATTTGTAATATCTAAAAGAAAAGGAAAGATTAATTGTACAAAATGATAATAATATTAATATTATCTGAAAAAATAAAATATGTATATTAAATACAAATAGAATTTACTCTGAAAGCAAAGATTAATTAAATAAAAACAGTGATTAAATCTGAAAAGAAAGAATAATTAAATAAAAATAATAATATCTGAAAGAAAAGATAAATATTATTTGATCATTTAAAATATAAAACAAACATTTGTTTTCACATATTATATATATGAATTCGTGCAGGCCGCCTTAAAACGCCATAAATACACACATACGTACAATGTTGTATATATTATTTTTGCGTATTATATTGGACTGCGCAGTCCAATTTCAAACAACACACACTTTTTTCACATTGTACTTTACTGAACAATTGATATTTGTCCGAGGCATTCCGATGGCGATGCCTGCTGCTGCGGGTTATTCCAATCCATTCTGATTGTCCAATGCTATAAAAACAAATAAGAGTATTTGCCAAATTTATTTAAAAAAAAATGTACACATAAAATCAAATCTTACTTCTTCTTGTGTTTGTGTACAAAGCACGAATGACATGCGTTTTTCAATCGTTTTTTTATTACCCTTTTTGGGATTTTCTTTTCGCACTATTGACAATTATGTTTTCTCCTTCGCACTCATTCAAATAAATCAAGAAATGAAAGAAACTTTTTTCATCGCATTTATCCAGTAAACAATCGCGTTTGTAAATAAACTTAAAATAAACTTACACTGGTAAACCTTTTCGTTACAAAAAGTTTACGTTTTTCATTACAAAACAATTACAAAAGACTTGTAAAGAACCAAAAACGTTACATTACTTTGGGCTTTTTCGGATACTTGTAAAATCGCTTATTTTTAAAAACTTTAAAAGTAAGCATTTATTAAATTAATATCCAACGCTTGTAAGTTTATTTTCAAATGGATATTTTGTAAACGTGTTGTAATGATTTTATTGTAATGGTAGTAAAAATAAATCGCATGATATATTTTTAAAGATATATAATTATTTTCTTTATTAGTTTTAATAATTTAATATATATATTATCTATATATACATATGTACTTATACTAAAATTAAAAAAATTCTTGATAAGTTAAATTAAAACTTATACTTTCAAAAAATTAAAATTTAAAAAACATTCTTTAAAAATGAAATGATAGAAAAATATGTTAGGTAAAATAATTAATTTGCTGCATTTTGGTGCTTCCGTTTTGTCTATTTTTGGCAAACTGAAAAAATCGTCTTGGTGCCACTATTATAGATTACAGTGTCATTGCCCTTCACTTCATGTAAAGGGGGGGAAAAACATCTGAAATTTAAATTAAAAATATATAGTTATAAGTATATAAGTACACATTGTAACTATAAAGTTTATTAAGTTTTATTATCGGATAGATTACCTCGGATAGCAATAGATACTTTTAAGGACGCGGACAGGTTTTTTTTGTCTGACGATTCCACTCCAAGCAAAATGTTGAGCACATTTCATCGGAAGAACCAATGAGCGCCAAGCTGTTCTGACGAATTTCGCCTCCTCATGTGTATTTAATATTTTGCATAAGTTCCGATTTCTTCAAAAAAAGGAAATAGTAAAAATTGGCTTTCAAACAGTCAATAAATATTTACTTACAAATTTAGCATATTCTTCATCCTTCTGGAGTAAACTCTCCAATTCCATTAAATTGCTCACTGTGTTTAAAGGTTCCGCTGGCATAATCCTTTTTGTTGTTGGAACATTGTCTCTGCTATTCCTCAACCTCAGCGATATTCTCGCCGCAAGCTTCTCACTCCTCGACGATTCTTCCCATAGATTGGATACAGCTGCATCAATGGTGCTTGAATTGCTGCAAAAAAACATTTTCATTAAAAAAAATTTTTCAAATAAATAATTGAGATATTGACTACCTTCTAAAAATGTGGGATCCAGTGTATAGCTATTATTGTTACTGTTCTGCTGCGATCTTCGACTATGATGTGGTTATATTTCAGATTTGTTGGTTGATGGATGTTTCAAATTGCATCGAGTATTTATTTGCATTTGGGCTATTGGTTCTTGTATGTGTTGCGAAGAAGAAACATCAAATCAACAATTGTTTCTTAAAGGAAATTTCGAAGTAATCGTCAAATTTATCCTAAAATTAGTTGAAACATATTATAAAGTATATCCATCCATTTGAAATGTTGTTATAAAACCAAACCAATCATCAACAACATTCCTTAAATCTCAAGGAAAATATTTGTGTTACCATACACATACATACACAAAAGTTTGTTTTACTTTTGTGGCAAATGAGAAAAGCGGCCTTTACACGATCAGATATGCGTCGAAAAACATGTGTGACATCACACCAAGTTTTGACCGTGTAAAGGGGAAACAAAACATGCTTGTCACGGCACATGTTCAAAGTTTTTTTAAACACTTGGTTTACTATTTCTGCTGGTGTTGGTCACACAAGTGTGATCGTGTGACGGGCTGCTAGCATGATGCACGCGCCAGTGCATTTTTTTTTCAGTCGAAAAAAGACAGTGAAGGAGTAATGGTGTCGCCGCATGAACGCATGGTAACGCTAGCTTGGGACAATTTAAAATTGTAAATTAATTCATTTCATTTCATTTAATTTGTAATGATTTTGCGGCAAGATATTTCCAGTTCTTTTAACAAATTTGTATGCGAGCGTATTGGTCTTTTCTTACGCTCAAATCTTGCACCAAAATTCAGTTCCGTTCTTTTCTTTGCCACTTTTTGTCAATTTCTTCCTCTTCCCCATTCCTAAAAATTTCTTCAATCAGAAGAGCTTGCCACTAATGCGCGTGCCATGTGTTACTCGTTAACAGCCTGAACGAAATGAAGTTCACACACATGCATGACCGTGTAAACGAAAAACGTCAAAAACTTGCTTACATCAAGCCATGATTGTCACAATATCTGACCGTGTAAAGGCCGCTAAAAAACACCACAATTATTAAAACGTTACAAATACAGTAAGGGACAAAAGTGTTCACGAATATAGTGAAATTGAGAATTCGATTGCTATTTTCATAAATTTGAAACCAGTCTGGCAATATTTTTTCTACTGTAAATTTCTCAAGCGTTACGTAATTACCAGCCGGTAGCACGTTTTTTTTTAAACCTAACGGGACTTGTACTGTTTCTATGAGTCGAAAGAAAACAGAAATAGTGTGTGAAACAGTTTGACCACAATAAGATTTTGTGCACATTGAGTTCCAAGTTTAATTTGAATACGGAAAAAGGTAAAGTTTACTTATTTATTTAATTAATTTACATTTAATGTTTAAATATTTAAAATCCTAAAACATAACTTTTTATTGCTTTATGATGGGCGGAAAGCCGTCCGTAGTTCGTCGTAAACCCGTCCTGTTAACTCCTGTTGTTTGAAGAAAAATGTGCTGGAAGAAGACATTAAAAATTATGTTTTCTTCACCGAGAAATCGCAAAAAAAATATAAAATTTCTACTGGGATTAATTAATAAAATAAAAAAGCAGAATGATTTAACAGTAACCACGAAATAGTGGAGGCCGCTGAAGAAGTATATCCCCAGTTGTAGTAGTCACGAATAGCTAGGCGCTTAATTGCCTACAGGAGCAACAAATACCGTAGGTGGAAACCAAATAAAATCATTAGAGAGGTCCATGGAGTGAATGTTAGCGACAAAATAGTAAATGAAGGTGCCTAAAAAAACAAAGGGCTCAAGGCTAGAGCACAATGGTTAAAAAAAAATAAAAAACCTCTCTTAAGTGACAAAACATCATAAGGCTCGTTTGGAGTTACCAAAAAATATGAAACACTTCACAATCGATGATTGGAAGAGAGTGACTTGGTCTGACGAAACTAAAATAAATCGAATAGGATCAGATGGGCGTGCATGGAACATGGATTGATAAACAGGTTGGTTTACAGAAGCGCAACATATGCCAAACAATGAAACTTGTAGGTGGATTACTGATGGCTTGGGGCTGTTTTAGCTGGAAAATGAGCTGGGTGTCCTTCGGAGGATCGATGGTATAATGCGTGCCACAGACTATATGATATTCTGGAGGACTCATATCTTCCAAGTCTAGATATATATATTGGACTCGAACGTGGCCAAGGAGATTCTTTCATGCTGGATAAGGATCCGAAGCATACCGCAAAAAGTTACCAAATCGTAGTTTGTGGATAACGGGATCAAACTGCTCGATTGGTCTCCGTAGTCCCCAGATTTGAATCCCATTGAGCACCTTTGGGCGATTTTAAAAAGAAAAAAAATTTTTGATGAAAAGGATATTCCAAAAAAGACGGTTAATGAATTGTGGAGCGGGCATCCACGCATGGCAAAAATATAAGCCAAAACATTTTAAAAAAAATCATAACCTCAAAATAGTATGCCAAAAAGGATTTCAAGCTTTAAAAAAATCGCGCGATAGTCACACAAAACTATCATCGAACTTTTGAGGTCTAGGGGACAAAAGTTGTTCACATTATATCTTCTGAAAATTAAGTATTTTTAATACGTTATGTTTAAAATTTTAGAATTAAGTTATGGATTTTGAAAGCAAATTTTAATTACTCTTTTAAATGTATACCTTATTTTTTTGTGTAAGGTGTTCTAATAAAATTTCTAAGCTTTAAGAAAAATTTTGGTGGGATTTCGGGTTGACACAGTTATGTCATTTACTGTATTATTTAATAAAGCCACATTCTATTCTTTATGGCGTCTAGACATGGAGAACATGATACGTAACTTTAGCATTGGCTCTCTTTTTCTGTCAAACGCGTTCCCTGATTATTTGACAGCCCCCGATAGAGATCAGGGAATTTTTGACAGTTGATTTCAGAAAAAGCGGGATGCCAGAAGTAAAGCGCTATAATTACTTGTCGACGAAAATGAATGTGAAATGAAAATTTCACTGAACTGTGCGAAACATATTTTGGCAAAATAAATGTTTATGTAAAATTAATTAATGATTTGCATTTTAGCATTTATATATGTATGCATTTTTAAAAGACTGTTGTTTAATTTAGTGTTTGTATAATTTTTTATATACCAATCTAATTTTTTCAGCAGTGGCCATCATTGACAAATGTTATAAAAAATGCGAGTTTTGACAGCTCTCTTCTCGATTCAAAGAGTTTCGTTCATCATGGTATCCATTGGTCTAGACAAAGAGTGACCGCTTCTAAAAAATTCAAAAAATACTACGAAGTAGGAATTCAGTGGAAATTGAAATTCCAAGAATGTACAGAGAATGAATAACTGACAAAACAGAGTTGACCATATCTGTGTTGCCCACACTTGTTTATTCTCTCTTGCTCTTCTTTAGTGTGGATCATTCACAATGCGTTGTTAACCAGCTGTCAAAATTACTTTCTTAAATAATGTATATTTTTGTTCTTGAGCAAACTACTTGAGAGCTGCGTACCAACCTTTATATGTAAACTGATTTGCAATGTTGCACTCATAAGTTTACATTTATGTTTGTAAGTAAACGTTTTTTCAACGCATTTATTTTGAAGTTACATATAAAGGGTGATTTTTTAAGAGCTTGATGATGACTTTTTTAAAAAAAAAAAAAACGCATAAAATTTTGCAAAATCTCATCGGTTCTTTATTGAAAAACGTTTTAGATTGGTTCATGACATTTAATTTTGAAGATAATTTCATTTAAATGTTGACCGCGGCTGCGTCTTAGGTGGTCCATTCGGAAAGTTCCAATTTTGGGCAACTTTTTCGAGCATTCGGCCGGAATAGCCCGAATTTCTTCGGAAATGTTGGGGGTCTTCAAAAGCTGGAATAGTCGCTGGCTTATTTCTGTAGAACTTTAGACTTGACGTCGCCCACAAAAAAAAATAGTCTAAAGGCGTTAAATCGCCATGATCTTGGTGGCCAACTTACGGGGTCATTACATTTTGAGATGCAATTGTTGGTCTGAAGTTTTTGCCTCAAAATGGCCATAGAATCGCGAGCTGTGTGGCATGTAGCGCCATCTGTTGAAACCACATGTCAACCAAGTTCAGTTCGTCCCTTTTTGGCAACAAAAAGTTTGTTAGCATCGAACGATAGCGATCGCCATTCACCGTAACGTTGCGTCCAACAGCATCTTTGAAAAAATACGGTTCCAATGATTCCACCAGGTACAAACCACACCAAACAGTGGCATTTTTTCGGGATGCATGGGCAGTTCTTGAACGGCTTTGGTTGCTCTTCACCCCAAATGCGGCAATTTTGCTTATTTACGTAGCCATTCAACCAGAAATGAGCCTCATCGTACTGAACAAAATTTGTCGATAAAAAAGCGGATTTCACATTTCGAAACCCCGAACACTGGTTTTGGTAATAAAATTCAATGAGTTGCACGCGTTATGATCGTTAGTAAGTCTATTCATGAGGAAAGAATGTCAAAGCATAATACGAGCATCTTTCTCTTTGGACACCATGTCGGGAAAATCCCACGTGATCTGATCAAATACTAATGCATGAAAATCATAACCTCAAAAAAATCACCCGTTATAAGATAAGTAAACTTATAATTAAACTTATTTCTCACATTTGTAAGTAAGTTTACTCAAATGTTTGTAGATAAGTTTATTTTAGCGCAGATTTACGAAACATTTACGCAATTGTTTATTGGGTAGGTAAACAAAAAATAACCCGAAAATGTGCGTTGGTGTTAGTGCATGAGAAAAAAGTGTAGTTGTATTGGAATATTTGTCTCAAGCGGGTAGCCGTGGTTGGCAGGGCATGAGATGGTCCATTATCGCACTTCTTCTTATACATACATATAGTATGTATGTATGTATATAAAAATGAATCGCAAAATGTGTTGCTAAGCGCATGACTCAACAACGTCTGGAGCAATTTGGTCAATTCCTTTTTCTAAATGTTCGTTGAGTCAAGGATGGTTTTTACGGTAAAAAAATTTCAAATAATTTCCGGGAAACCCCTAAAAACAGCCATTTTCTTTTTCCTATACAAACGAACGAAGTTGATTGGGTTTACCTCCTTGTGATAACACAGCACCCAAAGCTAGATTTGATGCATCGGTAGTCAAAATAAATTTATTATTATAGTCAGATTGTGTTAGTTCCACCTATTGGGAAAATAAATGTTTCAATGTTTCAAAAGTAGCTACCCCCTCTTGATCAACATACATATGTATATAATTTTCTTTTTTGATAGATATTGGAAATGTTTTCCGATTTCCCTTGCAAATTTTTTGTTAATGGTTTTAAAATAGCGGGATAGTTTTCAATAAATTTACTATAATAACCCGTTAATTCTAAAACTCCTCACAATTGACGTAATGTATTTGGGATTGGATAATTTTGTATGGCTTCGATTTTTTTGGATCTGTTTTAATAATATATATTTTTGGATATTATACATACACATATTGTAAAAATTCTACCTCCTGTTGGTAAAATTTTAACTTTTCGGGAGATATTTTCATGAATGCCGCGGACAGGATTTTTAACGTTGAATCGAAAGGTGATGTGCGAATTGTGTAAACGAATTGTCTATCCTTTTTGTTTAGTGGATTGGCGTACAGGCGTGGTGAGTTTTGTTGGTGTTGTGTTGCGGTCATCGGCTGTGGTGTATTTTGTATTTTGCTAGGAGCGCCAGTTTTTCGTGTGGAGGCTTACGTCATTTACACAGTAATATTTCCTCCGAGTTTGGCATCGGATATCTATTTTCGCATATGTTTTTTAAATCGATTAGATTTCCTTTTTTTTTGTTGTCAGTTTTTCCATCAGATAGAGTACGTACGACTTTTTTGTTCGATATTGTCTTTTGTAATTTTAATGCCGGCATTTTTCTTCCACTCGCGCCTTAGGATTTCCTTGCATTAATTAAATCACTTGGAAAAATGTATGTCTGTTTTATTTGTGTTATACATAAATTATCATTTGATATGGAACATCAATTTTAGATCCGATTTTGTTTGAAACATTTATTCCTGTTAAGAGGTCGCTCTATAAATTTTCAAATAAAATCGTTCTTGAACGCCAAATAAGTTGATATTATGGAAAGATTGGTCCTTACCCTCTTCTTAATATCTGGTTGATTTCTTGAAACATCTTGATAACTTTTTGAAAAAAATGTAATAGAAATTGTGCTCGCGTTTGGTTAGAATAACCTTTGCAAAAACATTTGGTAAGCCGTGTAGCACCAATGTAGAAAGTATCTTATCTATTGGGTGTTTAATCCCGTTATAAAAGTTCTAAGAGCCGTTTCTAATTAATAATGTTAATTTCTTATTAACATCATTATAAAATTCTATTAGAGTTCATGGTCTCTACCTCAAACCGATATCTTTTTCAATTATATAACAAGGTCGCTTTTCTGCGAATGCGAAATTTAGTCGATTTAAGATCACGTATAAATTTAAAACAATTCCATGATTTGTCACATCATATCATTTGCATACTTCGTTATGTTGTTACGAAATATTGTTAGGGCAGCAAAGAATTTTTTGCTGCTTTTAATGTATGTATATCGACATTGAAATGTTAGCAGCCTCGTGCCAGCTAACATATTTATTAAGTTTAGCTCTAAATTCGAGTAGTACTTTAATATCGGCTAGACCCTCTTCACAAAATTATATTCTGTGAAATTATTTGCACTATTTAAAACTTCTAGAGAAACGTTATTGTTACTATTGTTATAGACATTATGAGAAAACTGCCATTTTGAAGCAGTTTACTCTAATGTGATTTTTTCAAAATTCAATTCTATTAGTTTTCAGTAAAATATCCAATGGAAATCTCATAATTTTTTGAATTGGCAAATATTTGTTTGTTTCATTTTCGCAATTAAATTGGTAAAAAATATTTTCAATTTATTTTTTTACAATAGTATTTTTATTTTAGTATCCTATGAGTCGGCGTTACGATTTGCAAAACAAAGTTTCTGCGGAAGATGTATGGTCCTTGCGCATTGGAAACGGGGAATATCGCATTCGATGGAACGATGAGCTGTACGAGATATACGCAGAAATTGACATAGTTCAGCGAATAACGCGTGGTCGGAACTTACTGGTATTTAAATATAATATATATTTCTAAATTTAATTAATAAATATTTTTTACAGATATTGCTTAACTTACAGTTTCACGCCTTTCTGGCGTTGTTATCAGAACTGTTACCTTCCCCATTTAATTCCACTCACTCACTTTTCTTTTGATGCTGCTACTCGTTATATTGAATCGTTGGTGTTTTGCTACTGCGCTAGTTGTTGTTGTTTTTGTAGTTATTGTTTTTTTTGTTCTTTGTTTATTGTATTTAATTTTTTGTTTACTTCTTATCAATAGATTTCCTGATGCTTTTGTATTGTTCCTCCCACGGTTTGTGATACTTTCTCAAGTTCTTTTTGGTTTATTTTTTAACTCAGAACATTTTTTCCTTCTTTATATGGTACATACATATGTTTTTGTGAAACTTTCTCGAATTTGTCTCGATACTTGTATGATTATTCTAATGAAAACGGTGATTTTTGTCCCCTTACCTGGCGACCTTTGAATATAATTTAGCAGTTTTCTTTTTTGGTTTTTTATTGGTTTTATTTTTATCCGGTGTCTCTACACAAACAATTTTATTAATTTTGTCCTTTTTACATAAAGTTATCAAAATGTGAGCATGAGACAAACCTATTTTTTGAAATTCGATTGTTTATATATATAAGAGCCTCAACTTTGGCAAAAACATCTTTATTCCAAATTTGAGATATGAGTTCTGTTAACTTCGATTTAAATAAAGAGATAACTCATTAGGATCAATATTAATTACGATCTTCGTCTAATTCAGATTGTAAGATATTGTAACAAAAAGCTTGCCGAAGTGCTGAACAATTGTATGCAAGTGCTTTTAATACACGTTTTTCGGAAGGCAAATTCACTTTACGACCTAAGCTAACATCTCCTACTTGATTCGATTGCAAATAATCAGTAATATTGTTATACACATTTGTTCTCAAATTAACTTGATTCTGTCATATAAAATGTAGTCGACATCCTTATATTCTCACATACGTTGATATATACTGCAAAAATAGTTTTTGAGATTTATGGAGAATGCTAACATGGTTCTTAATTTCAAATGTCGGGAATATTAAAGTGAAAAATTCCTCTTCAAACTGTTGCAGAAATATTAGCTTCCGAGCTGATGGCATAGGCTGAATTATAGCTTCGAATATTGTTGAAATAATTTTGGGACTTTTTCTTTATATACTACTGTGATCAAATTGAAATTTAATTTTTACTTCGCATGTTTTTCGAATCGGTAATTTTTTTTCTCTAAGTTGGTAGTACTGTTTGTGACATCTATGCTAAATTTTACGTCAAAATATTCATTAGTATTTGAGATGCGCTTCGTTTGGTGAGGCTCTAAAAGTAAATTTTTCGATTTTTACTATGTCTGAATTTATTGAACAAAGAAGTGCGATTTTGTTTGC